>NC_143507.1:1537500-1840483 GCF_051622355.1 Phaseolus vulgaris
AAAATCTTGGAACTTGGCTATGCACCAACCATACCAAGATCAATTCCTTTTGATCCCAAACTTCTCCCACATCACTTTGGAGGCATTTGTGAGGATTGAGTCCAGCCAGTTTTCAAAAACCATGATTTTCGTTTTTCACCAAAATCACCACCAAGTCACAAAATCAAGCTAAAAAACCAAAATCATGGAACTTGGCTATGCACCAACCATGCCAAGATCAATTCCTTTTGATCCCAAACTTCTCCCACATCACTTTGAAGGCATTTGTGAGGATTGAGTCCAGCCAGTTCTCCAAAACCATGATTTTCGTTTTTCACCAAAGTCACCACCAAGTCACAAAATCAAGCCAAAAAACCAAAATCATGGAACTTGGCTATGCACCAACCATGCCAAGATCAATTCCTTTTGATCCCACACTTCTCCCACATCACATTGGAGGCATTTGTGAGGATTGAGTCCAGCCAGTTTTCAAAAACCATGATTTTCGTTTTTCACCAAAATCACCACCAAGCCACAAAATCAAGCCAAAACACCAAAATCATGAACTTGGCTATGCACCAACCATGTCAAGATCAATTCCTTTTGATCCCAAACTTCTCCCACATCACTTTGAAGGCATTTGTGAGGATTGAGTCCAGCCAGTTTTCCAAAACCAACATTTTCGTTTTTCACCAAAATCACCGCCAAGCCACAAAATCAAGCCAAAAATCCAAAATCATGAACTTGGCTATGCACCAACCATGTCAAGATCAATTCCTTTTGATCCCAAACATCTCCCACATCACTTTGAAGGCATTTGTGAGGATTGAGTCCAGCCAGTTTTCCAAAACCAACATTTTCGTTTTTCACCAAAATCACCACCAACCCACAAAATCATGAACTTGGCTATGCACCAACCATGTCAAGATCAATTCCTTTTGCTCCCAAACTTCTCCCACATCACTTTGAAGGCATTTGTGAGGATTGAGTCCAGCCAGTTTTCCAAAACCATAATTTTCGTTTTTCACCAAAACCACCACCAAGCCACAAAATCAAGCCAAAACATCAAAATCATGAACTTGGCTATGCACCAACCATGTCAAGATCAATTCCTTTTGATCCCAAACTTCTCCCACATCACTTTGAAGGCATTTGTGAGGATTGAGTCCAGCCAGTTTCCCAAAACCTTGTTTTTTGTTTTTCACCAAAATCACCACCAAGCCACAAAATCAAGCCAAAACACCAAAATCATGAACTTGGCTATGCACCAACCATGTCAAGATCAATTCCTTTTGATCCCAAACTTCTCCCACATCACTTTGAAGGCATTTGTGAGGATTGAGTCCAGCCAGTTTTCCAAAACCAACATTTTCGTTTTTCACCAAAATCACCACCAAGTCACAAAATCATGAACTTGGCTATGCACCAACCATGTCAAGATAATTCCTTTTGATCCCAAACTTCTCCCACATCACTTTGGAGGCATTTGTGAGGATTGAATCCAGCCAGTTTTCCAAAACCATGATTTTTCGTTTTTCACCAAAATCACCACCAAGCCACAAAATCAAGCCAAAACACCAAAACCATGAACTTGGCTATGCACCAACCATGTCAAGATCAATTCCTTTTGCTCCCAAACTTCTCCCACATCACTTTGAAGGCATTTGTGAGGATTGAGTCCAGCCAGTTTTCCAAAACCATGATTTTCGTTTTTCACCAAAATCACCGCCAAGCCACAAAATCAAGCCAAAACACCAAAATCATGAACTTGGCTATGCACCAACCATGTCATAATCAATTCCTTTTGATCCCAAACTTCTCCCACATAACTTTGAAGGCATTTGTGAGGATTGAGTCCAGCCAGTTTTCCAAAACCATGATTTTCGGTTTTCACCAAAATCACCACCAAGCCACAAAATCAAGCCAAAACACCAAAATCATGAACTTGGCTATGCACCAACCATGTCAAGATCAATTCCTTTTGTTCCCAAACTTCTCCCACATCACTTTGAAGGCATTTGTGAGGATTGAGTCCAGCCAGTTTTCCAAAACCATGATTTTCGTTTTTCACCAAAATCACCACCAAGCCACAAAATCAAGCCAAAACACCAAAATCATGAACTTGGCTATGCACCAACCATTTCAAGATGAATTCCTTTTGATCCCAAACTTCTCCCACATCACTTTGAAGGCATTTGTGAGGATTGAGTCCAGCCACTTTTCCTAAACCATGATTTTCGTTTTTCACCAAAATCACCACCAAGTCACAAAATAAAGCCAAAACACCAAAATCATGAACTTGGCTATGCACCAACCATGTCAAGACCAATTCTTATTGATCCCAAACATCTCCCACATCAATTTGGAGGAATTTGTGAGGATTGAGTCCAGCCAGTTTTCCAAAACCATGATTTTCGTTTTTCACCAAAATCACCACCAAGTCACAAAATCAAGCCAAAACACCAAAATCATGAACTTGGCTATGCACCAACCATGCCAAGATCAATTCCTTTTGCTCCCAAACTTCTCCAACATCACTTTGAAGGCATTTGTGAGGATTGAGTCCAGCCAGTTTTCCAAAATCATGATTTTCGTTTTTCACCAAAATCACCACAAAGCCACAAAATCAAGCCAAAACACCAAAATCATGAACTTGGCTATGCACCAACCATGCCAAGATCAATTCCTTTTGCTCCCAAACTTCTCCCACATCACTTTGGAGGTATTTGTGAGGATTGAGTCCAGCAACTTATCCAAAACCATGATTTTCGTTTTTCACCAAAATCACCACCCAGTCACAAAATCAAGCCAAAACACCAAAATCATGAACTTGGCTATGCACCAACCATGTCAAGATCAATTCCTTTTGCCCCCAAACTTCTCCCACATGACTTTGAAAGCATTTGTGAGGATTGAGTCCAGCCAGTTTTCCAAAACCATGATTTTAGTTTTTCACCAAAATCACCACCAAGCAACAAAATCAAGCCAAAACACCAAAATCATGAACTTGGCTATGCACCAACCATGCCAAGATCAATTCCTTTTGCTCCCAAACTTCTCCCACATCACTTTGGAGGCATTTGTGAGGATTGAGTCCAGCAACTTATCCAAAACCATGATTTTCGTTTTTCACCAAAATCACCACCAAGTCACAAAATCATGAACTTGGCTATGCACCAACCATGTCAAGATCAATTCCTTTTGCTCCCAAACTTCTCCCACATCACTTTGGAGGTATTTGTGAGGATTGAGTCCAGCAACTTATCCAAAACCATGATTTTCGTGTTTCGCCAAAATCACCACCAAGCCACAAAATCAAGCCAAAACACCAAAATCATGAACTTGGCTATGCACCAACCATGCCAAGATCAATTCCTTTTGATCCCAAACTTCTCCCACATCACTTTGAAGGCATTTGTGAGGATTTAGTCCAGCCAGTTTTCCAAAACCATGATTTTCGTTTTTCACCAAAATCACCACCAAGCCACAAAATCAAGCCAAAACACCAAAATCATGAACTTGGCTATGCACCAACCATGTCAAGATCAATTCCTTTTGATCCCAAACTTCTCCCACATCACTTTGGAGGCATTTGTGAGGATTGAGTCCAGCCAGTTTTCCAAAATCATGATTTTCGTTTTTCACCAAAATCACCACCAAGCCACAAATTCAAGCCAAAACACCAAAATCATGAACTTGGCTATGCACCAACCATGTCAAGACCAATTCCTATTGATCCCAAACATCTCCCACATCAATTTGGAGGAATTTGTGAGGATTGAGTCCAGCCAGTTTTCCAAAACCATGATTTTCGTTTTTCACCAAAATCACCACCAAGTCACAAAATCAAGCCAAAACACCAAAATCATGAACTTGGCTATGCACCAACCATGCCAAGATCAATTCCTTTTGCTCCCAAACTTCTCCAACATCACTTTGAAGGCATTTGTGAGGATTGAGTCCAGCCAGTTTTCCAAAACCATGATTTTCGTTTTTCACCAAAATCACCACCAAGCCACAAAATCAAGCCAAAACACCAAAATCATGAACTTGGGTATGCACCAACCATGCCAAGATCAATTCCTTTTGCTCCCAAACTTCTCCCACATCACTTTGGAGGCATTTGTGAGGATTGAGTCCAGCCACTTTTCCAAAACCATGATTTTCGTTTTTCACCAAAATCACCCACCAAGCCACAAAATCAAGC
This sequence comes from Phaseolus vulgaris, assembly GCF_051622355.1. NCBI lineage: Eukaryota > Viridiplantae > Streptophyta > Magnoliopsida > Fabales > Fabaceae > Phaseolus > Phaseolus vulgaris. The sequence continues at coordinate 1,541,687 of NC_143507.1, forward strand.
CAAAACACCAAAATCATGAACTTGGCTATGTACCAACCATGCCAAGATCAATTCCTTTTGATCCCAAACATCTCCCACATCACTTTGGAGGCATTTGTGAGGATTGAGTCCAGCCAGTCTTCCAAAACCATGATTTTCGTTTTTCACCAAAATCACCACCAAGTCACAAAATCAAGCCGAAACACCAAAATCTTGAACTTGGCTATGCACCAACCATGCCAAGATCAATTCCTTTTGCTCCCAAACTTCTCCCACATCACTTTGGAGGCATTTGTGAGGATTGAGTCCAGCAACTTATCCAAAACCATGATTTTCGTTTTTCACCAAAATCACCACCAAGCCACAAAATCAAACCAAAACACCAAAATCATGAACTTGGCTATGCACCAACCATGTCAAGATCAATTCCTTTTGCTCCCAAACTTCTCCCACATCACTTTGGAGGTATTTGTGAGGATTGAGTCCAGCAACTTATCCAAAACCATGATTTTCGTGTTTCACCAAAATCACCACCAAGCCACAAAATCAAGCCAAAACACCAAAATCATGAACTTGGCTATGCACCAACCATGCCAAGATCAATTCCTTTTGATCCCAAACTTCTCCCACATCACTTTGAAGGCATTTGTGAGGATTTAGTCCAGCCAGTTTTCCAAAACCATGATTTTCGTTTTTCACCAAAATCACCACCAAGCCACAAAATCAAGCCAAAACACCAAAATCATGAACTTGGCTATGCACCAACCATGTCAAGACCAATTCCTATTGATCCCAAACATCTCCCACATCAATTTGGAGGAATTTGTGAGGATTGAGTCCAGCCAGTTTTCCAAAACCATGATTTTCGTTTTTCACCAAAATCACCACCAAGTTCCAAAATCAAGCCAAAACACCAAAATAATGAACTTGGCTATGCACCAACCATGCCAAGATCAATTCCTTTTGCTCCCAAACTTCTCCAACATCATTTTGAAGGCATTTGTGAGGATTGAGTCCAGCCAGTTTTCAAAACCATGATTTTCGTTTTTCACCAAAATCACCACCAAGCCACAAAATCAAGCCAAAACACCAAAATCATGAACTTGGGTATGAACCAACCATGCCAAGATCAATTCCTTTTGCTCCCAAACATCTCCCACATCACTTTGAAGGCATTTGTGAGGATTTAGTCCAGCCAGTTTTCCAAAACCATGATTTTCGTTTTTCACCAAAATCACCACCAAGCCACAAAATCAAGCCAAAACACCAAAATCATGAACTTGGCTATGCACCAACCATGTCAAGACCAATTCCTATTGATCCCAAACATCTCCCACATCAATTTGGAGGAATTTGTGAGGATTGAGTCCAGCCAGTTTTCCAAAACCATGATTTTCGTTTTTCACCAAAATCACCACCAAGTTACAAAATCAAGCCAAAACACCAAAATCATGAACTTGGCTATGCACCAACCATGCCAAGATCAATTCCTTTTGCTCCCAAACTTCTCCAACATCACTTTGAAGGCATTTGTGAGGATTGAGTCCAGCCAGTTTTCCAAAACCATGATTTTCGTTTTTCACCAAAATCACCACCAAGCCACAAAATCAAGCCAAAACACCAAAATCATGAACTTGGGTATGAACCAACCATGCCAAGATCAATTCCTTTTGCTCCCAAACTTCTCCCACATCACTTTGGAGGCATTTGTGAGGATTGAGTCCAGCCACTTTTCCAAAACCATGATTTTCGTTTTTCACCAAAATCACCCACCAAGCCATAAAATCAAGCCAAAACACCAAAATCATGAACTTGGCTATGTACCAACCATGCCAAGATCAATTCCTTTTGATCCCAAACATCTCCCACATCACTTTGGAGGCATTTGTGAGGATTGAGTCCAGCCAGTTTTCCAAAACCATGATTTTCGTTTTTCACCAAAATCACCACCAAGTCACAAAATCAAGCCGAAACACCAAAATCATGAACTTGGCTATGCACCAACCATGCCAAGATCAATTCCTTTTGCTCCCAAACTTCTCCCACATCACTTTGGAGGCATTTGTGAGGATTGAGTCCAGCAACTTATCCAAAACCATGATTTTCGTTTATCACCAAAATCACCACCAAGTCACAAAATCATGAACTTGGCTATGCACCAACCATGTCAAGATCAATTCCTTTTGCTCCCAAACTTCTCCCACATCACTTTGGAGGTATTTGTGAGGATTGAGTCCAGCAACTTATCCAAAACCATGATTTTCGTGTTTCACCAAAATCACCACCAAGCCAAAAAATCAAGCCAAAACACCAAAATCATGAACTTGGCTATGCACCAACCATGCCAAGATCAATTCCTTTTGATCTCAAACTTCTCCCACATCACTTTGAAGGCATTTGTGAGGATTTAGTCCAACCAGTTTTCCAAAACCATGATTTTCGTTTTTCACCAAAATCACCACCAAGTCACAAAATCAAGCCAAAACACCAAAATCATAAACTTGGCTATGCACCAACCATGCCAAGATCAATTCCTTTTGCTCCCAAACTTCTCCAACATCACTTTGAAGGCATTTGTGAGGATTGAGTCCAGCCAGTTTTCCAAAACCATGATTTTCGTTTTTCACCAAAATCACCACCAAGCCACAAAATCAAGCCAAAACACCAAAATCATGAACTTGGCTATGCACCAACCATACCAAGATCAATTCCTTTTGCTCCCAAACTTCTCCCACATCACTTTGGAGGCATTTGTGAGGATTGAGTCCAGCCACTTTTCCAAAACCATGATTTTCGTTTTTCACCAAAATCACCCACCAAGCCACAAAATCAAGACAAAACACCAAAATCATGAACTTGGCTATGTACCAACCATGCCAAGATCAATTCCTTTTGATCCCAAACATCTCCCACATCACTTTGGAGGCATTTGTGAGGATTGAGTCCAGCCAGTTTTCCAAAACCATGATTTTCGTTTTTCACCAAAATCACCACCAAGTCACAAAATCAAGCCGAAACACCAAAATCATGAACTTGGCTATGCACCAACCATGCCAAGATCAATTCCTTTTGCTCCCAAACTTCTCCCACATCACTTTGGAGGCATTTGTGAGGATTGAGTCCAGCAACTTATCCAAAACCATGATTTTCGTTTTTCACCAAAATCACCACCAAGTCACAAAATCATGAACTTGGTTATGCACCAACCATGTCAAGATCAATTCCTTTTGCTCCCAAACTTCTCCCACATCACTTTGGAGGCATTTGTGAGGATTGAGTCCAGCCAGTTTTCCAAAACCATGATTTTCGTTTTTCACCAAAATCACCACCAAGTCACAAAATCAAGCCGAAACACCAAAATCATGAACTTGGCTATGCACCAACCATGCCAAGATCAATTCCTTTTCCTCCCAAACTTCTCCCACATCACTTTGGAGGCATTTGTGAGGATTGAGTCCAGCAACTTATCCAAAACCATGATTTTCGTTTTTCACCAAAATCACCACCAAGTCACAAAATCATGAACTTGGCTATGCACCAACCATGTCAAGACCAATTCCTTTTGCTCCCAAACTTCTCCCACATCACTTTGGAGGTATTTGTGAGGATTGAGTCCAGCAACTTATCCAAAACCATGATTTTCGTGTCTCACTCTCAAGTATTTTGATTAGCATGTCAATATTAAGTTCTTTGATTGAAATTGATGTCCGTATAAAAATCATTTATATCGATTCCTCGCATATAAAATCCTTAAGAATGTCCCCTAACTATCGATCCCTCGCATAATTATAAGAATAACTTAGAACAAAGCTCAGACGTTTAACAGCAATTAACATTTCAAGTCTATTCCTAGCACTCAAATATGTTAAGTATTATTGTTTAGGTCCGAACCCTAAAAATACCTCCCGGTCAGATTTAAGATTCTCAATTTGTCACGGAAAATTAAAAGTAAAACAACAATACCAATAATCAATCAAGAACTGAATATTAATATATAAAATATCACCTCAATACATAAGAGTTTGAGCAGATTACTCTCAATCCCAAATGGTAGAATTAGCCACGCATACTTCTATCACCTTCCATTCTCCCAATTGGGTTACAATTCACTCTATGGTGTTTTCCTCTCAATCTGGCACACTAAGGTTGAGCCTCTAGCCCTCTATTTATCCTAGTTTTCTAGGGTTAGGTTGTTTATTGTGTCGCGCTAATGGGCTAAATGATAAAACATAAAAAAATGCCCAATCTTCCTTTGCATCTTTTTCCATTCTGGGACCTTCTATCTTTATCTTTTTAGCTCAAATCATTCATCTTTAATCCAAATCTCCAATCTTCCTTAGAAATCTGCAATTAACACCAAATTTGGGAATAAAATACTCTTATTCAAATAAAGATCATAAAAAATGTAAAAAGGTGTAAATTCATAAATTAGGGATTATTTTATATGTAAATTAGCAATAAATCCTCATAAGTGCCTATATTTTAATATGAAATATTACTGAAATTAGACACTTATCACTCTCTCCAACTTAGAATCTTGCTTGTCCTCAAGCAAAGTAAATGAATATATTTGAATTTAAATATCAAATAGCTTAATTCACTAAACAACAGATCAAATTAGAAACTTATGATGCTTCCAAATTCAAATATAAAAAATTATAGACACAATCAATTTCCAGATCAAATCAAAACAAATAAATGACAATTCATCAAGGAATATCTTCTCATATGAACTTGGTTATGCACCAACCATGTCAAGATCAATTCCTTTTGCTCCCAAACTTCTCCCACATCACTTTGGAGGCATTTGTGAGGATTGAGTCCAGCCAGTTTTCCAAAACCATGATTTTCGTTTTTCACCAAAATCACCACCAAGCCACAAAATCAAGCCAAAACACCAAAATCATGAACTTGGGTATGCACCAACCATGCCAAGATCAATTCCTTTTGCTCCCAAACTTCTCCCACATCACTTTGAAGGCATTTGTGAGGATTGAGTCCAGCCAGTTTTCCAAAACCATGATTTTCGTTTTTCACCAAAATCACCACCAAGTCACAAAATCAAGCCAAAACACCAAAATCATGAACTTGGCTATGCACCAACCATGTCAAGACCAATTCCTATTGATCCCAAACATCTCCCACATCAATTTGGAGGAATTTGTGGGGATTGAGTCCAGCCAGTTTTCCAAAACCATGATTTTCGTTTTTCACCAAAATCACCACCAAGTCACAAAATCAAGCCAAAACACCAAAATCATGAACTTGGCTATGCACCAACCATGCCAAGATCAATTCCTTTTGCTCCCAAACTTCTCCCACATCACTTTGGAGGCATTTGTGAGGATTGAGTCCAGCAACTTATCCAAAACCATGATTTTCGTTTTTCACCAAAATCACCACCAAGTCACAAAATCATGAACTTGGCTATGCACCAACCATGTCAAGATCAATTCCTTTTGCTCCCAAACTTCTACCACATCACTTTGGAGGTATTTGTGAGGATTGAGTCCAGCAACTTATCTAAAACCATGATTTTCATGTTTCACCAAAATCACCACCAAGCCACAAAATCAAGCCAAAACACCAAAATCATGAACTTGGCTATGCACCAACTATGTCAAGATCAATTCCTTTTGATCCCAAACTTCTCCCACATCACTTTGGAGGCATTTGTGAGGATTGAGTCCAGCCAGTTTTCCAAAACCATGATTTTCGTTTTTCACCAAAATCACCACCAAGCCACAAAATCAAGCCAAAACACCAAAATCATGAACTTGGGTATGCACCAACCATGCCAAGATCAATTCCTTTTGCTCCCAAACTTCTCCCACATCACTTTGAAGGCATTTGTGAGGATTGAGTCCAGCCAGTTTTCCAAAACCATGATTTTCGTTTTTCACCAAAATCACCACCAAGTCACAAAATCAAGCCAAAACACCAAAATCATGAACTTGGCTATGCACCAACCATGTCAAGACCAATTCCTATTGATCCCAAACATCTCCCACATCAATTTGGAGGAATTTGTGGGGATTGAGTCCAGCCAGTTTTCCAAAACCATGATTTTCGTTTTTCACCAAAATCACCACCAAGTCACAAAATCAAGCCAAAACACCAAAATCATGAACTTGGCTATGCACCAACCATGCCAAGATCAATTCCTTTTGCTCCCAAACTTCTCCCACATCACTTTGGAGGCATTTGTGAGGATTGAGTCCAGCAACTTATCCAAAACCATGATTTTCGTTTTTCACCAAAATCACCACCAAGTCACAAAATCATGAACTTGGCTATGCACCAACCATGTCAAGATCAATTCCTTTTGCTCCCAAACTTCTCCCACATCACTTTGCAGGCATTTGTGAGGATTGAGTCCAGCCAGTTTTCCAAAACCATAATTTTCGTTTTTCACCAAAATCACCACCAAGTCACAAAATCAAGCCAAAACACCAAAATCATGAACTTGGCTATGCACCAACCATGTCAAGACCAATTCCTATTGATCCCAAACATCTCCCACATCAATTTGGAGGAATTTGTGGGGATTGAGTCCAGCCAGTTTTCCAAAACCATGATTTTCGTTTTTCACCAAAATCACCACCAAGTTACAAAATCAAGCCAAAACACCAAAATCATGAACTTGGCTATGCACCAACCATGCCAAGATCAATTCCTTTTGCTCCCAAACTTCTCCAACATCACTTTGAAGGCATTTGTGAGGATTGAGTCCAGCCAGTTTTCCAAAACCATGATTTTCGTTTTTCACCAAAATCACCACCAAGCCACAAAATCAAGCCAAAACACCAAAATCATGAACTTGGGTATGAACCAACCATGCCAAGATCAATTCCTTTTGCTCCCAAACTTCTCCCACATCACTTTGGAGGCATTTGTGAGGATTGAGTCCAGCCACTTTTCCAAAACCATGATTTTCGTTTTTCACCAAAATCACCCACCAAGCCATAAAATCAAGCCAAAACACCAAAATCATGAACTTGGCTATGTACCAACCATGCCAAGATCAATTCCTTTTGATCCCAAACATCTCCCACATCACTTTGGAGGCATTTGTGAGGATTGAGTCCAGCCAGTTTTCCAAAACCATGATTTTCGTTTTTCACCAAAATCACCACCAAGTCACAAAATCAAGCCGAAACACCAAAATCATGAACTTGGCTATGCACCAACCATGCCAAGATCAATTCCTTTTGCTCCCAAACTTCTCCCACATCACTTTGGAGGCATTTGTGAGGATTGAGTCCAGCAACTTATCCAAAACCATGATTTTCGTTTTTCACCAAAATCACCACCAAGTCACAAAATCATGAACTTGGCTATGCACCAACCATGTCAAGATCAATTCCTTTTGCTCCCAAACTTCTACCACATCACTTTGGAGGTATTTGTGAGGATTGAGTCCAGCAACTTATCTAAAACCATGATTTTCATGTTTCACCAAAATCACCACCAAGCCACAAAATCAAGCCAAAACACCAAAATCATGAACTTGGCTATGCACCAACTATGTCAAGATCAATTCCTTTTGATCCCAAACTTCTCCCACATCACTTTGGAGGCATTTGTGAGGATTGAGTCCAGCCAGTTTTCCAAAACCATGATTTTCGTTTTTCACCAAAATCACCACCAAGCCACAAAATCAAGCCAAAACACCAAAATCATGAACTTGGGTATGCACCAACCATGCCAAGATCAATTCCTTTTGCTCCCAAACTTCTCCCACATCACTTTGGAGGCATTTGTGAGGATTGAGTCCAGCAACTTTTCCAAAACCATGATTTTCGTTTTTCACCAAAATCACCCACCAAGCCACAAAATCAAGCCAAAACACCAAAATCATGAACTTGGCTATGTACCAACCATGCCAAGATCAATTCCTTTTGATCCCAAACATCTCCCACATCACTTTGGAGGCATTTGTGAGGATTGAGTCCAGCCAATTTTCCAAAACCATGATTTTCGTTTTTCACCAAAATCACCACCAAGCCACAAAATCAAGAAAAAACACCAAAATCATGAACTTGGCTATGCACCAACCATGTCAAGACCAATTCCTATTGATCCCAAACATCTCCCACATCAATTTGGAGGAATTTATGAGGATTGAGTCCAGCCAGTTTTCCAAAACCATGATTTTCGTTTTTCACCAAAATCAGCACCAAGTCACAAAATCAAGCCAAAACACCAAAATCATGAACTTGGCTATGCACCAACCATGTCAAGAACAATTCCTTTTGCTCCCAAACTTCTCCCACATCACTTTGAAGGCAATTGTGAGGATTGAGTCCAGCAACTTATCCAAAACCATGATTTTCGTTTTTCACCAAAATCACCACCAAGCCACAAAATCAAGCCAAAACACCAAAATCATGAACTAGGCTATGCACCAACGATGCCAAGATGAATTCCTTTTGATCCCAAACTTCTCCCACATCACTTTGCAGGCATTTGTGAGGATTGAGTCCAGCCACTTTTCCAAAACCATGATTTTCGTTTTTCACCAAAATCACCACCAAGCCACAAAATCAAGCCAAAACACCAAAATCATGAACTTGGCTATGCACCAACCATACCAAGATCAATTCCTTTTGCTCCCAAACTTCTCCCACATCACTTTGGAGGCATTTGTGAGGATTGAGTCCAGCCACTTTTCCAAAACCATAATTTTCGTTTTTCACCAAAATCACCACCAAGCCACAAAATCAAGCCAAAACACCAAAATCATGAACTTGGCTATGCACCAACCATGTCAAGATCAATTCCTTTTGATCCCAAACTTCTCCCACATCACTTTGAAGGCATTTGTGAGGATTGAGTCCAGCCCGTTTTCCAAAACCATGATTTTCGTTTTTCACGAAAATCACCACCAAGCCACAAAATCAAGCCAAAACACCAAAATCATGAACTTGGCTATGCACCAACCATGCCAAGATCAATTCCTTTTGATCCCAAACTTCTCCCACATCACTTTGAAGGGATTTGTGAGGATTGAGTCAAGCCACTTTTCCAAAACCATTATTTTCGTATTTCACCAAAATCACCACCAAGCCACAAAATCAACCCAAAACACCAAAATCATGAACTTGGCTATGCACCAACCATGTCAAGATCAATTCCTTTTGATCCCAAACTTCTCCCACATCACTATGAAGGCATTTGTGAGGATTGAGTCCAGCCATTTTTCCAAAACCTTGATTTTCGTTTTTCACCAAAATCACCACCAAGCCACAAAATCAAGCCAAAACACCAAAATCATGAACTTGGCTATGCACCAACCATGCCAAGATCAATTCCTTTTGCTCCCAAACTTGTCCCACATCACTTTCGAGGCATTTGTGAGGATTTAGTCCAGCCAGTTTTCAAAAACCATGATTTTCGTTTTTCACCAAAATCACCACCAAGCCACAAAATCAAGCCAAAACACCAAAATCATGAACTTGGCTATGCACCAACCATGCCAAGATCAATTCCTTTTGATCCCAAACATCTCCCACATCACTTTGGAGGCATTTGTGAGGATTGAGTCCAGCCATTTTTCCAAAACCATGATTTTCGTTTTTCACCAAAATCACCACCAAGTCACAAAATCAAGCCAAAACACCAAAATCATGAACTTGGCTATGCACCAACCATGTCAAGATCAATTCCTTTTGCTCCCAAACTTCTCCCACATCACTTTGAAGGCATTTGTGAGGATTGAGTCCAGCCAGTTTTCCAAAACCATGATTTTCGTTTTTCACCAAAATCACCACCAAGCCACAAAATCAAGCCAAAACACCAAAATCATGAATTGGCTATGCACCAACCATGTCAAGATCAATTCCTTTTGATCCCAAACTTCTCCCACATCACTTTGAAGGCATTTGTGAGGATTGAGTCCAGCCAGTTTTCCAAAACCATGATTTTCGTTTTTCACCGAAATCACCACCAAGCCACAAAATCAAGCCAAAACACCAAAATCATGAACTTGGCTATGCACCAACCATGCCAAGATCAATTCCTTTTGATCCCAAACTTCTCCCACATCACTTTGAAGGCATTTGTGAGGATTGAGTCCAGCCACTTTTCCAAAACCATGATTTTCGTTTTTCACCAAAATCACCACCAAGCCACAAAATCAAACCAAAACACCAAAATCATGAACTTGGCTATGCACCAACCATGCCAAGATCAATTCCTTTTGCTCCCAAACTTCTCCCACATCACTTTGAAGGGATTTGTGAGGATTGAGTCAAGCCACTTTTCCAAAACCATGATTTTCGTTTTTCACCAAAATCACCACCAAGCCACAAAATCAAGCCAAAACACCAAAATCATGAACTTGGCTATGCACCAACCATGCCAAGATCAATTCCTTTTGCTCCCAAACTTCTCCCACATCACTTTGGAGGCATTTGTGAGGATTGAGTCCAGCCAGTTTTCCAAAACCATGATTTTCGTTTTTCACCAAAATCACCACCAAGCCACAAAATCAAGCCAAAACACCAAAATCATGAACTTGGCTATGCACCAACCATGCCAAGATCAATTCCTTTTGCTCCCAAACTTCTCCCACATCACTTTGAAGGCATTTGTGAGGATTGAGTCCAGCCAGTTTTCCAAAACCATTATTTTCGTTTTTCACCAAAATCACCACCAAGCCACAAAATCAACCCAAAACACCCAAATCAAGAACTTGGGTATGCACCACCCATGCCAAGATAAATTCCTTTTGCTCCCAAACTTCTCCCACATCACTTTGGAGGCATTTGTGAGGATTGAGTCCGCAACTTATCCAAAACCATGATTTTCGTTTTTCACCAAAATCACCACCAAGTCACAAAATCATGAACTTGGCTATGCACCAACCATGTCAAGATCAATTCCTTTTGCTCCCAAAATTCTCCCACATCACTTGGAACGCATTTGTGAGGATTGAGTCCAGCCAGTTTTCCAAAACCATGATTTTCGTTTTTCACCAAAATCACCACCAAGTTACAAAATCAAGCCAAAACACCAAAATCATGAACTTGGCTATGCACCAACCATGCCAAGATCAATTCCTTTTGCTCCCAAACTTCTCCCACATCACTTTGGAGGCATTTGTGAGGATTGAGTCCAGCCACTTTTCCAAAACCATGATTTTCGTTTTTCACCAAAATCACCCACCAAGCCACAAAATCAAGCCAAAACACCAAAATCATGAACTTGGCTATGTACCAACCATGCTAAGATCAATTCCTTTTGATCCCAAACATCTCCCACATCACTTTGGAGGCATTTGTGAGGATTGAGTCCAGCCAGTTTTCCAAAACCATGATTTTCGTTTTTCACCAAAATCACCACCAAGTCACAAAATCAAGCCGAAACACCAAAATCATGAACTTGGCTATGCACCAACCATGCCAAGATCAATTCCTTTTGATCCCAAACTTCTCCCACATCACTTTGAAGGCATTTGTGAGGATTGAGTCCAGCCACTTTTCCAAAACCATGATTTTCGTTTTTCACCAAAATCACCACCAAGCCACAAAATCAAACCAAAACACCAAAATCATGAACTTGGCTATGCACCAACCATGTCAAGATCAATTCCTTTTGATCCCAAACTTCTCCCACATCACTTTGAAGGCATTTGTGAGGAATGAGTCCAGCCAGTTTTCCAAAACCATGATTTTCGTTTTTCACCAAAATCACCACCAAGCCACAAAATCAAGCCAAAACACCAAAATCATGAACTTGGCTATGCACCAACCATGTCAAGATCAATTCCTTTTGATCCCAAACTTCTCCCACATCACTTTGCAGGCATTTGTGAGGATTGAGTCCAGCCACTTTTCCAAAACCATGATTTTCGTTTTTCACCAAAATCACCACCAAGCCACAAAATCAAGCCAAAACACCAAAATCATGAACTTGGCTATGCACCAACCATGCCAAGATCAATTCCTTTTGCTCCCAAACTTCTCCCACATCACTTTGAAGGCATTTGTGAGGATTGAGTCCAGCCAGTTTTCCAAAACCATGATTTTCGTTTTTCACCAAAATCACCACCAAGCCACAAAATCAAACCAAAACACCAAAATCATGAACTTGGCTATGCACCAACCATGTCAAGATCAATTCCTTTTCATCCCAAACTTCTCCCACATCACTTTGAAGGCATTTGTGAGGATTGAGTCCAGCCAGTTTTCCAAAACCATGATTTTCGTTTTTCACCAAAATCACCACCAATCCACAAGATCAAGCCAAAACACCAAAATCATGAACTTGGCTATGCACCAACCATTTCAAGATGAATTCCTTTTGATCCCAAACTTCTCCCACATCACTTTGAAGAGATTTGTGAGGATTGAGTCAAGCCACTTTTCCAAAACCATTATTTTCGTTTTTCACCAAAATCACCACCAAGCCACAAAATCAACCCAAAACACCCAAATCATGAACTTGGGTATGCACCACCCATGCCAAGATCAATTCCTTTTGCTCCCAAACTTCACCCACATCACTTTGGAGGCATTTGTGAGGATTGAGTCCAGCCACTTTTCCAAAACCATGATTTTCGTTTTTCACCCAAATCACCACCAAGCCACAAAATCAAGCCAAAACACCAAAATCATGAACTTGGCTATGCACCAACCATGCCAAGATCAATTCCTTTTGATCCCAAACATCTCCCACATCACTTTGGAGGCATTTGTGAGGATTGAGTCCAGCCAGTTTTCCAAAACCATGATTTTCGTTTTTCACCAAAATCACCACCAAGTCACAAAATCAAGCCAAAACACCAAAATCATGAACTTGGCTATGCACCAACCATGTCAAGATCAATTCCTTTTGCTCCCAAACTTCTCCCACATCACTTTTAAGGCATTTGTGAGGATTGAGTCTAGCCAGTTTTCCAAAACCATGATTTTCGTTTTTCACCAAAATCACCACCAAGTCACAAAATCAAGCCGAAACACCAAAATCATGAACTTGGCTATGTACCAACCATGCTAAGATCAATTCCTTTTGATCCCAAACATCTCCCACATCACTTTGGAGGCATTTGTGAGGATTGAGTCCAGCCAGTTTTCCAAAACCATGATTTTCGTTTTTCACCAAAATCACCACCAAGTCACAAAATCAAGCCGAAACACCAAAATCATGAACTTGGCTATGCACCAACCATGCCAAGATCAATTCCTTTTGATCCCAAACATCTCCCCCATCACTTTGGAGGCATTTGTGAGGATTGAGTCCAGCCAGTTTTCCAAAACCATGATTTTCGTTTTTCACCAAAATCACCACCAAGTCACAAAATCAAGCCAAAACACCAAAATCATGAACTTGGCTATGCACCAACCATGCCAAGATCAATTCCTTTTGCTCCCAAACTTCTCCCACATCACTTTCGAGGCATTTGTGAGGATTTAGTCCAGCCAGTTTTCCAAAACCATGATTTTCGTTTTTCACCAAAATCACCACCAAGTCACAAAATCAAGCCAAAACACCAAAATCATGAACTTGGCTATGCACCAACCATGTCAAGATCAATTCCTTTTGATCCCAAACATCTCCCACATCACTTTGGAGGCATTTGTGAGGATTGAGTCCAGCAACTTATCCAAAACCATGATTTTCGTTTTTCACCAAAATCACCACCAAGTCACAAAATCATGAACTTGGCTATGCACCAACCATGTCAAGATCAATTCCTTTTGCTCCCAAAATTCTCCCACATCACTTTGAAGGCATTTGTGAGGATTGAGTCCAGCCAGTTTTCCAAAACCATGATTTTCGTTTTTCACCAAAATCACCACCAAGCCACAAAATCAAGCCAAAACACCAAAATCATGAATTGGCTATGCACCAACCATGTCAAGATCAGTTCCTTTTGATCCCAAACTTCTCCCACATCACTTTGAAGGCATTTGTGAGGATTGAGTCCAGCCAGTTTTCCAAAACCATGATTTTCGTTTTTCACCAAAATCACCACCAAGCCACAAAATCAAGCCAAAACACCAAAATCATGAACTTGGCTATGCACCAACCGTGCCAAGATCAATTACTTTTGCTCCCAAACTTCTCCCACATCACTTTGGAGGCATTTTTGAGGATTGAGTCCAGCTACTTATCCAAAACCATGATTTTCGTTTTTCTTACTACGCCTTACTCCTTGGGTATTTTGGTCTGATATGTTTACCAAACGTTTGTCACGGTGTCTACTGAGTTTTGAGCCCCAAATTCGTCCCACAATATTGACAATAAATTTTTTATTCATCACTGTCAGGACAGAAAGGAATGTTCGTTTGTGTGTGAAACTGTTTAATTTTTTTGGTGGGTGAATACTCATCCGTTTGACCTGAAATTTGTCGCAATTTATCCCAAATTCAGGAGAGATTCTTACGTAGAATTTTAGGAAAAAACTATTTCGGGAGAATTTTTCAGAAATTTTGTGCAAACCGAGGCTATCCTCTACCAAAACTTGTGAAATTTCGCCTTACTTTCTGAAATTTTATTTTGGGTCCGTATTGGGCTGAAAAAATTCAGACAAGTACTTTCATATGTTGTTTGTACCCAGGTAGGGAGGCACGTGCATAAACAAATCAGAAAAAGAAGATACGGGGGAGAAAAGCCAGGACGTTTTGTTTTCGGAAAACCTGTTTTGTTCACTCTCGGTCTTGGACTTACTACGCCTTACTCCTTGGGTATTTTGGTCTGAAATTTTTACCAGACGTTCGTCACTGTGTCTAATGAGTTTTGGCTGAGATTTGAGACCCATATTCGTCCCACAAAATTGGCAATAAATTTTTTATTCATCACTGCCAGGGCCGAAAGAATGATTTGTTTGTGTGTGAACCTGTTATATTTTTTCGTGGGTGAATACTCATTCGTTTGACCTTTGAGAACGAAAGGAACAAATCCAATGAATAAGTACAAGTGTAAACTAATTTGCCTTTTTCATCTCTAATAGAAACAAAAACATCAGTTGGTTATGTATCTGTAGAAGTGATATTTAAAATAACAAAAGAGTTAGAAAATAATTTCAGTTGTAAAAGGAAAATTCTAATCCCTAAACCTCATGCAAAGAATTAGATTGTCCTACACGTACAAAGTTAGTAATTGCTGAACCTGGAATTATATTATATACAGTTGTACAAAAGTGATATATGAATATAACATTGGAAGAGATCAGATTTCACGCAGAATCTCGATACAATATTGAAAACCAATATGCTTATGGATTGCTATGTGATTCCTTACAACGCAATGCAATTTCAAATGACCAGATTTCAACCTTGCAATGTAACGAATCGCGTAGGCAATTCATAAACATACAATCTACAGTATTAACCAATTTTCATAATTAAAAACAAATCCAAAAAAACACGGTCAACAGTAGTACAACTAACTAAGGACTAATTAGGAAATCAAACCTAACGGTAAGGACACTAGCGAAGCATCATCAAAGGAATTAAGCACACACAGTAACAGTTACGTATCTTTTGAAGCCAAGATTATGAAATTAACAATAAACAAATTGAAATCGCAAATAACCAGAGATTCTCACCGGAATCATCGCTTCCTTTTAGTTGATTCGTCAGCGACGTCGGGGCGTCCAAATCACCGGTCTCGTGCCGCCGTTGCTGAAGACGGACCCCCTTGGCCGGCCTCAGCGGCGCCAGCAACGACGCAACGAACCTGCGAGGCGAAAAGCACTTCTTCGGCGGTGTTTCTCGGAAGGCGTCCATGCAATCAACGCCGTCGTGATCTTGGTCAGCGAGAAGAATATCGGCGATACGTAACCGACGGTGGAGAGAGTGTGAGTGAGCGAAGGGACAAAATTCAAGAATTGGGGATTTAGAGAAGACGTGTTTCTCTTTCGCTGACATTAAATTGGTTGATGATAACGATCGATTCAACTTCAAAGTTCAACAAAGAGACCCACTATTTTGGATTTTGGACGGAAAACTAAAGTTTCTCTTCGTTATACTTCTTTAATAATAATAATAATAATAATAATAATAATAATAATAATAATAATTTATAACTCTATACCTATATATAAGGGGATTCCCCTCTTAATTATCATTTTATTTTATTTTAATTTTATTTCTATCTTTCTATCTTATTATTTTATTTGTCATTTTGGGAAGAGTTTAAATTTTATATCTCAAAGAGTTTAAACATTCTACAATTGCATCTTTTTTTCCAGTTCATCTTTCACTTATATCCCATCAAACTTTCTATCATTTTTTTCTCTTTTTCATTAAACTTTTTATCATCTTTTTCTCGTGTTCATCTTCACTTCTATCTCATCAAACTTTCTATCCTCTTCTCCTCCCGATCATCTTCACTTTTATTCCATCAAAATTTATATCATATTTTTCTCCTGATCATCTTCACTTTTATCCCATCAAACTTTCTGCTTTTCAAATTCAAATTACTAGAAGTCGCAAGTTCCAGAACAACCACCTCCGTTCCAGAACAACCACTTCCGTTCCAGAACCACAAAGTTAATCTGTAAGTGTTGTTTTTCAACTATAAAGTATATATTCTGATTTTACTTTTATTATAATTATTGTGCTCACACAAACAAATAGAACAATTAAAAAATTAAAAGAGAAATTAAGTACCAGAAAAAACTGAACCAATGAGAGGGTTACTATATGAGAAAACATATAGAAAATTTCCATCCAAAGGATCGTGATTGAGAGGCATTGTAGGGATTATGGTTTTCTTAGAGGTTTAGTTTTTAAAAAAATTCAAAATTCAAAATTTTAAATTTAAAATGGTAGTTAAGAGGACATCCATGTATATAGGTAATTTAAAATTTAAAATTTAATATTTAAAATTCAAAATGGTAGTTAAGAGGAGATCCCTATAGGTAATTTAAAATTTAAAATTCAAAATTTAATGTTTAATATTTAAAATTCAAAATTCACTATTTTAAATTTAAAATGGTAGTTAAAAGTAGATCCCCTATATATAGATAATTTAAAATTTAATATTTAATATTTAAAATTTAAAATTTATTAGTACATAAAACGAAATTAAATATTAAAACATTAAAATTAAAATTCATAATTTTAAATTTTAAATGGTAGTTAAGAGGAGATCCCGGTAATTTAAAATATAAAATTTAATATTTAATATTTAAAATTCAAAATTTAGTTTTTAAAAAAATTAAAAATTAAACATTCAAAATTCAAAATTTTAAATGGTAGTTAAGAGGAGATCTCCTATATAGGTAATTTAAAATATAAAATTTAAAATTTAAAATATAAAATTTAAAATTTAAAAGTTAAAATTTAAAATTTAAAATATTTTTTTAAATAATTTCATATTTTACATATTTATTTTCACATTTCTTAAAATATTTTAAATTTAGCTATCTATTTTCTGTCACATACTTTTTTTTTCCTTGCTAACAGTGTTTTTATAATTTGTTGTGCTTTTAGTATTGATTTATATTTTACACTTTTTTAAATAATTATTCTAATATTTATTATTATTTTTTTATATTTTAATACATTACATAACCAAATGAAAAATATAAATGCTTTTGTTACATTTATTTTCACATTTTGAAAAATATTTTCTAAAGATATTTTTTTACGCTACTTTTTTAAATAATATATTGATGAAAATGTTTTTTAAAATATTATCTATATTTAATATATTTAATTTTACATTTTGCGAATTATTATATGAAGATATTTTTTAATTATATTTTTTCATTTATATAAACAATATTTAATATATAGATCAAAGTGTTTTTTAATATTTAATATTTAAAATTTAAAATTTATTAGTACATAAAACGAAATTAAATATTAAAACATTAAAATTAAAATTCATAATTTAAAATTTTAAATGGTAGTTAAGAGAAGATCCGGTAATTTAAAATATAAAATTTAATATTTAATATTTAAAATTCAAAATTTAGTTTTTAAAAAAATTAAATATTAAACATTCAAAATTTTAAATTTTAAAATTTAAATTTTAAATGGTAGTTAAAAGGAAATCTCCTATAGGTAATTTAAAATTTAAAATTTAAAATTTAAAATGTTTTTTTTAAATAATTTCATATTTTGCATATTTATTTTCACATTTCGTAAAATATTTTCTTAAAATATTTTAAATTTAGCTATCTATTTTCTGTCACGTACTTTTTTTTTCTTGCTAACAGTGTTTTTATAATTTGTATTGCTTTTTAGTATTAATTTATATTTTACACTTTTTTAAATAATTATTCTAATGTTTATTATTATTTTTTTATATTTTAATACACTACATAACCAAATGAAAAAGATAAGTGCTTTTTATACATTTATTTTCACATTTTGAAAACTATTTTCTAAAGATATTTTTTTTACGCTACTTTTTTAAATAATATATTGATGAAAATGTTTTTTAAAATATTATCTATATTTAATATATTTATTTTTACATTTTGCGAATTATTATATGAAGATATTTTTTAACTATATTTTTTCATTTATATAAACAATATTTAATATATAGATCAAAGTGTTTTTTAAATATTTATATTTAAAATTCAAAATTTAGTTTTTAAAAAAATTAAAAATTAAATATTCAAAATTCACAATTTTATATTTTAAATTTTAAATTTTAAATGATAGTTAAGAGGAGATCTCTAAAATTTAAAATTTAATATTTAATATTTAAAATTTAATATTTAAAATTTAAAATTCACTATTTAAAATTTAAAATTTAAAATTCACTTGCTTTTGATGTGTACATAATATTATTATTTGATGTTTTTTAATTGTTTATGAAAGTGTTTTCATAATTTGTTTTACTTTTAGTTTTGATTTATATTTTAGAATTTTTTACATCATTTTTCTAAGAAAACGAAGAATGACCATTGAACAAAGGACAAATGAGCTATCTACAAAAAGCAGAACTTATAAAGAAAGGAGATTGAAATCTATTCGACATTTGGCTCGATCAATCAATAATGTAGGTAACAAACATGTTATATAACACAACAAATATTATTTTTTAATAAATTTTGTGTATAGTTTTATAGATTCATTCATTCATTTAACTTGACATTTAAAGGATCTAATGATAACGAAGCAGGACCAAGTAAGACACATGTTACTGGTTAGTACACTTTTATGCATAATATGTCAATTTTCAAATAATATTTTAAAAGCGAAATGAAATATCTATACGAACAAAAACTTATATAGAAAGGATAAATAATATTATTCATATTAAAATTATTGTTTCAGGAAGGAGATTGACATTTATTCGACATTTGGCTCGATCAATTAATAATGCAGGTAAAAAATATCTTATATAACACAACAAATATTTTTTTATTTTTTTTAATATATTTTATTCATTCATTCATTTAACTTGATATTTAAAGGATCTAACGATAATGAAGTAGGATCAAGTAACACACATGTTACTGAACCTGGTTAGTACACTTTTATGCTTAAGATGCAATATCTATAGGAAGAAAAACTTATAGAGAAAGAAAAAACAATATTCTTGATATGACAAATATTTTTTTCAGGAAGGAGATTGACATCTATTCGACATTTGACTCGACCAATAAATACTGCAGGTAACAAAAATATTATATAACACAACAAATATTATTTTTTTAATAAATTTTGTGTATAGTTTTATTCATTCATTCATTTAACTTGACATTTGAAGGACCTAACAGTAACGAAGCAACACCAAGTAACACACATGTTACTGAACGTGGTTAGTACACTATTTTAAAAGACAAATGGAATATCTATACGAAGAAAAACTTATAGAGAAATAAAAAATAATACTATTCATATTACAAATATTGTTTCAGGAATGAGATTGACATCTATTCGACATTTGGCCCGATCAATTAATAATGCAGGTAAAAAAATGTTATATAACTCAACAAATATTTTTTAATTTTTTTTATATACTTTAATTCATTCATTCATTTAACTTGATATTTGAAGGATCTAACGATAACGAAGCAGGACCAAGTAACACACATGTTATTGAACCTGGTTAGTACACTTTTATGCATAAGATGTCAATTTTCAAAAAGTATTTAAAAAGACAGCTGAAATATCTATACGAAGAAAAACTTATAGAAAAAGAAAAAAACAATACTATTGATATGACAAATATTGTTTCAGGAAGGAGATTGTCATCTATTCGACATTTGGCTCGGTCAATAAATGATGCAGGTAACACATATTGTTGCTTTAAATTGTTCTATGTAATTTTATTCATTTATTTAACTTCACAGGTTCTACTTTTATTCCACAAAACTTTCAAGGATCAAATGATAATGAAGCAGTACTAAGTAATACAAATGTCATTGACATTGAAAATGGTTAGTATATTTTTATCGAAATATTTACATGATGGAAGTTCAATGAAATACTTCACTTTTTTTAAAAATTATTATGCATGTAGGAAGGCAACAAAGATTTCAACGGATACATAACTGTGCTCGAAATTTTAGAAACACGGTTGTGATGGTAATGTTTCAATTGTCAACTCCGACTACATGTGCACATTGTCATGCACGATTATTTTACCATGAATCACGTGATATGTGTTGCTCGGGTGGAAAAGTATTACTTCCCCGTGTTACTGCTCCGGATGAGTTGGTTCAAATATTTTCTGGTTGTTCTTCTGAAAGTAGACACTTTAGACAACATATTAGAAGTTACAACCATGTGCTTTCATTCACTTCACTTGGTGTTCACATGGATGAAAATATAGTTGCAACTGGTCGTGGTATATATAGTTTTCGTGCTCAAGGTGCAATGTATCACATGATTGGAGGCTTTTTTCCAAATGAGGGGTCTAGGCCACGTTTTTTGCAATTGTACATTTATGACACTGAACATAAATTACAAAATAGGATGTTGGAAACTCCTCATCTCCATCAAACTATTGTTAATAAGTTGCAACAAATACTACATCGGTGCAATCCTTTTGTGCATGTATTCAGACAACTTGCTCAAGAACAAAATATACATGAATGTACTTTACTCATTAAAGAGCGTCCTGTCAATCAACCACAATATAATCTTCCAACTGCATCTCAAGTAGCAGCAATAATTGTTACTGGGAACACAAAATCAATGGCACATGGACGAGACATTAAAGTTGTAAGTCATGATGGGAACTTAATAAACATTCAAGAAACTGTGGGATATTATGACCCTTTACAATATCCACTATTATTTCCTTTTGGAACATATGGTTGGGATCTCAACACAAAAAATCATACTGGCCAAAATATCTCATGCCAAGAATATTATAGCTACATGCTTCAGGTAACTTCCAACATAATTATATATATATATATATATATATATATATCATTTCCAACAATTTACATACCAATGCTGTGTCATAAAATTAATACACATACACTTCAATGTAGATTCGTCCCAATGATCACTCTACAATATTACAAGCAGGACGACTTTTACAACAATATGTTGTAGACAACTATGTGAAGATTGAAGCAGGAAGGTTACGATGGATTCAAAATCATCAAAATAATATTCGTGCTGAAGTGTATCAAGGTTTGCAAGATGCTTTGCATGAAGGACAAACTCACACAGGTACATAATGTATGTAACATACTACATCTATTACATTTAAATATATCAAAACTCATACTATTTTTTTATTCAAGGAAATGTTGGACAGAGGACAATATTACCATCATCATTTATTAGTAGTCGTCGAGACTTGACATAACGATATGAAGATGGCATGGCAATTGTTGCTCATGATGGTAAACCTGATATTTTCCTTACAATGACATGCAATCCTTCTTGGAGTGAAATTTCTTCAGAGCTTAAACATTTTCAAACTCCACAAGATCGTCCTGACTTGCTCTCAAGAATATTTCGAGCAAAATTTGAACAATTGAAGGAAGATGTGATTGATAAAGGAGTTCTTGGAAAAGTTAAAAGTTACATGTATGTGACTGAATTTCAAAAACGTGGACTACCCCATGTGCATATGTTACTTAACTTACAAGATAATGATAAATTACGTGATCCAGAAGATTATGATAGCATTGTTAGAGCAGAAATACCAAAAAGTGAAGAAGAGCCACAGTTGCACGAAGTTGTACTGAAACACATGATACACGGGCCTTGCGGAACTCTTAATCCAAGATCACCATGTATGAAGCAAAATCAACGCAAGAAAAAATATCCTAAAGAGTTCTTGGAAGAAACACGTCAAGGTAAAGATTCATATCCACAATATAAAAGACATTTCAATGCACCAGTATCTATAAATAGAAATGTGACAGTTGACAACAGATGGGTGGTTCCTTATAACCCTTGGTTGTTGTTAAAATATGATTGTCATATAAATGTTGAGGTGTGCAGTAGCATCAAAAGTATTAAATATTTATACAAGTATGTCTACAAAGGTCCAGATCGAGTAGCAATGGAGGTTCATAGAGGATCAATTGTAGATGAAGTTCAACAATATATTGATGCTAGATGGATTTGTGCTCCGGAGGCTTTATGAAAAATATTCAGATTTACACTTTATCGAATGAATCCAAGTGTAGAAAGATTACAAATTCATTTACCAAATCGTCATCAGGTGCGCTTCTATTTTATTTTTCTATAAAAGAAATAAATGTTTTTGTAATGTATACACAGGCGCTCTCGCCTGTGTTCCCGCTAGTAATAATAATGATAATAATAATAATGATGATAATAATAATGATAATGATAATAATAATGATAATGATAATAATAATAATAATAATAATAATGATGATAATAATAATAATAATAATAATAATAATGATAATAATGATAATAATAATAATAATGATAATAATGATAATAATAATAATAATAATAATAATAATAATGATAATAATAATAATAATAATAATAATGTACCGGTGAGGGCCGCACAATCCATATGTACCGGTGAAGGTTGCACGATCCATATAACGTCTCGAATTCCATTGTCAGGCTGACCAACTGTAATCCTGAGACACATCCGTCGGTTCGACCGGTAGCTCATGTCCAATTCCACTCAATCAAAATCAGTCAAGCTAATCCGTGATTAGGAACTAGGTAATTCAGTCCTAAACACAGTTCAACCCCTTAACCTGACCCAATAAGGAAAGTCCACCATAGGTAATATAAATAACACATATTCCAAAAAACGGTTACGTCATTATCTACAGTACTCTAACAGTCGAGTGTCAAACCTACTTTCTGAAACTTTATCCTCGATCCGTATTGCGCTAAAAAAATTCAGACAAGTACTTTCATATGTTGTTTGCGCCCAAGTAAGGAGGCATGTCCAGAAACAAATCACAAAAACAAGATACGAGGGAGTAAAGCCAGGACTTTTTGTTTTCGGAAAACCAGTTTTGTTCACTCTCGGTGTGAGACTTACTACGCCTTACTCCTTGGGTATTTTGGTCTGAAATTTTTACCAGACGTTCGTCACTGTGTCTACTGAGTTTTGGCTGAGATTTGAGCCCCAGATTGGTAATAAATTTTTTATTCATCACTGCCAGGGCCGAAAGGAAGGTTCGGTTGTGTGTGAAACTGTTTGATTTTTTTTTGGGTTAATACTCATCCGTTTGACCTAAAATTTGTCGCGTTTTGTCCTAAATTCAGTGGAGATTCTTACGTGGAATTTCAGGAAAAAACTATTTTGGGAGAATTTTTCAAAAATTTTGTTCTAACCAAGGCTATCCTCTACCAAAACTTGTAAAATTTCGCCCTACTTTCTGAAATTTTATTTTGGATCCGTATTGCGCTGAAAAAATTCAGACAAGTACTTTCATATGTTGTTTGCGCCCAGGTAAGGAGGCAAGTCCATAAACAAATCACAAAAAGAAGATACAGAGAAGTAAAGCCAAGACGTTTTGTTTTCGGAAAACCAGTTTTGTGCACTCTCGGTGTGGGACTTACTACGCGTTACTCCTTGGGTATTTTGGTCTGAAATTTTTACCTAACGTTCGTCACTGTGTCTACTGAGTTTTTGCTGAGATTTGAGCCCCAGATTCGTCCCACATGATTGACAATAAATTTTTTATCCATCACTGTCGGGGCCGAGAGGAAGGTTCGTTTGTGTTTGAAACTGTTTGATATTTTTCGTGAGTGAATACTCATCCGTTTGACATGAAATTTGTCGCGTTTTGTCCCCAATTCAGTGGAGATTCTTACTTGGGATTATAGGAAAAAACTATTTCGGGAGAATTTTTAAGAAATTTTGTGCAAACCAAGGCTATCATCTACCAAAACTTGTGAAATTTCGCCCTACTTTCTGAAATTTTATTCTGGGTCCGTATTGCGCTGAAAAATTCAGACAAGTAGTTTCATATGTTGTTTGTGCCCAAGTAAAGAGGCACATGCATAAACAAATCACAAAAAGAAGATACGGGGGAGAAAAGCCAGGACGTTTTGTTTTCAGAAAACCAGTTTTGTTCACTCTAGCTTTGGGACTTACTACCCCTAACTCCTTTGGTATTTTGGTCTGAAAATTTTACAAGACGTTTTTCACTGTGTCTACTGAGTTTTGGTTGAGATTTGAGCCCCAAATTCGTCCCTCAAAATTGGCAAAAAAAAATTTATTCATCATTTCCAAGGCCGAAAGGAAGGTTCGTTTGTGTGTGAAACTGTTTGATTTTTTTTTGTGGGTGAATACTCATCCGTTTGACCTAAAATTTGTCGCGTTTTGTCCTGAATTCAGTGGAGATTCTTACGTGGAATTTCAGGAAAAAACTATTTTGGGAGAATTTTTCAGAAATTTTGTTCTAACCAAAGCTATCCTCTACCAAAACTTGTGAAATTCTGCCCTACTTTCTGATATTTTATTCTGGGTTCGTATTGCGCTGAAAAAATTTCAGACAAGTACTTTCATATGTTGTTTGCACCCAGGTAAGGAGGCACGTCCATAAACAAATCACAAAAAGAAGATACGGGGGAGAAAAGCCAGGACGTTTTGTTTTCGGAAAACCAGTTTTGGGGACTCTCGGTGTGGGACTTACTACGCCTTACTCCTTGGGTATTTTGTTCTGAAATTTTTACCAGACGTTCGTCACTGTGTCTACTGAGTTTTGGCTGAGATTTGAGCCCCAGATTTGTCCCACAAGATTGGCAATAAATTTTTTATCCATCACTGCCGGGGCCGAAAAGAAGGTCCGTTTGTGTGTGAAACTGTTTGATATTTTTCGTGAGTGAATACTCATCCATTTGACCTGAAATTTGTCGCATTTTGTCCCAAATTCAGTGGAGATTCTTACGTGGAATTTCAGGAAAAAATGATTTCGGGAGAATTTTTAAGAACTTTTGTGCAAACCAAGGCTATCCTCTACCAAAACTTGTGAAATTTTGCCCTACTTTCTGATATTTTATTCTGGGTCCGTATTGCGCTGAAAAAATTTCAGACAAGTACTTCCATATCTTGTTTGCGCCCAGGTAAGGAGGAACGTCCATAAACAAATCACAAAAGAAGATACGGGGGAGTAAAGCCAGGACGTTTTGTTTTCGGAAAACCAGTTTTGTGCACTCTCGGTGTGGGACTTACTACTCCTTACTCCTTGGGTATTTTGGTCTAAAAGAAGATACGGTGGAGAAAAGCCAAGATGTTTTGATGTGGAATTAGCGGAAGGATCCATGGATTGAGTTGGAATAAGGCTCTCCTAAGAGTTGTGTAAGCCTTAGAGGTGCATGAAGAGTGTGAAAGTGAGAGAGGTTCGGCCCACTCTCTTTGAGGTGCGGTTTTGGGAAGATTAAAGACCTAAATCCTGAGAGTTTAGGCAAGGAGTAAGAAAGGCACATTTTGGCAGAATTTCATTACTCAAAATAATCATGAGAATACATGAGGTAGGCTCCTCCTTAAATAGGCTTGGAGGACCGGAAATGAAGAGTCAATGACAATGGAATGCTAGCCAAATGAAATGCAAATGTGACGCCTAAGGAGTTCACATGGCAAATGTGAACTATTAGGATGCTTCTAGCGCCAAACATGACCAACCTATGTTAGATTAGAAGGTTCTAGAAACCTTAATCTAACTTAGGTTGGTTTTTAGGATCCAAAATTCATCCTAATTACAATTTAAACAATTTTACAGAAAATAAAATTCCTATACTATTTTGACAAGAATTTAAAAACTATGCTACGCTTGATTTTGGACCTCTTGGAACATGTAGAGGTAAGTTTCTCTGCCATCAGTGGCAGTGTCCCAATCCTTATCAAGCCTCTTAGCCATTGCCCTTGTAGTTGGCCCAATATGTCTTTGTGTTTGGCTCTCCTTTGAAGTGGTGCTTGGCCCTCTTCCATCAGTTTGTGTGTGAAACTGTTTTATGTTTTTCCTAGGTGAATATTCATCCGTTTAACCTGAAATTTGTCGCGTTTTGTCCCGAATTCAGTGGAGATTCTTACGTGGAGATTCAGGAAAACAATATTGCGGGAGAATTTTTCAGAAATTTCACGCAAACCAAGGCTATCCACTACTGAAACTTGTGAAATTTCGCCCTACCTTCTTCAATTTTTATTCTGAGTTCGTATTGTGCCGAAAAAATTCACTCATGTACTTTCATATGTTGTTTGCACCTAGGTAAGGAGGCACATCCATAAATGAATCCCAAACAGAAGATACGGGGAAGAAAAGCCAGGACGTTTTGTTTTCGAAAAACCATTTTTGTTCACTCTCGGTCTGGGACTTACTACTCCTTACTCCTTAGGTGTTTTGGTTTGAAATCATTACAGGACGTTCGTCACTGTGTCTATTTATTTTTGGTGAGATTTGAGCCACATATTCGTCCCACAAGATTGGCAATAAGCTTTTTACTAATCACTGCCAGGGCTAAAAGTAATGTTCGTTCGTGTGTGAAACTGTTTGATTTTTTTCGTGGGTGAATACTCATCCGTTTGACCTGAAATTTGTCCCATTTTATCCCGAATTCAGTGGAGATTCTTATGTGAAATTTCATAAAAAAATTATTTCGGGAGAATTTTTCAAAAATTTTCGCGCAAACCAAGGCTATCCACTACCTAAACTTATGAAATTTCGCCCTACTTTCTGCAATTTTTATTTTGCGTCCGTATAGCGCCGAAAAAATTCACACAAGTACTTTCATATGATGTTTGCACCCAGGTAAGGAGGCACGTCCATAAACGAATCACAAAAAGAATATACGGGGAAGAAAATCCAGGACGTTCTGTTTTCGGAAAACAGGTTTTGTTCACTCTCGGTCTGGGACGTGCATCTTTTCAACGGAATACAGACGCAGAATAAAAATTGCAGAAAGTAGGGAGAAATTTCACAAGTTTCGGTACTGGATAGCCCTGGTTTGCGCGAAAATTTCTGAAAAATTCTCCCGAAATAGTTTTTTCCTGAAATTTCACGTAAGAATCTCCACTGAATTTAGGACAAAATGCGTCAAATTTCATTTCAAACGGATGAGTATTCACCCACGAAAAAAAATCAAACAGTTTCACACACGAACGAACCTTCCTTTCAGCCCTGTGATAAATAAAAAGCTTATTGCCAATCTTGTGGGACAAATCTGGGGCTCAAATCTCAGCCAAAACTCAATAGACACAGTGACGAACATCTGGTAAAGATTTCAGACCAAAACACGCAAGGAGTAAGGCGTAGTAAATTTCAGACCGAGAGTGAACGAAACTGGTTTTCCGAAAACAAAACGTTCTGGCTTTTCTTTCCCATTTCTTCTTTTTGTGATTCGTTTATGGACGTGCCTCCTTACCTGGGTGCAAACAACATATGAAAGTACTTATGTGAATTTTTTCAGCGCAATATGGACGCAGAATAAAAATTGCAGAGCAGAAAGTAGGGCGAAATTTCACAAGTTTCGGTAGTGGATAGATAGCCTTGATTTGTTAAAATTTCTGAAAAATTCTCCCGAAATAGTTTTTCCCGAAATTACGTGTAAGAATGTCCACTGAATCATGGATAAAACGCAACAAATTTTAGTTAAAACGGATGAGTATTCACCCACGAAAAAAATCAAACAGTTTCACACACGAATGAACATTTGAGATTGAGTGTGATGCTTCAAGTATAGGCATTGGGGTTGTTCTCCTTCAAGAGGGTCACCCCATAGCTTATTTTAGTGAGAAATTGAAAGGAAGTCATCTCAACTATTCCACTTATGATAAGGAATTGTATGCACTTGTTAGAGCTTTGTTTACTTGGCAACATTATCTTTTTCCTAAAGAGTTTGTGATTCATAGTGATCATGAATCTCTTAAATATTTGAAAAGCCAAAACAAACTTAACAAGAGGCATGCTAAGTGGGTGGAATTCCTTGAGCAATTTCCTTATGTGATCAAGCATAAGCAAGGCAAAAATAATGTTGTGGCCGATGCACTTTCGAGACGCTATGCCTTGCTAAATCTTTTGGGTTCTCAATTTCTTGGCTTTGATCACATTAAGGATCTTTATCATGATGACTTTGATTTTTCTCTTATCTATCAAGAGTGTATCAAAGGAGGACACAAAGATTTTTTTATCCAAGATGGCTTTCTTGTTAGAGAAGCACATGAGGGAGGATTAATGGGTCACTTTAGGGTTGCAAAAACTTTGGATGTGTTGCATGAACATTTCTTTTGGCCTCATATGCATAAACATGTTCATAGTTTGTGTAAAAAATGCATAGCTTGCCATAAAGCTAAATCTAGATTGCATCCCCATGGTTTATATACTCTTCTTCCTATCCCTTCAATGCCTTGGGTTGACATTTCTATGGATTTCATCTTAGGATTATCCAAGACATCAAAGGGAAAGGATTCCATTTTTGTGGTAGTGGATCGTTTTTTAAAGATGGCTCACTTTATTCCTTGCCACAAAGTGGATGATGCATGTCATATTGCAAACCTCTTCTTTCAAGAAGTGGTTCGTTTGCATGGTATTCCTAGAACTATTGTGTCCGATAGGGATTCCAAGTTCTTGAGTCACTTTTGGAAGACCTTGTGGGGTAAGCTTGGTACTAAACTTTTATTTTCTACAACTTGTCACCCATAAACCGATGGTCAAACCGAAGTGGTAAATAGAACTTTGGGACAAATATTGCGATGCTTTATTTTTGGGAATCCTAGAGTGTGGGAGAATTTACTACCCCATGTTGAATTTGCTTATAATCGTGTAGTAAATTCTACCACCTCACATTCTCCTTTTGAGGTTGTCTATGGGTTTAATCCCTTAACACCTCTTGATCTTCTTCCTATTCCCATACTTGATGATGTCTTGTGCAAAGATGGGGATGAAAAGGCTTCTTTTGTGAAAAATTTGCATAAAGACATCAAGTTGAGAATTGAGAACAAGGTTGGCAAGTATGCTGAATTTGCCAATAAAAGGAGAAAAGCATTGTTATTTGATGAAGGTGATTGGGTTTGGCTTCACTTGAGGAAAGATCGTTTTCCTACTCAAAGGAAGTCCAAACTAATGCCTCGTGGTGATGGACCTTTTCAAGTCCTAAAGAGGATTAATGACAATGCTTATGAGTTAGATATGCCTGATACATACCTTGGTAGTCATTCATTTAATATCAGTGATCTAACTTCTTTTTCTGTAGGTCTCCAGAATTCGTGGTCGAATTCTCTCCAACTCGGGGAGTATGATGGAGATCAAGCTCAAGAGGAAATAGAGGCCGAAGATAGAGGCCGAAGTTGAAGAAGCTCAAGGAGACACTACCTTACCTCAAAGGCTTACAAGGAGCAAGTTTAAGGAATTAGGAAGTAGTGGTAGATTGTTTTCTCTTTTTATAGTGTCTCTTGTATAAAAAATAGAATGTTTAAATACATAGTCTTTAGGAAGGTGCTTAGAGGGAAACATTATACACCTCTTTTGTAAAAGCATCTTTAGGCTTTAGCTTAGAAAATTCTAGAAGCTTAGGCGTTAGCTTAGGAGAAGCGGTAGCTTAGGAGACTCTTGAGTAGCTTAGGATACAAGCTTTGTAAAGCTAATGACCAGCCCTTACTCCTATAAAAGGAGGGCTTGGGTCCTTCTTAATGCAGAATTGGAATTTGTAGTATCAAAACTCTCCCAAATTGGTGATAGAGTGTAGTGAGAACTTGTCTTCTCCTCTTCCTAGTCTCATCTTGAGTGTCTTGGTTCTCTCAAGTGGCGGCAATTCACACTTATCTTGGAGCATTCACACTTCAAGTGGCGTGTTCATCAACCAAGAACTACAACCACATAAGTCTTCTTTCTTCTCCATCTATTTCTTCCATTTCCGTGCTCATATGAACTCCTAAACATGTCTTAGGTTCCTTTCTTGCAATTCTATTCGGTGTTTTAGCTTTCAATCATGTTTTTTTCGGTTCATCTTCTCCTTTGCTGGATTTAATCGGTTCTTCTTCATTTTCCATTGATTTGTTCGGTGCATTTCAATTGTTATGCAATTTAATCGGTTCATTTGCATTCTTGCATCTTTTAATCGGTTCAATTGACAAGAAATGGAACTTCCATGTGAGCTTTGGTGTTTTGCGCAAGTTTTGGTGAGTTCTTGAAACATAGAACATTGATCCATTTCTATAAAAGTGCCTCTTCATTCTCCAACTCAAGTTGATTCCATAAAATGTCAAAGAATCATCTATATCTTGCTATTGGAATAGGCTTGGTTTGCGCGAAAATTTCACAAGTTTATTCTCCCGATATAGGTTTTTCCTGAAATTCCATGTAAGAATCTGCACTGAATTCGGGACAAAACGCGACAAATTTTAGGTTAAACGGATGAGTATTCACCCACGAAAAAAATCAAACAGTTTCACACACGAACAAACCTTCCTTTCAGCCCTGGCACTGATCAATAAAATGCTTATTTCCAATCTTGGGGGATTAATCTGGGCCTCAAACCTCAACCAAAACTCAATAGACACAGTGACGAACGTCTGGTAAAGATTTCAGACCAAAACACCCAAGGAGTAGGGCGTAGTAAGTCCCAGCCCGAGAGTGAATAAAACTGGTTTTTCGAAAACAAAATGTCCTGGCTTTTCTTCCCCGTATCTTCTTTTGTTATTCGTTTATGGACGTGCCTCCTTACCTGGGTGCAAACAACATATGAAAGTACTTGTGTGAATTTTTTCAGCGCAATACGGACGCAGAATAAAATTTGCAGAAAGAGAGGTGAAATTTCACAAGTTTCGGCAGTTGATAGCCTTGGTTTGAGCGAAAAATTCTGAAAAATTATCCCGAAATAGTTTTTTCTTGAAATTTAACGTAAGAATCTCCACTGAATTCGGGACAAAACGCGACAAATTTCAGGTCAAACGGATGAGTATTCACCCACAAAAAAAAAACAGTTTCACATAAGAAAGATCCTTCCTTTCAGCCCTAGCAGTGATCAATAAAAAGCTTATTGCCAATCTTGTGGAACGTATTTGGGGCTCAAATCTCAGCCAAAACTCAATAGACACAGTGACGAATGTCTGGTAAAGATTTCAGACCAAAACACCAAAGGAGTAAGGCGTAGTAAGTCCCAGACAGAGAGTGAACAAAACTAGTTTTCCAAAAACAAAATGTCCTGGATTTTCTTCCCCATATCTTTTTTTTGTGATTCGTTTATGGACGTGCCTCCTTACCTGGGTTCAAACCACATATGAAAGTACTTGTGTGAATTTTTTCAACGCAATACGAATGCAGAATAAAAATTGCAGAAAGTAAGGCGAAAATTCACAAGTTTCGGTAGTGAGCCTTGGTTACTCAAAAATTTCTGAAAAATTCTTCCCAAATAGTTATCTCCTGAAATTCCACGTAGAAATCTCCACTGAATTCGGGACAAAACGCGACAAATTTAAGGTCAAACGGATGCGTATTCACCCACGAAAAAAATCAAACAGTTTCACACACGAACGAACCTTCCTTTCAGCACTAGCTGTGATCAATAAAAAGCTTATTTCCAATCTTGTGGGATGAATACGGGACTCAAATCTCAGCCAAACCTCAAAAGACACAGTGACGAACGTCTAGTAAATAATTCATACCAAAAAACCCAATGAGTAAGACGTAGTAAGTCCCAGACCGAGAGTGAACAAAACTTGTTTTCCGAAAAAAAAAAACGTACTTGCTTTTCTCCCCTGTATCTTCTTTTTGTGATTTGTTTATGGACGTGCCTCCTTACCTAGGTGCAAACAACATATGAAAGTACATGTGTGAATTTTTTCAGCACAATACGGACGCAGAATAAAAATTGCAGAAAGTAGGGCGAAATTTCACAAGTTTCGATAGTGGATAGCCTTGGTTTGAGCGAAATATTCTGAAAAATCCTCCCGAAATAGTTTTTTCCTGAAATTCCACGTAATAATCTTCATTGAATTCAGGACAAAACGCGACAAATTTCAGGTCCAACGGATCAGTATTCACCAACGAAAAAAAAATAGTTTCACACACGAAAGAACCTACCTTTCAGCCCTGGCAGTGATTAATAAAAAGCTTCTTGCCAATCTCGTGGGACGAATCTGGGGCTCAAATCTCAGCCAAAATCTCAGTAGACACATTGACGAACGTCAGGTAAAGATTTCAAACCAAAACACCCAATGCGTAGTAAGTCCCAAACCGATAGTGCACAAAACTAGTTTTCCGAAAACAAAACGAACTGGCTTTTTTTCCTCGTATCTTCTTTTTGTGATTCTTTTATGGACGTGCCTCCTTACCGGGGTGCAAACAACGTATGAAAATACTTGTGTGAATTTTTTAAACGCAATACAGACGTAGAATAAAAATTGCAAAAAGTAGGGCGACATTTCCTAAGTTTCGGTAGTGGATAGCCTTGGTTTGCGCAAAAATTTCTGAAAAGTTCTCCCGAAAAAGCTTTTTCCTGAAGTTCCACGTAAGAATCTGCACTAAATTCGGGACAAAACGTGACAAATTTTAGGTCAATAGGATGAGTATTCACCCACGAAAAAAATCAAACAGTTTCACACACGAACGAACCTTCCTTTCAGCTCTGGCAGTGATCAATAAAAAGCTTATTGCCAATCTTGTGGAACGAATTTGGGGCACAAATCTCAGCCAAAACTCAATAGACACAGTGACGAACGTCTGGTAAAGATTTCAGACCAAAACACCCAATGAGTAAGGCGTAGTAAGTCCCAGACCGAGAGTGAAGAAAACTGGTTTTCTAAAAACAAAACGTAATCGCTTTTCTTCCCCGTATCTTCTCTTTGTGATTCGTTTATGGACGTGCCTCCTTACCTGGGTGGAAAAACCATATGAAAGTACTTGTGAGAACTTTTTCAGCGCAACACGGATGCAAAATAAAAAGTGCAGAAAGTAGGGCGAAATTTCACAAGTTTCGGTAGTGGTTCGTTCGCCTTGGTTTGCGTGAAAATTTTTGAAAAATTTTCCCGAAA
The DNA here is from genome assembly GCF_051622355.1 of Phaseolus vulgaris. Lineage (NCBI taxonomy): Eukaryota > Viridiplantae > Streptophyta > Magnoliopsida > Fabales > Fabaceae > Phaseolus > Phaseolus vulgaris. The sequence continues at coordinate 1,575,029 of NC_143507.1, forward strand.
TAGTTTTTTCCTGAAATTCTACGTAAGAATCTCCACTGAATTCGGGACAAAAAGCAACAAATTTTAGGTCAAACGGATGAGTATTATCCCACAAAAAAAATTAAACAATTTCACACACGAACGAACCTTCCTTTCATTCGTGGCAGTGATCAATAAAAAGCTTATTGCCAATCTTGTGGAACGAATCTGGAGCTCAAATCTCAGCCAAAACTCAAGAGACAAAGTGACGAACGTCAGGTAAATATTTCATACCAAAACTCCCAAGGAGTAAGGTGTAGTAATTCGTAAACCGAGAGTCAACAAAACTGGTTTTTCGAAAACAAAAACGTCCTCGCTTTTCTTCCCCGAATCTTCTTTTTGTGATTCATTTATGGACGTTCCTCCTAACCTGGGTGAAAACAACATATGAAACTACTTGTTTGAATTTTTTTAGCGCAATACGGACACAGAATAAAAATTGTAGAAAGTAGGGCGAAATTTCACAAGTTTCGGTAGTGGATAGCCTTGGTTTGCGCGAAAAATTTTGAAAAATTCTCCCAAAATTGTTTTTTCCTGATATTCCTCGTAAGAATCTCCACTGAATTCGAGACAAAACGCAACAAATTCTAGGTCAAACGGATTAGTATTCACCGACGAAAAAAATTAAACAGTTTCACACACGAACGAACCTTCCTGTCAGCCATGGCAATGATCAATAAAAAGCTTATCGCCAATCTTGTAGGACGAATCTGGGGCTCAAATCAAAGCCAAAACTCAATAGACATAGTGACGAATGTCTAGTAAAATTTTCAGACCAAAACACCCAAAAAGTAAGGCGTAATAAGTACCAGACCGAAAGTGAACAAAACTGGTTTTCGAAAAAGAAAACGTAATCGCTTTTCTTCCTCGTATCTTCTCTTTGTGATTCGTTTATGGACGTCCCTCCTTACCTGGGTGCAAAAACCATATGAAAGTACTTGTGAGAACATTTTCAGCACAATACGGATGCTGAATAAAAATTGCAGAAATTTGGGCGAAATTTCATAAGTTTCTGTAGTAGTTCGTTCGCATTGGTTTGCACGAAAATTTCTGAAAAATTTTCACGAAATAATTTTTTCCTGAAATTCTATGTAAGAATCTCCACTGAATTCGGGACAAAACGCAACAAATTTTATGTCAAACGGATGACTATTAACCCATGAAAAAAAATTAAACAGTTTCACACACGAACGAACCTTCCTTTCATCCTTGGCAGTGATCAATAAAATGCATATTTCCTATCTTGTGGGACGAATCTGGGGTTCAAATCTTAGCCAAAATTCAATAGACATAGTGACAAACATCTGGTAAGGATTTCAGACCAAAACACCCAAGGAGTAAGGCGTAGTAAGTCCCAGACCGAGAGAGAACAAAACTGGATTTCGAAAAATAAACGTCCTTGCTTTTCTTCCCCGTATCCTCTTTTTATGATTCGTTTATGGACGTGCCTCCTTACCTGGGTGTAAACAACATATGAAAGTACTTGTGTGAATTTTTTCTGCGCAATAAGGACGCAGAATAAAAATTGCAGAAAATAGTGCCTTGGTTTGCGCGAAAATTTTTGAAAAATTCTCCCGAAATACTTTTTTCCTGTAATTCCTCGTAAGAATCTCACTGAATTCGGGACAAAACGCGACAAATTTCAGGTCAAACGGATGAGTTTTCACCCACGAAAAAAATCAAACAGTTTTACACAAGAACGAATCTTCCTTTAAGTCTGGCAGTGATCAATAAAAAGCTTATTGTCAATCTTGTGGGACGAATCTAGGGCTCAAATCCAATCCAAAACTCAATAGACACAATGGCGAACGTCTGGTAAAGATTTAAGACCAAAACACCCAAGGAGTAAGGCCTCGTAAGTCCCAAGTCGAGAGTGAACAAAACTGTTTTTTCGAAAACAAAACGTCTTGGCTTTTCTTCCCCGTATCTTCTTTTTTTGATTCGTTTAAGGACGTGCCTCCTTGCCTGGGTAAAAACAAGATATGAAAGTACTTGAGTGAGTTTTTTCAGCGCAATACGGACGCAGAATAAAAATTGCGGAACGTAGGGCAAAATTTCACAAATTTCGGTACTGGATAGCCTTGGTTTGCGCGAAAATTTCTGAAAAATTCTCCCGAAATAGTTTTTTCCTAAAATTCCACGTAACAATCCCCACTGAATTCGGGACAAAACACGAAAAATTTCAAGTCAAATGGATGAGTATTCACCCACGAAAAAAATCAAACAGTTTCACACACGAACGAACCATCCTTTCAGCCATGGCAGTTATGAATAAAAAGCTTATTGTCAATCTTGTTGGACGAATCTGGGGCTCAAATCTCAACCAAAACTCAATAGACACAGTGAGGAACGTCTGGTAAAGATTTCAGAACAAAACACCCAAGGAGTAAAGCGTAGTAAGTTTCAGACCGAGAGTGAACAAAACTTGTTTTCCGAAAAATAAATGTCCTGGCTTTTCTTCCCCGTATCTTCTTTTTATGATTCGTTTATGGACGTGCCTCCTTACCTGTGTGCAAACAACATATGAAAATACTTGTGTGAATTTTTTCTGCGCAATAAGTACGCAGAATAAAAATTGTAGAAAATAGTGCCTTGGTTTGCACGAAAATTTCTGAAAAATTCTCCCGAAATAGTTTTTTCCTGTAATTCCACGTAAGAATCTCCACTGAATTCGGGACAAAACATGACAAACTTCAGGTCAAAGGGATGATTATTCACCCACAAAAAAAATCAAACAGTTTTACACAAGAACGAACCTTCCTTTCAGCCCTGACAGTGATCAATAAAAAGCTTATTGCCAATCTTGTGGGACGAATCTGGGGCTCAAATCCAATCCAAAATTCAATAGACACAGTGACGAACGTCTGGTAAAGATTTAAGACCAAAACACCCAAGGAGTAAGGCCTCGTAAGTCCCAGGCCGAGAGTGAACAAAATTGGTTTTTCGAAAACAAAACGTCTTTGATTCGTTTAAGGACGTGCCTCCTTACCTGGGTAAAAACAACATATGAAAGTACTTGTGTGAATTTTTTTTTCTGCGCAATACGGATGCAGAATAAAAATTGCGGAAGGTAGGGCGAAATTTCACAAGTTTCGGTACTGAAAAGTTCACACAAGAATTCCACGTAAATAGTTTGCGCAAAATTTCTGAAAAATTCTCCCAAAATAGTTTTTTCCTAAAATTCCACGTAAGAATCTCCACTGAATTCGGGACAAAACGCAAAAAATTTCAAGTCAAACGGATGAGTATTCACCCACGAAAAAAATTAAACAGTTTCACACAAGAACGAACCTTCCTTTCAGCCCTGGCAGTGATGAATAAAAAGCTTATTGACAATCTTGTGGGACGAATATCGGGCACAAATCTCAACCAAAACTCAATAGACACAGTGACGAACGTGTTGTAAAGATTTCATACCAAAACACCCAAGGAGTAAGGCGTAGTAAGTTTCAGACTGAGAGTGAACAAAACTTGTTTTCCAAAAACAAAACGTCCTGGCTTTTCTTCCCCGTATCTGCTTTTTGTGATTCGTTTATGGACGTGCCTCCTTACCTGGGTGCAAAAAACATATGAAAGTACTTGTTTGAATTTTTTCAGCGCAATACGGACACAGAATAAAAATTGTAGAAGGTAGGGTGAAATTTCACAAGTTTTCGGTATCGGATAGCTTTGGTTTGTGCGAAAATTTCTGAAAAATTCTCCTGAAATAGTTTTTTCCTGAAATTCCACGTAAGAATCTCCACTGAATTCGGGAAAAAATGCGACAAATTTCTGGTCAAACGGAGGAGTATTCACCCACGAAAAAAAATCAAAAAGTTTCACACACGAACGAATCTTCCTTTCAGCCCTGGCAGTGATCAATAAAAAGCTTATTGCCAATCTTGTGGGACGAATCTGGGGCTCAAATCTTAGCCAAAACTCAATAGACACAGTGACGAACGTCTCGTAAAGATTTCAAACCAAAACACCCAAGGAGTAAGGCGTAGTAAGTCCCAGACCGAGAGTGAACAAACTTGGTTTTCCGAAAACAAAACGTTCTGGCTTTTCTTCCCGTATATTCTTTTTGTGATTCGTTTATGGACGTGATTCTTTTTGTGATTCTCCAATTTTATTTTGTGTCTGTTTTGCGCTGAAAAAAATTCACACAAGTACTTCCATATGTTGTTTGCAACCAAGTAAGGAGGCGCGTCCATAAACAAATCACAAAAAAGAAGATACGGGGGAGAAAATTTAGGACGTTTTGTTTTTGGAAAACCAGTTTTGTTCACTCTTGGTTTGGGACTTACTACGCCTTACTCCTTGGGTGATTTTGTTTGAAATTTTTACTAGACGTTTGTCACTGTGTCTATTGAGTTTTTGTTGAGAATTGAGTCTCAGATTTGTCCCACAAGATTGGCAATAAGTTTTTTATTGATCACTGTCAGGGCTGAAAGTTAGGTTCGTTTGTGTGTGAAGCTGTTTGACTTTTTTCGTGGGTGAATACTCATCCGTTTGACCTGAAATTTGTCGCATTTTTTCCCAAATTCAATGTAGATTCTAACGAGGAATTTCAGGAAAAAAACTATTTGGGAAAATTTTTCATAATTTTTTTGCAAACCAAGGCTATCCTCTACCAAAACTTGTGAAATTTCGCTGTACTTTCTGCAATTTCAATCTCAGTCCGTATTGCGTTGAAAAAAATTCACACAAGTAATTGTTTGCACCCAGGTTTGGAGGCGAGTCCATAAACAGATCTCCAAAAGAAGATAGAGGGGAGAAAAGTCGGGACATTTTGTTTTCGAAAAACCAATTTTGTTCACTCTCGGTCTGGGACATACTACGCCTTACTCCTTGGGTGTTTTGGTCTAAAAATTTTACCAGACGTTCCTCACTGTGTCTATTGAGTTTTGGCTGAGATTTGAGCCCAGATTCGTCCCACAAGATTGGAAATAAAAATTTTATGGATCACTGCCAGGGCTGAAAGAAAGGTTCGTTTGTGTGTGAAACTGTTTTGTTTTTTTTGTGGATGAACACTCATCCATTTGACCTGAATTTTGTCGCGTTTTGTCCCAAGTTCAATGGAAATTCTTATGTGAAATTTCAGGAAAAAATTATGTCAGAAGAAATTTGTGCAAACCAAGAAGAAATTTGTGCAAACCAAGACTAGTTAATTAGATTTTGGAATTGGTTTAGGTGTAAATTAATTTTATATAGTATGAAAATCCATATAAATTTGATTTATTCAATCTTTACATCATCTTGTGTGTATTCAACTAATTGTTTTATATGTTTAGTGCTATTAGTGGTATTTGACTTCAATTTTTTACACAATAACCATGGCAATGGTAAGTAATAAATATTTAACAGAGTTGGTGACAAATTCATAATGACAATGTTCTGTCACAAACGCGTATGTTTGAACGTTGAATCAAGAGTAATGGGTTACTAAATTAGTAGAATTACGTATAGCTGGGAACCAACATCATCAAGAATTTCGTATGGCTGCAGACACAGAAAGAGCAAAAACAGTTATCTTGGTACGCACCATCATTCTGAACAACTTGTTCTGAGTGCAATCCTAGTAATTATGTCCAAGGCTACATTTTCGTGTCTTTGTGTCGGTGCCCCTATGCTACATGTCCCTGAAAATCGATCGTCTTCCTGTATTATTACTTAGGTCAATATAAAACCTAGTCACAAGCAAAATAGAACAGCACAATTCTTCTACATCTTAATGCAAGAGGCAAAAAGAAAAAGAAAAAAATTATATATATATATATATATATATATATATATGGTGCTTCTTCTATTTGATCTCACAGCATATTTAGTACAGTATATCAACTATTAGTATAAAATTTCAAAACTTGTACTAATAATTTAGTTTTCGTTATACAAAGACTTACCAAAATCTTTATTATATTTTTGTGGCAAAGTAGAGACAAAAAAAACGACACAGAATATACTTCATTGGTTTAATATTGAGTAACATATCGACTTAATTTGTGGCTTTTAAGGAACAAAATAGTTTTTCGAGGGACTCTTTAGTATGACTTTATAAACAAGATTAAAAAGTCATTCATGGTCATGATTTGTATTAAAAGGGGAGGAAATAGTTGCTTTTTTTAAACTGGTATATGAATCTTCTACTGTGTCAGCGAAGCTTACTTGCTTCATAGGTTCTGCACTTTTTTCTGTTAATGATTTTACTTATAAAAAATAAATCTACTAATTTGATGAGTTTTATAATAAATAAATTTTACTATTTCGAAGGTAATGGAAAGAAAAAGTAAATTCCACCCGATTTGTTTTCTTTCACGTCTATTCCTTTAAAAATGAATATAGGTGAGTTGGTTTGCATAAAATTTGGAGGTTAATATATCTAACTCGTTGTACACCCAAAAAAACTGAAAAAAAAAAAGGATTTTGTAATTTTTTTAATATTAAATTTGAGTATATTATAAAAACAATTATTTATTATAAGTATAATAAAAAATATACATATTAATTATTTATTATTTATTATAAATAAATAAGTAAACATATCATAAAAATATATTTTAAAATAAATCATAAAATAGTATTTAGATTTCTAATAATGAATATATGATATTGATAAAATAATAAAGATAGAAGAAATGTAGAGAAATATTTTGGTTATTTGTTGTATAAAAAATGGTTCCTAATATTTGTTGTTTTGTGAGAGAGAATTTGCTCCCAGGCGTAATTTGCACAGCACATTGTTTTATGGAAAAACCGGGTTCACATTGCAATGTTGTTCAAATATTTTAGACACAACACAGTAATGTGACTTTATACTGTTACAACAAGGGAAACCTTGTCAAATCCTCAGGACAACAATTTGACGTTTGAAAATTCTCACTCCAAGTTCAACTTTAAATAAAAGAAATATTCAAGTTTTGAGATTAGATGAGAAGAAAGAAAATTACAAATCAGTGTCCTTTTATATTCTTTTTTTCTAATTTTGAAATAAAAAATTATAATTATTATATGTGCAAACATGGAAACTACTATTGTTTGAATTGAAAATAAAAATTATATTCATTCACTTCACTTTTTCTTCATCTTTTTTCACCTCTTTTTCTTCTTATCTCTTTCTCACTCTCTTTTTTCCATGATACATCAAATTTTTTTTTCTCTTCCTTTTCTTTTCGTTTTTAATTTCTATCTTCTTTCCACTTTCATGTGAATAGAAAACTTTTGTTGGAAACTACACTAGTTACTTATCTAATATTAGTAAATCTAAACTTGTCTGCATATAGTTAAGGTTATATCTTGCAAATCTAACTTGAATTTTGTATATGGTACTTTTCGGATCATGTTTTTGTTATATATTATATATAAGAAAAATATTAAATAAAAATTAATTTTATTGACAAAAATAATTAATTATTATATTGTTTAAATTAAATATTATTTTAAAAATTAAAAAAATTATTATCATCTAAAATAATTTTTATTATTAATAAAAGTTTTAAACTAAATCTCTTGTTAGCTATCAATTATTAATAATACTTTTTTGATAAAAAAAAATAATTATTTTAAAGGGTTTTAAATCATGCTTGTAGGTACAAACTCTATGATGAGGATACAAGGGTGAATAGTATGTTCAATTTTTTTTTATGGAATTCGTACTAAATGACATTTTTTTTTAATTATTCATCCATTTTTTTTAAATATATATAAATAAATTAAAAATGTCTCAATCTTTATACCTATATTATCATGTTGCTAACAAAAAAAGTATCCCAAAACAGAGTTACTCGTCATTTTATTACTTGTCAGTTATTAAATTTAATTAGTGAGCAACTGGTATGTCACAGGAAGTACAGGGAATTCAGCAAAGTGAGAGTCTAGAATATTGATGCTAAACAGCTTCAACTTTTTTTCTTGGACCTATCAGCATAGGGAAATTAAATGAATATATTTCGTAACATGTGAATAGTGAGATCCAAATACACAATTTTGGTGATGCACAACCAAAAGGTGCATATAATATGAAATACTAATGTGAAAGTTCGTTTCGTTAATTAATAACAGATTGAGCATGTCGTACACGCAAGTAACACTCAAGCATTTGTTGAAAGTAAGTAATCCAATTATAATTCTCTATATCCATCACTAAATCTAAAAAAATACATAGAATAAACATGCACAAACATAATTATTATCGATAATTAGTCAATTAAGTATGATGTGATTCAATATTTTCATTAATACATTTTTTCTTTTTTTTAGATTTAAATAATATATATATATATATGAAAAACTTTAACTTAGATTAAATAATTTGAAAAACAATCTCCATGTTAAACTTGATTGAAAAAAAAAATTAAAATACAGAAAACACTAAAAGAAGTAGGAAGAAAATAGAGCAAAGCCGAAACATGTTATTGCATAATATGTTATCAAAGAACAACAATGATAGGATATATGCATAGAAAACATGTAAGTTGTAACCACCAAACTAGAAAATACAAAAAAAAAAAATCAGGGATAAATCGTCTATAAACAAACTTCATGTTAGATAGTCTACTTTAAAATACACAGTATATAATTGAAATATGAAACACAAACTAAATAGTCTATCCAGTATATACTAGATTGTCTATCGAATTTTTGAAATTAATAATATAACATTTTACTTGATCGAACTTTTAAAATAAAAAAACTTAGGTGATTTAACATATTTCTTTTGCTTTGAGGTAGTAAGAATCAACAAAGATTTTTTTTTATCAGCAAGAAAAAATAAATAAATATGAATCACTTTAGGGGTGACTCAACCCTTATACAAACCATAACACAATAAGTCTCCACACCCCTTCTAAACAACTTAACCCTCACAAACTTAGAACAACAAACAACCCAACCAAAGGAGTAAACCTTACAAAAACTCACTTAATTGAAAACATACAAGTCACAGGATCAATGCACCACTCAGAGTAAGAAAAATGAACAGAAACAGTTTTAGATATTGATGGATTTGTGTCCTCCTCTTTTCGGTTTAGAAGGTGATTTGCGGAAGCTTCATGAATTGGAGATGGAACAAGGTCCTCCTAGGAGTGGTGGTGACCTTGAAGGTGCATGATAGGTAGGATTTGAGAGTGGTGAGGCCAACTCTACTTGGAAGGTGACGGTTTAGGAAGATCAAAAGCCTAACCTAGAGATTTTGGGCAAAGAGTGATATTGGCACAATTTTGGCAGCAAGTTCACTCATGTATTAATCTTGAATTTACATGACCCAAGCTCCTCTATATATAGCAAGAGTGGGCTGAATATGAAAAGAGAATTGGAGGGAAATTCAAAAGTGTTGGCACATGTGAAGTGGCACCTATTTCAGCCCATGTGAGGTAGATTCTAGAATGCTTCCATGTGCTAGAAACTCTAGAACCTTTCACCCACTCTAGGTTAAATGTGGGTCGGACCTAGGTTCAATTAGAAGTAGGAATTTCTAATTGAACTTAGGTTAACCTTCTAAGTACCACTTTGCATGTTTCAACACAATTACAAAAGAAGTAAACTATGTTACTTTTGACAAAAATGTAAAAACTATTCTACACTAGAGTTTATGACATGTAGAATGTGTCCTCTTGACCCCTCTTTGACCATAACTCTAGTGGTTGCCTCAATTTGATATTTTGGTGGCCTTTCAATGGATTGGTGTTGGGGCCTCTTCCATCAGATATTACCCAAGACCAAGCCTTTAATTGTGTCAAAGTGAACACTTCCGAAATGTGGATCACTCCACCTTGGAAAATATGTTTATTCCTGTATTAAATGAAGTACACTATGCTCATGTCTCTACTCCTATGAATTCTCCAAGCATGTCAATTCTAGCTCTAGAGATCTTCTCGGCAATTATTCTTCTTATAAAACTATCATACGCATAAGAATCACTATATATGAGAAAAGGTTAATTTCTTTTGTTAAGCTAAATGGAACATGTCACAAGGTCCATAACAACAATCTCAACAAAGAGGTGGTCAAGCCAAATATGCCAAATATAATCTTTTCAAATTTATATTGAAGAACAACAAAGTTAACATTATTGTTAGATAAACCAATCCTCTCTTTGGCTTTCTGATCCTGCAAAACACAAAACTTATAATTAAAGATCACTTCATATTTGAGGGCCAAAACAAGTTTGGAAACAAAAATAAGATTGATGTAATCGTTGCTTTACATCTCCATTCTTATTTTACTTTGATGTTTTTTTTGTGGTTTAATGGAAGCTTTTTGTGGATTCAATTGATGAGAAATTATGTGTAGAGAAGATGATTTTGATGAATGAAAGTTGAGGCTTAGAAGAGGTGAGGCCACCTTCTAAGAAGATCTAAACTAAATATTCACAAAGGTGCTAACTATGAGAGAGCTAGAAGACAAGTGTGTTGAAAGTTTGACAACATTTCTTTATCAATTATAATATCATTTACAAGTGTATTAACACCTCTATTTATAGCTTAATTTGTGCAAAACATTTAGAATTATTCCTTTACTCATAGCTTGACAAATGACTCTCTATAATTGGAGCAATTCCTCTTCATTCCTAACTCGACAAGTGACGATTTTGCATTAGATAAGGATGCTCTCAAATGAGGTGTTGTCATGTGGAAATACACATGTTGCATGCGTTGTCTAGTTGTATTCTAGTCGACTTCACACTTCTAAGTGTGTTGAAGATCTAAACTAAATATTCACAAAGGTGCTAACTATGAGAGAGCTAGAAGACAAGTGTGTTGAAAGTTTGACAACATTTCTTTATCAATTATAATATCATTTACAAGTGTATTAACACCTCTATTTATAGCTTAATTTGTGCAAAACATTTAGAATTATTCCTTTACTCATAGCTTGACAAATGACTCTCTATAATTGGAGCAATTCCTCTTCATTCCTAACTCGACAAGTGACGATTTTGCATTAGATAAGGATGCTCTCAAATGAGGTGTTGTCATGTGGAAATACACATGTTGCATGCGTTGTCTAGTTGTATTCTAGTCGACTTCACACTTCTTGCATGCCCTCCATGTCACGCTCCATGTGTGTTTTTAGACTCAATTGTAATCCTAACTAGACTCTTTTTTTCTTATATTTATCTTACTCTACTAGGCCCAATACATGACCCAAAAATAAGTTCAATACATGGCCCAAACACAAACCCAAATAAACCTACACAAATTTACATGCCAAAATAAACTTATACCATTCTATACAAATTTACAAGACTAAGAAGGTGAAAATGACTCTTAAAAATAGATATTCTAATTAAAGCTCAATTTTCTTAAATTTTCTTAATCCAAAGTTGTGGTGACTTGATGGTCTCCATTAGAAACTAAACTAAATGATATAATCCAATACACACTAGATTATTTATACAACAAAAATAGATCGTCTACCAAAATTTTGAGAATCACTTTCACTAGTTTTCATTTTCAAACTATATACAACTTATCTACACCACTATATTCTTCTACTAAATCAATGTTTATAGTTATGTAATGGATTACACCTAAATGATGCAAGATTAAGATATAATATATTTATAATTTTCTATCCCACACCTTAGTTTATTATATAAAAATACCTACTTTATCATACTCCTCGTTCTTTTGCTTCAGGAATATTGTGTAACTAATTGCATCTTGTATACTTGGTTGATTGAGATTGTGTGTAAAGAAAACATTAGTATAGTTTTAGTTGAATTGAAAATTTTGGTAAGTGGTAATTTGTTTTAAATAAATAATAATATATTAATATCATAAATTTAAATTATATGAAAACATTTATACACACTAGCTTCTTTCTACAATATAATATATATATATATATATATATATATATATATATAGAGAGAGAGAGAGAGAGAGATTGTATGTATACTTACATTTATATTGGATCTCCATTAATTGAATAATTCAGAAATGAATCACAGAGCTTCTATTATAGTTTCTTCTCCAAATAAGATTTTAACTTAGTTACCTATGTATGTCTCCGTTTATTCTTTTATCTTAACTATTTTTTTTTTCCGACGGAAAAAAAGAAGTCGATTTAGGATGCCTGTTTATAAAATTGATGACTATTAAGCATGGTAACATGCAGCAGAAATTTATCAGATAAAAGTCATGAGTTCATACCTAAGGTTGATATAACTTTTCTCCTGCTCCAATTACACCTATATATCTAGCTTTCTCACGTACACATGTCAATGTCACTAACCCTTGAGGAACTCTCGTGTGCATGCAAAACCATATCAGCTAGCTGTCAAAATATCCTAATGTGGATGCAAAATGGAAAATTCAGCTCTCAAATTTATCCTTAACTAGGAGATTAATTATGGTTCATTTTCGAAAATTCAGATTATTTTTCTTTGTAGCGTGTATCTTATTAGAGGGTCAACATGGAAATCATTTTGCTTAGAGAAATACTCATTTCAATCAAACATAGAAAGAAATTATTATCAACCTTTAAGACCATGAACTTGAAGTGAATAATACAACTTATTATTTGATCATAATTAACTTAACCCTACTTCTGCTTGTGTCCAAAGTAGGGATATTTACATATACGAAACAGTAGCAACATGTATATAAACTTGTATTCTTTTGTTTTTCAGTTGCACCGAAAGTGAAACTAAGGGCACTTTGTGTGAAGTGAAGCATTTCAACAAATGATTCATTAACCATAAAAGATAAAACTGGTGTAAATATATGGAATAGCAATTATGGCGAGCATTATATTGCGGGCAATGATATTGTGCCTGTTTTCAATTGTTTGTTTGTTAGGTAAATGAGAATTTGAAGCATATATAGTGCTCACTATAGTTTATACATCCATCTACACCTACTACCAGATCTAGAGGCTCTTTGAAACATTGTTATATTTCTTGGGGGGACACACTCACACACGAGATATTGGTCTTTTCTCAATGATAACAGAGCTAGTGCCTAGATGTATGACCAAAACCAATAATTACCATATATCTATTAAAGAAAAGCAAGTAACAAAAATTATGGTTCTTATTTTTTTGCAATGGCTAAATTAGAAAGCCTCTGGTGGGAAAAACAAAAGTGAGATAGAAGCACAGGTCCACAAAATCACAAGAATACCATAAAGTTAATTCTTCTAAGAATTTTTACTAAGAACAAATCTCTATCATCAAGCTTTTTTCATGGAAGAGAAAACACACTATTTGCCTACCTGGCTTCCTAACTACTAAACTACATCTCTTGCCTTTTTCTTGGTGCCCACTATATTTGTATTTTCTTGTGAACAATCCAACACTAACCTCTTCAAAAGTGTGGAGATCATGGAAGTGAGTTTTGTCTATTACTGAATAAAATCTTCAAATCTTCATCACATTTCTTGTCTCTCTAGCTTGTTTAGCAAAGCTGTGATTAGAGCATCCCTCTTCTCAGCCCTAGCTTCTTCTCTAATCCTCCTTTGTTCCTCCCTTTCTCTCCATCTTTCTTCCATCATTATCCTCTCATTCTCCAACACCTCCATGGCTTGCCTCCACTCCATCTCCTTCAACCTCCTCTCATTTTCCCTTGCCTCAAACGCTTCCATCCACTGTGCTTCTATCTGCATCTGTTGCCTCATGAACTCCTCCAAAATCTCCTTCAAACTGTTCAAACTGCTGCTACCACCACCACCCCCACTAGCTATCTTTGCCTTTTTCTTCTTTCTTCCCCCACCAGCTTCTGCACTCTCTTCATTGCCATCTTCTTCTTCATCCGATGAGAGCTGCGTCCCCTTGTTCTTCTTCGATCCACCCTCAGCTTCAGCCCACAGCATTCTCTGCATCCTTGCTGTGAAAATCGCATTGAATTCATTGTAAAATGGGAATTGCTGCCTCGTAGCTTCTTGCTCCATTGTTTCAAACCCCTTCATATCTCAAAAACGAAAATACCATTTAGTTTATATGTAAAATGAAACCTATAGATAAAGCTTACAACAACTAACAGCAGTTAGAACTTATTCAACACCCTTAACAACTATTTTATTGAAGTCTGTTAAGCTCGTGTTATTTTTTAATTAATTCCCATCTTTATCATGAGAGAAAAATGTTAATTTAATATAATTCTTATGACATCCAGAAAAATATAAGCATTTTACTACAATACTTAAATTTGTTTAAACTCACCAAGAAAAAAGATGAAGGGAGAGAGAGTATCTGAATAACAACACCAAAATCTTCAAATTTTCAAAAATACCATGAAGTTTTTCTTAATTTATGAAAGGCTAGGAGGTCATTCTTTTTTCCTTATAAGTTTCTGTAGAAACGGAAGCTGATGTACATATATAGGCAAGATTTGAACTATTTAGACTCTTATCAATTTGTGTAAAACATGGATTTTATTATTTCTTTTATGAGTTGAATACACACACACAGAGATAGATGAATGAACAATTATACCTTGTAGCGAGTAACAAGGTTTTTCCACTTGCACTTGCACTGCTCTGCACTTCTATGGTAACCCTTTTCCTTCATTCTTGTTGAGATCACTTCCCACAACTGCTTGTTCCTCTTAGTCTCCATGAAAGTCTGATCCAGCTCTGCACGAATCACGAGAAACTCCTTAGTCTCTTGGATGCTCCATTGGGGAAACCTATCAGTCACATCCACGTTGGCACTCGTATTCTGAGGCTGAAGCCTTTGTTGTTGTTGCCCATGGTGGCGATGGAGATGATGACCCTCCATTCAAATCGAAGAAAAGTGTGTGACTTTGATCGAATCTAAGTTATATTCTAGAAAGAATTGAAGAAGCAATCGTTGTTACCCCTCTGATCACACAGAAAAAGATGGATTTTTCTTTGGGAAGAGAGAGAGAGAGAGAGAGAGAAAAGAAGAGAAAAGAAGAGAAAAGAAAGGGTTATATACGGGGTGGTGGGAACACGAGACGAGACAGTTGTGTTGTAAATCGCGTTAAGAGGAAAAAGAGAAATTTGCTTTGCTCGACAAGGGTTTTTTTTTCTAGTTCTGTTACAGTTTAATTATAGTTCACATAATTTCATAACACAGTTATTAAATATTAATCAACATGATATGCTGTTTATTTTGAACAAGTAAAAAAAGTTTGGCAACATACTTAATCTGTTTGTTTAAGGATAGTCAAAGTCTAAAAGATCGTATTTGAGAAAAAAAAAAGGATTACAAGAATCATGGCTATGTTATTTTTATGTGTTCCTATTTTAGATAATAAAACAACAAACATATGTAGTTTAATATTGTTTTCGTAAAATACAAAGTACACACACAAAACAATTTGTCGTATGCAAATAAGGTTCCTAATAACATGTCTGAAAAAGGTTGATTCGCAGTAAATACATTAATATTTTCTTAAAAGTTGCAAATTTTATAAATAATATATATAATCTAATCACACCCATTTAGATGTTTCTCCAGTTATATTATATAGCATTTAAACATGTCCTCTTTCAATTATGGTGATGAATTGATAATGATGAAAATCCAAAGTGACCTTCTCATGGGACATGTTTGGATATAAAATAATGCTTATCCACTTTCATATTTGGACGAGCAACCTTGGATTATTTTTAATATTAGAAAATTTGGTTTCCCACTTTTTGAAATATATATAATCTATATTTGGAGTATTAAATATTAATATTTAGAGAGAGGTTTGGAATGATGAGAGGGTCACAGTTGCTAAACGGAGTGTGATCTGTCTACGCGGAAACGTTGATTTGTGTCTCTCTTAAACTATTTGTTTGGCCTTCGTTCCCATTGCGTCTACGCATCGTCACGCTGAGCAATGGAGCCACACTTATTCTATATGACCATGACCACATTACTTTCGTGCTAAGCTATTCTTTCTTTTTCTTTGCGTTTCTTTCTCATTCCTCATCTATTATTTTATCTCATACAACTTTACATAACTATAATATTCATTTCTAACAAAATGGATCACTGCTTATATTCTTTGGCATGCATAGTGATCCGATCGGTCATCGGTAGTCGATGACGTCAGCATCAGAGAACCACGTGGACCACTCGCAGGGTGACACGTGGACCAGGTGGCAGAGAGGTAGGGGGACGATAGCCAAGAGAGGTGATCGGTGGTCAGTAACCAAGTTACCACCGACAGATCAGGCGGCAGAGAGGTCGGGGGGTAGATCACCCAGAATGGTGATCGGTGGTCAGTAGCCAAGTGACCACCAGCAGACCAGTTCCCAGACTCGCCCCTAGAGGCAGAGCGCGAGCAGCGAATAAACACTGATCAGTCATCGGGTGTATTGTCATCGGGGTCTCGTGTTACACGCAGTTAAACTGGGACTGAGGTTCCCAGCGAGAGCGTTACGCATGGACCTCGCATGAGCACACCTCAAGGAATCATGCACGAGAGTGGCCTGAGGGAACTAGTAAGCCAGTCGGTGATTGGTGATTCCCTCAACCCATTACGTGCGTGTCATCCTGAAGGGTAAGTCGCCTACGCAGAGAGTAACGTTTGGTGAGTGTGCCTAGACCAGCCACACCCGACGTTCTCCTAAGAGTATGCAATTTACCCAGATAAGAGAAGCATCCTAAGTTACTCCGCAAGGGCGTAACTTAGGCAGACAACGAGAGGCGCTAGAGCCCTTCCAGTAAGTGACACGTGTGTGGTTAGATGTGAGTTGCAGGCCTCCACGTGTCATCATCTGAGAGGGGTGCGGTCCAGACAAAAGAGCACTCCGTACCGCTAAAGGTACAGACAGGCGCAGCCAAGCGCAGACATGCGCAGACTCTCACGCTCCCCATTGCTGATTCTGAAGGTACGCTTTCTCTGAAAAGCATGACAGGGTTCTGACACATGCCAGAAAAGCATAACAGAATTCTGTTATGCCCAGAAGCAAGGAAAGAGGGATAAAAGACAGAATCAGAGGGAGAGTGAGGAGAGAAAAAAAAAAGAGACAAGAAAAAACAGAGCGCAAGTTTTACACACACATTTTTTACTAAGTTTCCAGTTTCTGGTGGTTCTGTTGAACTAACTTGATCGTCGGAGTGCAAACGGCCGCTAGAGGCGCCGTCTGTGTATTTTGCAGGTCACACTTTGAAGTTTCTGAGAGAGAGAGAGAGTTCAGAAGGTGATTCTTCAGGAGACGCAGTCGCGAAGACAGGGCAGAAAGTGTTACGAAGCGATTCACCCACGTTCAAGTTGCCGGCAGGATCATTTGGCGCCCACCGTGGGGCCCGAGTGAATTGTTGTCCCACATATACCACAGTTTTTAAGCTCACCAGAGTTTTATCAGTTTCTCTGATAGAGAAGATGCCTAGAAACAGACAACCATCACCTGCGCCATCCGCTGACGAAGGAGCTGTGACAATGGCGCAGGTCCTGGAAATGGTGCGCACGCTGCAGGATAACGCTGCAGCGTCGAAAGTCGAACAAGAAAGGATGCAGATGGAGTTGGCTGCGTCGCAAAGCAGAAACGACGAACTGAATCGTGTCAACGAAGAGTTGAGAAGAACGCTGCAGGCGCAGAGGGAGCACGTCGTTGACGAAAGGGTGTCTAGGCAGCCTTCACCTCCAAGGGCATTCTTCCAACCTGGTGGGGGTAAAAGCGTCGTTCAAAGGGGTAGAAGACCCGGAGGCGCATCTGACGGCATTCCACACCCAGATGATGTTGTCTGGGGGCTCAGACGCTGTATACTGCAAGATGTTCATGAGCACCCTGAGCGGAATCGCCATGGAGTGGTTCGTGAGTTTACCAGAAGGGCATATCACATCGTTCTCTCAGTTCTCGAAGCTCTTCATCGAGCAATACATCGTCAACAAGGCACCTGCAGTGGTGTCCTACGACCTGTTCGACGTGCGCCAATACCAGGGGGAGTCGCTGAAAGACTACCTCAACCGTTTTGGAGCACAAGTGGTTAGACTACCAAGCAAAGATGAAGATATGCTTGTGCACGCGTTTAAGAAGGGAGTGCTGCCTGGCCCTTTCAGTGAGTCTCTCATCAGGAGCCATCCCAGCACCTTTGCAGAGATCCGACGACGTGCGGTGGCGCACATAGTGGCAGAAACAGAGGTTTCTGAGAAGAGGGGAAGCGCTGCACCACCCAGACCGCGTGGAGGGCAAGGAAAACCACAGCAAGCAAGGGTGCATGAGGCCAAATAGGGGAAGAAGGCGCGGGAAAAACCTCGTCCCTATGCACCAGGCAAAGACCAGAGTAAGGGGCGTGCAAGGGAGAATAACGCACCCCCGAGATACAACTTCATGGTGGGATTGGCGGATCTCATCGCCCTTCCTGCTGTAGCAGCAAGACTACGAGTACCAGAGAAGACAGACAAGGTACTCGGAAGGAAGAAGAATGAATGGTGTGAGTTTCATCAGGCCTTTGGCCATACACTTCATTCCTGTTTGGCGCTGGGACACCAACTGGCAGAGTTGGTGAAGTCTGGCTTTCTAGCAGATTACCTGCGTGAGCCGCAAGGTGATCGCGCGTCAGGATCCCAAACTGGAGAGCAACAGCATGAAGTCCCTGTGCATGGGGAAGTGCAGACGATCGCTGGAGGCTTCTCTGGTGGGGGATGCACAACTTCACAAAGAAGGAGATACACTCGATCTGTGATGGCGGTGGATGCAGTGAATGAGAGTCATTACCCTGAGGTGGACATTGTCTTCAGGAAAGCTGACCTACGAGACGTTGTCCCGCACGACAACGACCCTGTGGTCATTTCTCTCATCACAGCAGGAAGACGGGTGCATAGAGTACTCGTAGATCAAGGAAGCTCGGCAGATGTCATGTTCTGGCCAACATTCAACAAGCTACAGTTGTCCCCTGATCAGTTGAGACCGTATGCTGGTTGTCTCTACGGTTTTGCAGGGGATCAGGTAGAAGTGCGGGGATACATCGAGCTGAGGACAACGTTCACTGACGGAACGACAGCCCGCACGGAAAAGATAAAGTACCTGGTGGTGAACGCCCCTTCTGCGTACAATGTCCTGTTGGGGAGGCCAACGCTCAATAGACTGGGCGCAATACCATCGACAAGGCATATGAAGTTGAAGCTACCGTCGATGGAAGGGGCCGTGATAACCATCAAGTCGGATCAGGCTGAGGCGAGACGCTGTTATGAGAACAGCTTGAAGCAAAAAAGAAGTGTGTGCCATGTCACCACAAAACCACCACCAGGCGTGCGTGAAGAGCGATTAGCGGTCAGGGAGACACAAGGCGCTCAGAGGATGGAGAACGCTGCGGTGGGGGGCTCCCAGGTGGCCCAAGTCGAGGAAGAAGAGGAAGGCACGATCACTCCTCGCGAGTCAGGGATCGCGAGAGCGGTCATTGCCAGTGAGAGGAGGCCCCACCCAGCTGAAGGATGGGTCGAGGTGGACATCGGGGGAAGAAAATTCAAGCTGGGGGGATCCCTCATTGAAGAAGAGCGAAGGCTGATCATGGGTGTGATTGAGAAGCACATGAATGCCTTTGCATGGTCATCATCCGACATGCCAGGAATCGACCCCGATTTCCTCTGCCATCGTCTATCAATGGACCCCATGGTTCGACCGGTACGGCAGAGAAGAAGGAAATTTAACGAGGAGAAGAGATCCACGACGAAGCACAGAAGCTCCTTGACGCAGGGCATATCAGAGAAATCCAGTACCCCGAGTGGCTAGCGAATGTGGTACTGGTGCGGAAGGCAAGCGGCAAGTGGAGAATGTGCGTGGACTTCACTGACCTCAATAAGGCGTGCCCCAAGGATTCTTACCCCTTACCCAGTATAGATGCTCTAGTCGATAGCGCCTCCGGGGGAAAGCTACTCAGCTTCTTGGACGCTTTCTCAGGGTATAATCAGATCAGGATGCACCCAATGGACGAATGCAAGACCGCGTTCATGACGGAACGGTCTTGCTACTGCTACAAGGTCATGCCATTTGGGTTGAAGAATGCGGGGGCTACCTACCAGCGGCTCATGGATAGGGTGCTCTCGCCCATGCTGGGGAGAAACGTACACGCCTATGTAGATGACATGGTGGTTACGTCCCAAGAGAAGAAGCATCATGCAGCTGATCTGGAAGAGCTATTCGCCACCATCGCCAAGTATAGGCTAAAGCTCAACCCTGAGAAATGCATATTCGGTGTAGAGGCTGGGAAGTTCTTGGGTTTCCTCTTGACAGAGCGAGGAATCGAAGCTAACCCGGAGAAGTGTGCGGCGATCGTGGCGATGAGGAGCCCAACGACGGTGAAGGAGGTGCAGCAGCTCACCGGTCGCTTGGCAGCACTGTCCCGGTTTATGTCTGCTGGTGGGGAGAAAGGTCACCCATACTTCCAGTGTCTCAAGCGCAACAGCAGATTTCTCTGGACGCAGGAGTGCGAGGAGGCCTTCATTAAGTTGAAGGGATACCTGGCAAGCCCACCAGTCTTGCGAAAGCCCCAGGTAGGCATCCCTCTCCGTCTATACTTTGCTGTTACGGAGAGGGCAGTCAGTTCAGTCCTGGTGCAAGAGCAGGACCAGGCCCAGAGGCCTGTTTATTTCGTCAGCAAGGTGCTGCAAGGTCCTGAAACCAGGTACCAGGCCCTCGAGAAGGCTGCTCTGGCGGTGGTATTCTCAGCCAGAAGACTCAGGCATTATTTCCACAGCTTCACAGTGGTGGTGATGACTGATCTGCCTATCCAGAATGTATTGAAGAAACCTGATGTGGCAGGAAGGATGGTCAAGTGGGCAGTAGAATTGTCGGAATTCGATATTCAGTATGAGCCCCGAGGACCGATCAAGGGGCAGGTGTTCGCAGACTTCGTAGTCGAGCTATCATCCATCGCGACACCTGCAGAAGGGCTAGATTTCCGATGGGTGTTATCGGTGGATGGCTCCTCTAATCAGCAAGGAAGCGGCGCTGGGGTCATCCTGGAAGGGCCAAACGGAGTACTGATTGAGCAGTCCCTCCGTTTCGCCTTCAAGGCTAGCAACAATCAGGCGGAGTACGAGGCCCTGATCGCGGGAATGTTGCTAGCAAGGGAAATGGGAGCAAGAAATCTGCTGGCCAAGAGCGATTCGTTACTGGTCACCGGGCAGGTCACCGGGGAGTTCCAAGCAAAGGACCCCCAGATGGCAGCCTACCTGGAGTATGTGCAGCTCCTGAAGACGTCTTTCGCCGAGTTTGAGTTAGTGCATGTACCAAGAGAGCAGAACGCCCGAGCAGACCTGCTTGCCAAGCTGGCCAGCTCATGCAAAGGGGGGAAGCAGAGGACTGTCATTCAGGAAACCCTGAAGGTGACGCGCGCGTTTGTGTCAGACAACCAGGTGCTTCATGTATACAAGTCAATGGAGCGTCTAACGATCGGTCATCGGTCGTTGACTCAAGAGACGCTGAGAGCGCCGAGGGTGAGATCGCGACCCTCAAAGATCGGTGAGTCGATGGAGGTCCACGCGGAGAAGGAACCCCACACCTGGATGACGCCATACCGGCTATACTTAGAAGATGGTGTACTCCCGCTCGATCTGGCAGAGTCAAAAAGAATAAAGAGGGGTTCAAGTAAGTTTACTCTCATAGATGGAAGCCTATTTAGATTTGGATTTTCTCACCCTGTGCAGATCTGTGTACACGGCGAGCAATGCACCAGACTCATGTCTGAGCTGCACGAGGGGGTGTGCGGAAGCCATGTAGGTGGTCGCGCTTTGGCAAGTAGAGTACTCCGCGCGGGGTACTACTGGCCAAAGCTGAAGGAAGATTGCATAAGGTTTGCTCAGCGATGCAAACAATGTCAGCTGCATGCAGATTGGCACAAGGCACCCCCTGAGGAGTTGAGGTCCATCCATAGCCCGTGGCCATTCCATACATGGGGGATTGACATCCTAGGACCTTTTCCCCTGGCGACAAGGCAGATGAAGTTCCTCATTGTGGCCATTGAATATTTCACTAAGTGGGTGGAGGCAGAGCCGGTTGCACACATCACCGCACAAAAATTCGAACACTTCGTCTGGAAGAACATTGTCTGCCGCTTCGGAATACCCAAGAGGCTGGTTTCCGACAATGGCACCCAGTTCACCAGTCATCAGTTGAGGAAGATGTGTGAGGAGCTAAAGATACAACAGGTTTTCGCCTTAGTGGAGCACCCACAAACAAATGGGCAGGTGGAGTCGGCAAATCGGGTGCTGCTCAGGGGGCTGAAGCGAAGGCTAGACAAGGCCAAAGGAGGCTGGGCAGAGGAGATCCCCAGAATTGTGTGGTCTTATCACACCACCCCACAATCCAGCACCCATGAGACACCCTTCAGCCTTGTCTATGGGACAGACGCCATGATTCCTGTGGAGATACAGGAGAGCTCCCCCAGATTCTTGAACTTCGTTGCTGAAGAGTCCAATGAAGAGCGTAAGGTGAATCTGGACCTACTAGACGAAGTGCGAGAAGAGGCCAGAGTCAGTGCTGAAGCTGTGAAGAGAAGAGTAGAGCGGAGGCACAACTCTAAAGTGAGGCCCAGGCGCTTCCAGGAAGGTGATCTGGTGATGAGAAAGGCGCATCAGAATGACATGCAGAATAAGTTATCCCCGAAGTGGACAGGCCCGTACAGAGTGGTGGAGACATTAGAGAACGGAGCCTATCGCCTAGAGACTTTGGAGGGAGGAGCAATCCCCAGAACGTGGAACGCCACCCATTTAAAATTTTATTTCAGTTAAAATTGTACGGTAATGGCGTTCTCACGCTAAAAGGCACATGCTTTGTTTATGGTGGAAATAGTTGAACAGACAAGGGGGCACTCTTTTCCCTAAAGAGGGTTTTTAACGAGGCCACCCAATTAAAGAAAAATTTCCAGCATATAAAGTGTTCTCAAGTATTAAAGTTAAAATCCTCCTTGCCCCAGGTGCAAGTGCAGGTGATTGGTTAGGCCCTACTTGCCCTAAGCGCAAGTACTGGCACCGATCTAAGTCTTCCTCACCCCAGGTGTGAGCGCAAGCAGTTAAAGGTTTGAAAAGCCAGGGGTGCTAGTAAGACCAGGGGAGGGAAAGGAAAGGTTTTGACAAAACGTCCTTACCCACTTGGCATACACCAATATTGGCCCAGTAGGACTCTTAGTCCGAAACCCTTCTCACCCCAGGAGTGAGGCAGGGAATGAGCGACTCAACCCGCCAAAAGGTGATGACCTTGGGGAAAGTAAGAGGGGTTAGCGAGAAACACTTTTCTTTCCCCAAGACGAGGCATCACCTTGAGCGATCAGTGTCAAAGTCCTCTATGCACTTAGCGCTAGAGCGACAGAGAAAGCTAAGTAAGGACTAAAGAGCGATCACCGATGAGTCGTCAGTAATTGGCTAGTAGTACAAAGCAGCGCACGAGGACTGTTAAACACCAAGCTGAGGGAACAGCCAGTCGAGATCATGCAGATCGCGCTAAGCCTGAGTTGGTTAACACTTAGTCGCGCGCAAAGAGAAGTGAAGCAGATCGCGCTAAGCCTGAGTTGGTTAACACTTAGTCGCGCGCAAAGAGAAGAGAAGCAGATCGCGCTAAGCCTAAGCTGGTTGACACTTAGTCGTGTGCGAAAGGAAAGGCAAAGCCCAAGATCGCGCTGAACCTAAACTAGCTAACAGTTAGTCGCGCACATAAAGGTAAGTGGAGTCCAAAGAAAATACAAAGAAAATTGAGCAATTGAAACCAAGGTATATCACCAGAGATGTTCACACAATTGTCAGTTACAAAGAGTTGAATGGTGCAGAAACATAAGGTTACAAAATGAAACTTTGTACAGAAGAAGTCAAAATTACAGAAGGAAGAGATTCAGGGAGTAGGAGGCTTAAGTTTCCCATCTACCACCGAGTGATGAATGCTGAATTGCGCAAGGTCCAGTTCTGGAAGGACGCAGCGGACTTGCTCGAGCGCCAGCTCGAATCCATCAATGAGGGAATCGGCGCCCACGTTCATCAAGTCCTCTTTCTCCGCCTCCAGACTTCGCCTCGAAGCCTCTGCAGCATCCCTCTGCGTGGTAAGGGTGGCAAGGGAGGAGGCCGCCTCAGACAGCTTGCCCACTGCCTCCTCAAGCTTCTTTTCGGCGGCAGCAGTCGCCTCCTTGGCGGCCTTGAGCATCTCTACCCGCTGAGAATTCTGTTGGCGTAGGGAGGAGTTCTCAGCCTCTAACTCCTCCACCATCTGACTCCGTTCGAGCAAAGAGGAATTCTCAGCCTGTAACTCAGCCACCTTCAAGTCCAGGGGACCAACAGTCTGCCCCATCAAGATCTCCATCTTGATGGTCTCCTGGACCTGCAGCAAGTACTCCCTCCTGGCCTTCTCCACCATGCCTCGCATCAGCTCAACAGACCCCTGAGCGGCTTCAAGGTCACTGTGCAGCGACTCATTGTCGTGCTCAAGCTCCTTCACCTTCTTCTCCAGGGCTTTCTGCCTGCGATGCTGGGTGGAGAACTCCAGCGAGAGCACCACCTGCTTGGCAAGGTGTGCGTCTATCTCCTCCCCGCTCCAGTCGACGAGCTCCCCATTGCTGATGTGCTGTCGCACCATGGAGATAACTCTGCTGAAGTTCTCATGGGTGGCTCCAGTGTTGCTTGGGCGCGAGCCAGACCCACCATGTTCAGCATTGGCGGTGGAGATTGCCATTGGAGGCGGGGCACACTCTTTTTGAGCAGAAACACCCCCAGCAGAGTGAGCGGATGGACCAGGTGATTGGCCTGCTGGGGGAGAAGTTGGCGGTTGAGAGATTGGAGGCGATTTTTGGCCAGGAGAAGGAGGACATGCGGGCTCTGGGGCCGGTCGAGTAGAGGGAGAGGGAGGTGGTGAACCTTCCTCTACCTCTACCACCTCTATCCCTCCAGGCTGGAGAGACGAGACCCCCTCGGCTACTGCTTTCTTCCTCTGGCGGTGAATGAGGGGGGAGCCCGAGCTTTCCTCTTCCACTGAGGCAGCAGCAGCAGCAGGTACCAGCGAAGAAGCCTTCACCAGTCTCTTCCTTTTCTTCCCTTGCTCGGGGCCTTCGGCTGGCGCGACCGAAAGCGGAGGGGCTTCGATTGGCTCGGTGGTGGAAGAGGAAGAGCCAGTCCCTTTGGCCGCTCGGCGTTTAGCGAGCTCCAACACCGCCAACCTCCTATCTTTCCCTGACATTGAATCTGCATAGGCAAGAAAGAGGGAAATTAGACAGCTAAGAGACGCAGGCAAGGTGAAAAGTATAAGAGCATGCATGAGGAAGTATAAATGTCCTAAGGGGCGGCAGAGAAAGAACTACCTATATATTTCTTCAGGGAAACCACATCAAACTCATCCTTGATGAGGCGAGCGGAGTCATACTTAGCCCCCAGGAGCAGCCCACACAGCTCGCGCTCGTAAGGGGCCATGGTCTCGAGGTCCTTGGGTTTCTTAAATTGAACCTGAGGAACCCAGTAGAGGGGGTACCCCTCGAGCAGATGAGGGCTTTGGGGGGTGGTGGATATCATATAAAACCTGCCCTTCCAGTCTTTGAAGGACTGCTGGTACAGGCCCAGAAGCACCCGTCCAGCAACCCCGTTCAGGCTGACCCAAAACCTATCCCCTGGTTTCTTCGCCTCGAAGAAGTAGAGGAACACCTCCACCGAGGCGTTGTGCCCAAAGTAGTTGCACAGAATCTGAAACGCCCGGATGAAGGCCCAGGCATTGGGGTGGAGTTGGCAGGGCGCGACGTTCAATTCCATCATCAGCTCTTTCTCGAAGAAGGTGAAGGGGAGTCGCAGCCTCAACCTTTTGAAGATCGCGGAGTAAACAAAAACGAAGGGCACCCCATTGGTGGCCCTGTCGTCAGCGCAAATGGGCATCCCTCGGGGAGGGATGCGGACTCGGATGTGGAAGTCGTTTTCCCTGTCTATGGAACACGAGGGTTCATCCGGGTCGTGGCTCAGAAGCGAGTTAAGATGGTCCTCAGGTAGCAAGATGGACGTTTCAGATAGCAACGCCAGAGGGGCCCAGTCATAGACTTTGGCGTTGTCATGGAATGAAGTGACAACAGGCGGTGGCGAAGCTGGTGCACTCGCGGAGGGCTGTGCACCAGAAGAAGAGGCAAGGACGCGAGCGGTCTGCTTCAAGCGAGCCATCGAGAGATAGCTGCAATGGAGGAAAAACGAAGGGTCAGAAATAGAAAGGGAGAGAGTGATGGATGGTTCGGTGAAAAACAGAGAGGGGGAATGAGGAAGAAATGCCCAGGTAAAGGAGAAAGAAGGGGAGGCAGAAGCCAAAGCAGAAACATGAGAAAAACCCTAGCGCGGGTTGAGAAGAAGAAAAACAGGGAAGGTGAATGCATGATAACTAGAATGGTAAATGCAATCGGTAAAGATGACCAAAAAGGGGCCAAGGAAAAGAAAAGCCATACCTTTGAATGATCGTAGGAGTATAGGATCACAGAGAATTCGAAGAAAGATGGATGCGCAGAAGAAAGGTTCGCAAAGAGTTTGGGAGTCAAATGAAGAAGATGAAGGAACAGTGGAAGGGCGCGCCATTTTGAATAAGAGAAGCGCTAGCGACGCACAACGCTGGCCGTTGATGGTGCCACGTGTCGCGAGATTAAGGAAGGAAGCCCAAACGTTAAAGAAGCAGCACGTGAGGTGGCACGTGAGGCGGCCCCACTTGCCACGTGGACTGAGGGCACGACCACTTAGTCTCTTCGCTGAGAACGAGTTCTCGACTCGAGACTGGGGGGCTTGTGATCCGATCGGTCATCGGTAGTCGATGACGTCAGCATCAGAGAACCACGTGGACCACTCGCAGAGTGACACGTGGACCAGGTGGCAGAGAGGTAGGGGGACGATCGCCAAGAGAGGTGATCGGTGGTCAGTAACCAAGTTACCACCGACAGATCAGGCGGCAGAGAGGTCGGGGGGTAGATCACCCAGAATGGTGATCGGTGGTCAGTAGCCAAGTGACCACCAGCAGACCAGTTCTCAGACTCGCCCCTAGAGGCAGAGCGCGAGCAGCGAATAAACACTGATCAGTCATCGGGTGTATTGTCATCGGGGTCTCGTGTTACACGCAGTTAAACTGGGACTGAGGTTCCCAGCGAGAGCGTTACGCATGGACCTCGCATGAGCACACCTCAAGGAATCATGCACGAGAGTGGCCTGAGGGAACTAGTAAGCCAGTCGGTGATTGGTGATTCCCTCAACCCATTACGTGCGTGTCATCCTGAAGGGTAAGTCGCCTACGCAGAGAGTAACGTTTGGTGAGTGTGCCTAGACCAGCCACACCCGACGTTCTCCTAAGAGTATGCAATTTACCCAGATAAGAGAAGCATCCTAAGTTACTCCGCAAGGGCGTAACTTAGGCAGACAACGAGAGGCGCTAGAGCCCTTCCAGTAAGTGACACGTGTGTGGTTAGATGTGAGTTGCAGGCCTCCACGTGTCATCATCTGAGAGGGGTGCGGTCCAGACAAAAGAGCACTCCGTACCGCTAAAGGTACAGACAGGCGCAGCCAAGCGCAGACATGCGCAGACTCTCACGCTCCCCATTGCTGATTCTGAAGGTACGCTTTCTCTGAAAAGCATGACAGGGTTCTGACACATGCCAGAAAAGCATAACAGAATTCTGTTATGCCCAGAAGCAGGGAAAGAGGGATAAAAGACAAAATCAGAGGGAGAGTGAGGAGAGAAAAAAAAAGAGAGACAAGAAAAAACAGAGCGCAAGTTTTACACACACATTTTTTACTAAGTTTCCAGTTTCTGGTGGTTCTGTTGAACTAACTTGATCGTCGGAGTGCAAACGGCCGCTAGAGGCGCCGTCTGTGTATTTTGCAGGTCACACTTTGAAGTTTCTGAGAGAGAGAGAGAGTTCAGAAGGTGATTCTTCAGGAGACGCAGTCGCGAAGACAGGGCAGAAAGTGTTACGAAGCGATTCACCCACGTTCAAGTTGCCGGCAGGATCACATAGGTAGGATAAATTTCTTCATACTATTTTATAAAACAAATTCAAATTAGTTTCTCAATAAATTCAAATTACTATTTTTATGAACTAAATTAATTTATATACATATTTTTTATTTTTACTTTTTAACTCATTCGTAAGTTAAACTAGTGTTGACTTTTCCAATATTAATTTAATTAGGATGAGTTATAACTTTTAATATTTATTAAAATGGTATAATTATCTTTTTGGTCTCTCCATTAGGAGACAATATTCAATTTAATATAATAGTTTTAAAAAAAATCAATTTGGTCTCAAAGCTTTTTAAAAAGGTTCAATTTGGTATCTTCTATTAAGTTTCTACCAACGGCATTAACAGTTGATGACGTGGCGCACACACGTGGCGCACACAGTGACATTGGTTTGCACATGTGGACTGAACGAAATTTTAGGGTTTAGAAAGTTGAAAAAGAAGATTGAGGGAGAGGGAGGTAGAAGCGGCGATGACTGTGGTGGTGGAGCTAAGGGAGGGATAACGGCTAGGAAGCACCGCAAGTACATCTTTTATGTGAAGGCTGGAGGGAAGAGAGGAGGTAGTGTTAGTGTCATAGTGAGTTTAAGAAGATCTAACACACTGAATTTTGAAGAGAAAGGGGAGAGAAGGGTGTGCAGTGAATGTGGATGTGGTTGGTCTCTTGTGTTTGATCTCTCACCATAAATAAGAGAATATTGAGATGTTATGGACGTGGTGGACTCTCTGTAAGAAATTATGTAAATTAATTTCTATAGAGTGACTCACATGACTTAGAGTTTGGGTTTTGGGCCCAAATATGATTTAATAATAATAATAGAATAAAAAAGGCTCATTGGTTAATGTGAGAAATATATATCTGATGATATACCTAATGAAAACCTACATCTGATGGAGATTGGGTACTAAAGGCTATAGGGTTCTGTCTCTGCAAATAATAGTTGTCTCCCTGTTAACCATCACGAAAGTGTGTGACAAGAACAGAATTGCAAGAGATAGATTGGGATAAAGGAGATAAAGTAACTGCTCAATTATGATCACTCATGGATCAAGGTGAGTGCATATTCCTTCTTCATTGTATGTTTTGTGTGAGAATCATGATATGATAAGATCTATTTGTGAACATAATTGTATGTGTTCAATTTACGTTTATTCATGTTTTGACTTACATGTGGTATCAGAGCCTGGTTGCTCAATTTTTGTGATTCTCCATTAACGCTTCTCCAAAATCAAAGAACCCTAATTTTAAAAATATTCCCAATTTAAGAACCCTAATTTTAAAATATTCCCAATTTAAGAACCCTAATTTTAAAAATATTCCCAATTTAAGAACCCTAATTTTAAAATTAGGATTTATAGATTAAGATTTTCATTCCTCTATAATAGTTCCCTAATTGGGGTTGAAGAGGGAAAGTGAACCCTTTAGGCTAATGCATAAACATATGTTCTTGGTTACATGATTGTCTTCCAAAATAATCATGGATCAAGGTTTACAAAACGGTGGGTGAATGATGGTGCGCTTGGGTCCAGGTCCTCACGGAATTGAAATATGACCAAATGTTGGATTCAAAGAAATATAATATAATATAATAAAATGCATGAAAATAATCCAATTAGTGAATCCATGTATGAATTATTCTCTTCCATCATGAAATGCATGAATTCTTTGCTGCACCCCATATTAAAGTTTAATCAATTATTACTTTTCTGTAATTTAGGTTATGTTATAATGTAATTAAATTTACATTTAAATTAAACTTTAATTAATTAATTAAAAGTGAGTAACGAAAAATTATTTTCTGTTTTATGTATCATGTTTTAATGTAATTTTATTGCATTAAATTAAAGTTTAATTAAAGTTTTAATGAAATTTTATTATGTTTTAATGTAATTTTATTTGCATTAAATTAAAGTTTTAATGAAATTTTATTATGTTTTAACGTAATTTTATTTGCATTAAATTAAAGTTTAATTAAAGTTTTAATGAAATTTTATTATGTTCATTAAATTAAAGTTTAATTAATTGACTGAGTAATGAAAAATTATTTTTCCGCTTTATGTATTTAATTTTAAATTGAAATTTTGGAATTACTTGTATGATGGATTTGTAATCATCAAAGTGATCAAATCTTTAAGTTTTATTTAATTCCAAATTATGGATGAAATTTTATTTCATATAATGATATTATTTATGGAATTATTTGTATGATAGATTTGTAATCACCAAAGTGATCAAATCTTTAAGTTTTATTTAATTCCAAATTATGGATGAAATTTTATTTCAATTAATGATATTATTTATGGAATTATTTGTATGATAGATTTGTAATCACCAAAGTGATCAAATCTTTATGTTTTATTTAATTCCAAATTATGGATGATGAAATTTTATTTCAATTAATGATATTATTTATAGAATTATTTGTATGATAGATTTGTAATCACTAAAGTGATCAAATCTTTAAGTTTTATTTAATTTCCAGATTACTGATAAATTTTATTCCAATTACCTATATAATAGATGCTAAATTATTTATATATATGGGTAAATGGAAATTCATTATTATAGGGCATTATGGATCACCCATAGGTTGATTAGTTGTCCTTATAATTAATGGATATGATTGTTGGTAGTGAGTATGTGTTATTAGTTTTGCTTGTATATCCAAAAATAACAAGTGTTTCTAGTTAATGCATACATCTTGCCAAATAAAGTTAATACTATTAGCATCATTATGTTTTGTGTATTAATGAATCTCCCAAAGGAGAACATTAGTATACATAGAATGTTTTCTGAATCTGTATAGTATGTTTAGTTTATGACTCAAAGTATTAATGTTAAGCATGTGTGATCAGGTATTGTTCTTGTATCTTTATGCGAATGAGCATAGCAAGTAATATTAAGTCTGCTCTTCCCAAAACTGATGGTGCAAAAGAATTTATGAAATTTGTGGAAGAGCGCTCCCAAACTACTGATAAGTCTCTTGTTGGGACATTAATGAGTATATTAACCACCATGGAATTTGATGGTTCTCGTACTATGCACGAAAATGTCATTGAAATGACTAATATTGCGGCAAGACTTAAGTTTATTGGATCTGGTACTCTTTATGATGGATTATATAGATTGAATCTCGATAAACTATATGTTGAAACTCTTATGACCTCGCATCATAATGTTGGCACTAAACGAAGTTTGGTGAATGAATGTTCTGCTTTCTTGTGGCACAAACGTTTGGGACGTTTGTGCCACATATTTCCAAGGAAAGAATGGAGAGATTGGTAAAGTATGAAATACTTCCAAGTTTGGATTTTACTGATCTGAATGTATGTGTGGATTGTATTAAAGGCAAACAAACAAAACACACAAAGAAGGGAGCCACGAGAAGTACTCAGCTTCTTGAAATTATACACACTGATATATGTGGACCTTTTGATGCAAGTTCTTTCAATAAAGAAATGTATTTTATCACCTTTATTGATGATTTTTCACGTTATGGTTATGTCTATTTACTGCATGAAAAATCGCAAGCGGTGAATGCCTTGGAAGTTTATATAAATGAAGTGGAAAGGCATTAGACAGAAAGGTGAAAATTGTCAAGTCAGATAGAGGTGGTGAATATTATGGAAAATATGTTGAAAGTGGACAACACCCTGGTCCGTTTGCTAAGTTCCTCGAGAGACGTGGTATTTGTGCTCAATACACAATGCCAGGTACACCACAACAAAATGGTGTTTCAGAAAGGCGTAATCGAACCTTAATGGATATGGTTAGGAACATGTTAAGTAAGTCAACTGTACATGTTTCATTGTGGATGTATGCTTTAAAAACTGCCATGTATCTGTTGAACAGGGTTCCTAGTAAGGCAGTTCAAAAGACACCTTTTGAATGGTGGACAGGAAGGAAACCCAGTTTGAGACACCTGCATGTTTGGGGATGTCAGGCAGAAGTTAGAATATACAATCCGCAAGAGAAGAAATTGGATGCAAGAACAATCAGTGGATATTTCATTGGTTATCCAGCAAGGTCAAAAGGGTATATGTTTTATTGTCCTACCCATAACACTAGAATTGTTGAATCTGGAAATGCACGGTTCATTGAAAATGGTGAAACCAGTGGGAGTAATACTTCACAAAATGTGGAGATTAAGGAAGTTAGAGTACAAGTTCCTTTAACTAGTACCTTTACTTCAAGTATTGTTGTTCCTAATGTAGTTGAGTCACTCAACGATGAAGAAGAACAACAAATTAATGATCATGAAGAAAAGAGTGAACCTGTAGTAGAACAACCACAAGAAATAGTATTAAGAAGATCTCAAAGAGAAAGAAAGTTTGCTGTTTCGAATGATTATGTGGTTTATCTACAAGAGTCAGAAAATGACTTAAGTATTGATAATGATCCAGTTTCATTTTCAGATGCCATCAATGATGATAATTCTGATAAGTGGTTAGATGCCATGAAAGATGAGCTTAAATCAATGGGATGTATGGGACCTTATAGAATTGCCAGAAGGATGCAAGAGAGTCGGGTGTAAATGGGTCTTTAAGACTAAGCGTGACTCTCATGGCAATATTTAACGTTACAAGGCCCGACTTGTTGCCAAAGGTTTTACTCAAAAGGATGACATTGATTATAAGGAAACATTTTCACCTATTTCTAAGAAAGATTCCTTTAGAATTATCATGGCATTAGTAGCTCATTATGATCTTGAGTTGCATCAGATGGATGTCAAAACTGCCTTTTTGAATGGGGATTTAGAAGAGGATGTTTATATGGACCAACCAGTGGGGTTCATTGAAGAAGGAAAGGAACACATGGTGTGTAAACTTAGGAAATCAATATACGGGCTTAAACAGGCTTCTAGGCAATGGTATCTTAAGTTCAATGATACTATTGTGTCCTTTGGGTTTAAGGAAAACATCGTTGATCGGTGTATATATCTGAAGGTCAGTGGGAGCAAGTTTATATTCTTGATTCTGTATGCTGATGATATCTTGCTTGCAACTAATGATCTTGGTCTATTAAGTGAGACTCTCTCTAATAACTTTGAGATGAAATATATGGGTGAGGCATACTATGTGATAGGAATTGAAATATTCCGTGACAGATCACAAGGACTGTTAGGTTTGTCTCAGAAAGCATATATTAATAAAGTTTTAGAGAGATTCAGAATGGATAAATGTTCGACATCTCCTGTTCCAATACAGAAAGGAGACAAATTTAGTCTCATGCAATGTCCAAAGAATGACTTGGAACGGAAACAGATGGAGAATATACCTTACGCATCTATTGTTGGGAGTTTAATGTATGCTCAAACTTGTACACGACCAGATATTAGTTTTGCAGTTGGTATGCTTGGTAGATACCAGAGTAATCCAGGATTGGATCATTGGAAAGCTACAAAGAAAGTTTTAAGATACTTGCAAGGAACGAAGGATCACATGCTTACTTATAAAAGATCTGATCATCTTGAGGTGATTGGATATACAGATTTAGATTTTGCTGACTGTGTGGATACATGAAAGTCTACATTTGGTTATGTGTATCTTTTAGCCAGAGGAGCGATTTCATGGAAAAGTGGGAAGCAGTCAGTCATTGTTGCGTCCACTATGGAAGCTGAATTTGTGGCATGCTTTGAGGCCACAGTTCAGGCTAATTGGTTGCGGAATTTTATTTCAGGACTTGGAATTGTTGACAGTATTGCTAAGCCGCTGAAAATTTATTGTGATAACTCCACAACAGTCTTCTTTTCTAAAAAAACGACAAGTATTCCAAAGGTGCTAAACACATGGAATTGAAATACTTTGTCGTTAAAGAAGAAGTTCAGAAACATAAAGTGTCAATAGAACGTATTAGCACTGATCTTATGATTGCTGACCCTTTAACAAAAGGGTTACTGCCCAAAACATTTACTAGTCATGTTGTAAATATGGGCATTATGTTACTAGTGAATTATGAATGTTGTTATTAATACTTATTTGACACTTTGAGCTCATTGATAAATAAAGTTTTTGAAATTTATGTTGTTTTCTACTTTATGTATATGCATGCAAATTATGTTATTATGTTGTGGAAAACAAATTATGTTGTTATTGATGACAATGACATTATGTTTGAACCTATTATGGATTTCTCACTATAAAGTCATATTAAGGAGAAAGAATGATATAGTAGTACATGGAAGGAAATGTGTTGATTCAAATGACATGTAACCGCCATGACTCTTATTATTTCTGTATTCTTGATTATGAATAATGATAGAACCAATTTATGTAAGGCCTTTTAAATGCGCATTTATGTCATTATTAAATCATGAAAGTATTATAACTCATATGAGTCAAGTGGGAGAATGTAAGAAATTATGTAAATTAATTTCTATAAAGTGACTCACGTGACTTAGAGTTTGGGCTTTGGGCCCAAATATGATTTAATAATAATAATAGAATAAAAGGCACATTGGTTAATGTGAGAAATATATATCTGATGATATACCTAATGAAAACCTACATCTGATGGAGATTGGGTACTAAAGGCTATAGGGTTCTGTCTCTGCAAATAATAGTTGTCTCACTGTTAACCATCACGAAAGTGTGTGACAAGAACAGAATTGCAAGAGATAGATTGGGATAAAGGAGATAAAGTAACTGCTCAATTATGATCACTCATGGATCAAGGTAAGTGCCTATTCCTTCTTCATTGTATGTTTTGTGTGAGAATCATGATATGATAAGATCTATTTGTGAACATAATTGTATGTGTTCAATTTACGTTTATTCATGTTTTGACTTACACTCTCTTGAATCATTTTCTATTTTCTTGTCATTTTTTCTAATCTATCAATTTTGTGGTAAGTATCTTCACAAAAAGATACATTTGTCTAGACAAGATAAAATTATAATTAACAGCAACCAAAACACTTCATGATTTCAAATATGTCATGTTTAATGTTTTCATATATTTTACTATGATTATATAAACATAAATATGTCAAGAACATGACATTATGTTTAGATGAGAAGGATTAGAATAAAGAGTAACACAAAACTGCTCAGCATTTGTTCTGATATCATATTTCTTAATCATCTTTGTTTAAAGTCCTACACCTAGTTATGGAAAACAACTATGTGGAAAACATAATCATCTTCCTAATTTTTTGTTAGCATGTTAAACTTGATACCAATGTTCTATTCTCCAAGTCTTGATAGCAACTTGTGTTTCCCTATGACAAATTATTTGATGGACAAAGTTAAACAATATACAAAAAAGTTCATTAATTTTGTTTTTGTTGCTGGATTAGATGATGATTGATGAACTAATGAAGCAGAGATCATAATGTTGGGAAAAAAATAGATCTACCATTCCTACTCTCCAATTATGGCTTTAAATGCAAGATACGACGACTCCGCCTCCGCCTTCCTCCCCCACAATCTTCTTTCTCCAATTTTGTTTATCCCAAACCCTAAAATTGCGTGCAATCCACGTGTACAAACCAATGTCACTATGTACACCACGTCATCAACAATTAACGTCATTGGTAGAAACTTAACGGAAGAAACCACATTGAACCTTTTTAAAAAACTTTGGAACCAAATTGATTTTTTAAAAAACTACTATATTAATTGAATACTGACCCCAAATGTAGGGACAAAAAAATAATTATACCTACTAAAATTAATGTTAATTTAGTTAACATTAACAATTTTTATTTATTTAATTTAATATCAACGTGCTCCGCATTATTTTTTTTATTTAAATTAGTATTGATTTAACTAATACTAATATAATTTTAAAATATTTATTCAAATTAGTATTATAAATACGTTCTTTTCTGGATAAATATATTCATATTTAAATATGTCTCTCATTATATTTTTTTTCTCTATCTTTAGGTTAACTTATTTTCTGATAAGAAAGTCACACATCAACGTAGTGTTGTTGGAACATGATAGTTTATTATCATAATTATATTATATATTTAACATGAAGTATAAAATAAGTTAAAGTATATTTAGAATACATAATATAACTTATAAAGTAATAAATATATTGTCTCAAAAGGTAAAAAAACCAACTCTAATTGTATTTTTGTGTTGGTTTTGTGTGGGATTTAAAACATATGCTTCAAATGTGGAAGTTAATTTTTTTTTGCGTCGGCCTGTGGCTAATAGTGTGGGCTCAACCCTGATCGATGCTAATAGTGTGGACTGAGCCCTGTTAACTGGAAGCTAATAGCCAGAGTCAAGCCATAACTAAGTTAAACGTAGTATTGTTATTCCTTGTGATTAGGGAGGGTGTAGTAGACGCTTCACCATAAAATGGAAAAGTCTAAAGTGGGATAGGTCCTCGCTAACTTTCAAAATGGGTTTTGACCTCCACAAATCCTCCTTCCTACAACTTCTAAAGTACCTCAATCCAAAAGTAGATAACCCATGAAAATGCAACACGAACTCAACAATCAACAACTAACTAAAGCGAAACCAAATCGAAAATAAAAACTAGGACCAAAACGAAAACAAAAATGTACTTGTGATTCATCTCCAAACTATGTAACAACTTACTACCTCACCCCATAATCACTTTTGCAAGATTTGATACCACAAACGCAGTTAATTCTTCTAAATTCTGCTTACCACCATGCATAACAATTAACAAATGGAGACCAACCAATGTGAGCAAGAAGAAATCCAAGCACCAAGCAATGGAAACAACAATTAATGGAGGCATTGGGAGTAATGCAGTGAATAATTTTCAACAATTTTTAGAGAACAATGAAAAACCACGAACGAGCTAGGGATTTCAACAATTTCAAGCACCAAGAAATGGAAGCAACCATCAATGGAGGCACCAAGAGCAATGGAGTCATAAATAGAGTGCCAGTTGTACCCTACCTTAAAGCTAGCGCCAGTTTGGCCCTAGCCTATCCTCTTCACAAGTTATGTTCGCTAGGCCCTAGCTTGTCCTCTTCACATGTTACGTCTTCTAGTCCTCTTCACATTATGAGTCGGCCAGACCCTAACTTCTTCTACCTTAAAGCTAGCGTTGACCTGACACAAGTTTCTCCTCTTCACATGTTGTCTTAATTTAGTCCACATACACGTTTTCTATTCCATTTCTGTCAGTGTAGAGTCTGCATGGCCGACTCTAAGCATTATAGTTGTTGTAGTGTCCAATTAGAGTTGTGTTAACCGACTCTAAGAACGTGTGTTGTTTGGTCGTCACTCTCTTTTTATCTCTAGTTTAGTATATTCTTGTAGTGAACTTTATATTTAATAATACTTTATTTTGGTTATAATTAATTTATATATATATATATATCAAAATTTTGTGAAATATTTAATATACTTTAATTACATAATATTTACAATATTTAGGAAATTATAAAAATATCTTATAATTTAAACATTAATTAAAAATTTAGTGATAGAATAATATCTCTTTAGTCAACATTATTTACAATCACCTTCATGTTTATAATTTTAGAAAATTCACAATCTTTGAAACACAAATCAAATACTATTAATTAATTCAGATCAACTTTTACTCATAAATACTATTAATTAATTCAGATCAACTTTTACTCATGAACATGCATTTTTAATGAACACTAAATATCTATCAAATAACTATAATAGAAATGTGGACCATTACCTATATAATTTATCAAATAACTATCATTTTAGTTTAGTACGTCAACATGTAAAAAGTTAGAAATGACAATGTGGGATGGGTCATGCAAGTTAACTCGTAACTTGTTACAAAAAATGTGGGGTGGACTCACTATTTTAGTCCACCGACTCGTTTAGGCTCACTCTACAAAAAAAAAATACCATACCTCACTCACCCATTATTATTACAGTGTGATCTTTATTTTTATTTTATTTAAAAAAAATGAATTTAATGTACTAAAAAAAGGTGTTTTATTTTAATCATCTAAATAAGTTAATATTAAGAGTAATAGTGGATATAGTTTGAAGTAAAGTCTTATATTTAAAATTTGTTAATAAAAAAATAATATAAAAAAGAGATTTTGTTAAAATATTTTGTAGTAAAACTTTGATAAGATACTCATATATATTTACATATATATAAAGGGAAAATATATGCAAAATAAAACTTTAATTGTTTTTAATCAAGTCTTCTAACAACCCTCGTACTTGAATCCCTTTATATTTTTATCTTAATTGAATGAATTAAAACAGGAATGAAATTTTAATTTTTTTCAACCACAAAAATATATATTTTTATAATTAATGAAATTTTTATTTAAAAAAAATATTTTTCTTACACTGGCTATAGGTCCGCGGACTACCTCATATACAGGACGGACCAATGAAATGAGTCTACACTCCTTATGCGGACAGGCCAAACTCATCCGCATGTCATTAAGATATATAACAGGATGTAATTCTCACTTTTTTTTATATATATTTGATAATTACATCAAAATTTATTTGTTTCAAAAAATTAAATTATCACCCATTAAAAAATATTTACCCTAATATATATACCAATGGGTGTGTTTCAGGGTGCGTATACTTTTGTATTGGGTGGTAGCTAGCTTAATATAAAAAGGGTACTTTTATTGATTTAACCTATATGAATAATAATTTTATATTTATAATTATTGACGTCAGTTTTTGTTAACATTGAAAAATAAAATAAAAATATATTTTAATATATTTTTAAAAATATGTAATATGTTTTGATTTTACTCTATATAAAATAGTATACAATAATTTTAATTTAATATAAAATAGTATACAATAATTTTAATTTAATATAAAATTTTATACATATAATTTATGCGCTCAAGACTTTCAATTTAAAATTGAATTTTTAAGAAGTATGATACAATAAAAAAAATATTAAATAATATAATAATTTTTTATTTTTTTATAAAAATTTTCATGTTAAATATCATTATGAAACTTAACATCTCATTTAAGCTGACACGTCAAATAACAAAAATTATATGTCATCACATAAAAAAAATTATTAAAAAAGAAAAAAATACAAAAATATGGAAGATTAGATACAAAATTCATATGTTAACAAACATGATACATAGGCCCGATAGCGAGTGGCACAATAAGCCCAACAAATACTCGCTAGGATAGGCTCGAAATGACTCTGATACCATATTACGAAGTGGACTTTAAGCCTAACTCAACCCCATAAAACCGGCTCAAAGGGTTGAGGTCTGCACCCATTTATATATTATGAAATGTCCTTATCTCTAGTCGATGGGATCTCCTACAATAGGTAGACTATATCTATTCATAAATAATCTAAAAAAATATTATACGGAAGTGTATTATACAAATAATGTAATATTTAATACATACTATAATTTGATTTTTGCATTTGTGGAAAACACTATAACTTTTTTTTATATGTAAATATTTTGCAGAGAAAAAAAGTATTCATATTTACTTACTGGTAGATTAATATTAAAATAAATTGTAGATTCTACATGATAAAGTTTATATATAATTTTAAAAAAATCATAAAACAAAAATAGTTAAATTATAAATGAGCTAAAGAGATTAAACTCATACTTAATATTCTTTAACAAGTTTAATTGAAGTTTTTAATTAAATAAGTTAAATTTGACCCGTCAACTTTTTTATAAGTGAATTTATTTTAAAAAAATTGAATAATCGAAAACTTAATTCGGTTGTTTAAACCCCAACCATATGTTATTATAATTAGTTAAATAAATTATATGATAATGTAAATGAAAAGTATATG
Organism: Phaseolus vulgaris; assembly: GCF_051622355.1. Taxonomy (NCBI): domain Eukaryota; kingdom Viridiplantae; phylum Streptophyta; class Magnoliopsida; order Fabales; family Fabaceae; genus Phaseolus; species Phaseolus vulgaris. Next base: position 1,614,629 of record NC_143507.1, read on the forward strand.
CCAAAAATATGTGATTGGCCACACACGTGTTAATATAAAAGGCATGTCTCAAGGAAAACAGCTTTATCATCTCATTGGGTTAAGAAGGTTGAAATTGTAATTTGAAAATGCTATAAAATTATTATTTTTTCATAAGTTATAATTTGTTTGACTAAATAATTTAAATTGATCTTAAAGACAGTACAAATATGATACTAAGAAATAGTATTAGATTTTTGTTAGTGGGAAAGTATCCTTCTGAGAAGGACACCTCAGTGAAACGCATTATTAGAAATTTATGACCACACTGGGTCCCACATGAAAATCATGTTTAATCATTAACCAACATAATTGTATGTGACAAACATAGGAGTCGGCAATGTAAACTAAAAAAAAAGTATTTAGTGTTTCAAAGTTATTGGTAAATAGCATAATCATAAATATTTATATTTATTTTAGTATCATAAAACAATACAACTTTAATATAAAAAATAATAATTTTAGTAATTTAATTTAAACTTTTTTTATTAATAGTTGAAGTTTTTTATCAATAATAAATAAATAAAATAAAATGAGACACTTCAGGAGTGTTCAACCTTTATACAAATAATCTCAACACAAGTTTTTCATCACCCAACCAGTTGGGGATTTAACAGACATTACAACACATCAGTTACATTAACATACCATAACAAGATATAAGTGCACATCAGTACACAATTACTTCAATCCTCCAAAAGAACACATTTTCAGGACAAGACACAAAAGTCTAACAACTAAACACAGTCTTTACCAGCAAACGGAAGTAAACCAAACATTCAAGCGCCAAACTCATCAAACTAACCATGTGTGAGGATATAGAAGCCAAAAAAACTTCACAAAACACACCACTTCTTCCAAATCTACACAAATGTTAAACAAAAATGACTAAACATGAGTCTCTCAACTATATCATATAACATAAAGGTTTCAAACACCAATCCCAATAGGATAAAAATCAACTAATAAGTCATATTTTTCGTGAAGGAAATGTGTGCGTTGATAAGTTGGCTAATTTAGGATTTATTCATAGAGAATCTTTTCATTAGTATAATAGGTTTCCATCTAATTTGTTCTTAGAATTCTTTATGAATATATATAGTCTACCTATGTATAGTTTTTGTTAACATATCGGTTTTGATCTAGTTCTCCCATATTTTTGTATTCTCTTTCTTTTTTCTTTTTTGTTAATAATATTTTTTTTATGTGATGACAAATGATTATTGTTACTTGAGGTGTCAGCATAGTTGAGATGTCAAGTTGCACAGTGATGTCTAACATAAAAGCTTTTATTTAAAAAAAACTAGTGGAAACACATACCCTTTATCCGCATTTTTTACTTTTATTATTATTATTATTATTATATGTATATTCTTATATGTGTATTTGTATCTTTTAAATATCAAATATCACTAAGAAAAAATAAGATAGAAACATTTACTCTCATCAGCTATGAGTTTCAACATACAATTTTAATAATTAAGTTACATTAAAAAATATATTAAACAAATTCAAATTTATAACACAATGAACATAATTATATTAAAGCAATTATGTCATTTGTTTCATTCTCAAGATTTGTAAATCACTAATTTTGATTTGTTACTAATATAAAACTAAAAGAAGAAGAAAAGTAAGATGAGACCCTTCAGTAACAAATCCTAAGAAAATATTTATTTTCTAATCTTTTTCCTCTTTTCTACAACAATAGCGTATTCGAAACACATTCATCCTCTCCATCGGCGCCCACATCAACAATGACATCAAAATAACTTGTACCTGTGCAAAAATCTGAATGCTCTTTATTCAAGTAATAGTTTGAGATATTGCTTCTTTATCTTCTTCCTCTTCTGCCTCCACTTGTTGTAAGAAAATGAAAAACAAAGTAAAAAGAAATAAAAATGAGGAGTATTAACAATTAAACAGGCAGAATTTATACAACTTGTATTGATTGATCAGAACAAAATAAATGATAATGACATTGGTTCAATAAGAAATATCTTTAGATTGGCGATAATAAAAAAAATTTGTGGTTTATATCAACTTTTATGTTTTTTTTTTCTTTTTCGGTCTCTTTTTATTAAACTTCTTTCAAAGTTTTCTTTTATACTGTGTAATTTTTTTTTCGTTTGAGGGAGTTAAAATAACTGCCCATCAAATTACATTTAATTTAAAATTTTATTTGATTCATTGTTTTCAAATAAATGTAGTACATGTCAATCAAACAGTTTTTTTTTAAAAAAATTTAATATTAATACTTTTTAGTTTTAAATTAATAATAAAATAAAAAAATAAAAAAATATTAATATAAAAATAAAATAAAAATAAATTTATGTATAGAAAAAACAGTTATAATGATAAAGTCCCAAGATATATAGATATATATATATATATATAATAATTATTAAAGACCTAAACATGTATCTAATTGTATTAGTTATTAATAAATTTAAATAAAACTAATAAAATAAAGTTTATTTATAAAAATATGATAATATGTTAATATTTATTGTAGTAAAATCACGGTTTACGAGAAAGTTATTTATGTTTAAAACAATCATATTTTTTTTATAGAATTATTTGTTATATTACATATTAAGAAAGTTAGAAATAAAAGCTGCAAAAAGTTTATTTGATGCGTGTTGTTTCTGTTAGTTGGTGACGTGAGAGAGTGAGAGAGAAAAGGACTTTGTACTGTTGATGAAGTTGGATCTCCCAGATTTATCAAACATTGCATTGCACTTTAATGGATTTATGGAACCTGGCAAAACACGAATTTCGAAATGCAGAAGAAGAGTTATAGTTTCTTTTTCTTTTTCAGTACATTAACAATCAATGCATTCACTCATCCTTTTATCTATTCATTTTTTTTTATATTTTCATAATGTGAAATCTATTTGTGTTTCTTCAAGTATATAATAGTTTTTTTTTAGTTTTATAATTATAATGATTTTTAAATTTTAAATTAATTTATTTTAATAAATTAAGTTAATATATTTTCTTTTGTCAAATTAATGTTATAATAATCTTTAAATTTTATCAAATTATTTTAAATATTTTCAATTTATTTTTTCACAATAATGATAAATAATATAAATAAATAATAATATTTCATAAGTTAAAAAGAAATGATTATCCAAACTTACTTTTGGTTCTATGATTTTATCGGATATATTATTTTTCTTGCAGTTTTTTTTATTAATATATATATATATATATATATATTATTTAGGTTAGTTGTTTTTCTTATTGTATTGGACAAAGCGTTTAAGGCTCAGTGTTCAGAGGTTGGATCTCGGTGAATGGAACTGACAGGTTAGTTCGGCTGTTGGGTCAGTAAAATGGATCATGTGATTGGGTCCAGTTTGATCATAAACTCATTGTGGCATAAGTTAACATTTTATACCGCCACTAGTAAAAGGTATTTTTAAACCTAGGGGTACACATATCACATATGGTGTCTAGGTTAAGTAAATGTTTCTTTTAGTTTAAGTACGTGTGTTCTAAGGCACATATGGGCTAAGTTGCATGCATAATAAAAGATATCATTGCACCATGAGTAGAGTCCCCACGTAGATAACATTGCACCATGAGTATGGTGCCCACGTAGATAACGTTTCACCATGAGTAGGGTGCCCACGTAAGCATAATATTCCTCTGATGTTGGCGCATAAGTTGGTGCCCTGCTCGCATGTGATTGTTCTATTATTATTTTATGCACTCCTTAGACATAAGATTTATTTCTGTTGCAACATCTTGAGAAAATACGCCTATAAACAGAATGTTTTCCTGTTGAGTATGCTTTCAGTCGAGATTAGATTCTCATGAGAGAAAGTTGTTATAAGAGATAGGCTATAAAAGGGGCTTGAGACCCTAAGTAAAAGTAAGTTGTTTCTGAGACTGAAACTAAATACTTCTTAAATTCTAGTAAGCCCTTATTGACTTGATCGTCAGAGTGCAATTAACAGGTAGGACCCCCTCTGTTTCAACAGAGCCACGTTCCAATGCAACAAGAGATAAAATAAATTTTTAAAGAGACAGACGGAGCTAGAGCTTGTCACCAGAGTCAACAGGCGAGCAAGTCAACCGGCAAGAACCCTTATGTATATATTTTGGTCTAGTTTCCATACACTGATTGAATGTGTATTTCTTTTTTAAATTCACGATAATGGTTGATGTCCTACTCGAATTTAGAGGATCGAAGGGCCGACAAGGCACACAACTTTTGATTAAAACTACAAAGTAACAATCTTGCTGATTAATTAGGTTAATTTGGAATTAAGGGTAGTAAAGCATCATTAAAAATTTATTGGGTCCGATTCACTGTCATTAAGTAAAGAGCTATAAATAAGACAAAATTCTCATAGTAAAATGTGACTTTTCTAGTTCTAAATCCACAAACACGTCAACATTCCAACTGAATTGAACGTTAGAATGTTTTTACATATACTCCGCTCCTTAGACTTGACGAATGAATAACAGAAGAAGACAAGACAAAATATATTTTATAGAAAATATTTGATGTTTGATATTGTAAAAAAAGTTAATATATGTTCGTTTTTGTCATTTAGAATTTAATATCTAGTAATATATTTTATCCAATTATAACATAAAAAAAATATTTATTAACTTAAAAATTTATTTTGAATAACTAAACACAAAGATAAGCACTGATCATCAATTACTTTCTTCCATAGATTATCAACGCCGTTATAAAAAAAAGAATAAAAATATTTAGATAAAATTCAGCATCAAAAGTGTCATTTTTTGAAGATAAAAAATGAATCTACTCAATTTTGAACTTAATTTATTAGTTTTTTATTTTGGATTTTAATAACTGAAACAAAGGACTATATATAGAATAGAACTTTTATTTATTAAAGTATTGGTGAGGAATCTTTAGTCAGGTCATGAATTCATTGTATCACATAGAAGGGGTAGTTTTGGGAAGAATAATACAGGAATGTTTGTAAGGAAAACATAAAGATTTTAGAAATTTTTAAAAACTATTTTTTATTTTAAAATATTTATGTAAAAGCTGATGAGGATGAAAGAGACAAAGAATGGCCAAGGACCATGACCTATTTGGGTGTATATAGAGACATATAAGGTCGCCAAAATGTTTGAATTGGATTTTGACGCTGCAATTTCAATGTCTATCTTAGTCTCCGTTGTTCTAGTTGGAGCAGCATCGTTCCCACTTTCATTTTCTCTTCTCCACTCTCAGCAAATGGTTCATATATTTATATAAAATATGATACACGAGATTTGAGAAATATTCGATACAAATAAATCACGAGATCATCTTTAATGTAAAATCTTAAAATAATCTTTAATCAAGACTTAAATTCATATTTATAATTCTAACAATTTTTTCATCCATCAACTAAATGTCTTTTATGTTAATACATTTTTTAAGAAATAATATTTTTATTTTAAATACTTCAATAATAATATTTATTTATACCACTGTTTAATGGAATATTATACTTACTCAATTTCTTAAATAGAAAAAAATTCACTGTCATATAAATTATTATTACTTTGAATAGTAACTAATTTAAAAATAAAAAATAATTATTTATTTATTAAATTAAATATTATTTTATAAATTAAAAATTATTAATATTTAAAATAATTTTTATTATTATAAATTTATAAAATAATTTTTAAATTATATTTAACATTAATAACTACTTTATAGATAATGTTAAATACTAATTTAAAATTTTTATAAAATTTTATTTCTATTAAAACTACTTTAAAAAGTAGTAATTTTTTAATTTATAAAATAATATTTAACTTAATTAATATAATAATTAATAATTTTTTATCTTTAAAATTAATTATTTTTTAATAATAGTTTTGTCTATTACTAAAACACATATAATAAAAAAAAATTGATAGAGATATAATTACAATTATAACCAAAACTAGCTGAAACATTCTTCAATGGAAAACCTGACTCACGCTAGCAAAATTATAAAACTACCAAATCATGGGCTTCATTGAAACTTTTGTTTTCTCTCTAATTTCTAATTTCCTATTTTCATAACTCTTCTAAATTTTTATCTCGTCATCAGTTATAATATCATTCTTTTGTACCACTAATTTGATTTATAATATAAACAATATTTAATTTATATAATTTTTGTGGTATGGCTAGTCTCCAAATTAAAATTGTGTAATTTGTTATTATTATTTTAATGTTATAAAATAGAGAATAGCATAAAAATTATAATATATCGAGATGAGAAACACGTACAAGTGATGTGGTGGAAAAGAAATAGAAAGATAGAAAGTAAAGAAAAAATAAAATGAATGAAAAAGAAAACAAGTGTATGTTTTTTATTTGTTTTAAGAAAAATATTAAAAATTTAGATAATATATTTCTTTTTCAAATATTTTTATTTTGATCATAAAAATTCAAAAATTACAAATATTTTCGTATAAAATTATAATGTACATATATCTTTATTAATTCACATACAAATCAGTGTTTTAAAATATTGGCTATGCTTCTATCAAAAACAAAAATCAACGGTGGAAACCAGTGTGAACTGACCTTGGGCGAAATATTTGTCTGAGAAAAATTGTATTAGAGAATAATAGAACCCAAAATCTCACTATATGGGTTTTTCTTCCGCAAAAGAAAAAAAGTGTATAATTTCATTAGATATTTTTTCAAATGTATAACTTTAATTATTTTAACTCAAATTGTACTTGATGACGACTTTAATTAAATTAAATTAAATTTTATATCTCAAATTTCAAAATACATAAAATTCTATTATTTAAAATAAAACACTGTTTGACTAGAAAGATTTATGTGAAATATTGTGATAGTAATAGTTTTTATAATATATCTTAATTTACCAAATTATATGATTAAAAATATATTAATCTACGTGTTTTACTAATAATACATCTATTCAAGACTTCGACAGGATTAATTACTTTCCAAAATTTGAGCTGATAAAACATTATTAGTAAGATCTCTATCGATGAGCTAATTACACAAATGAATTATAACACATTTATTTTAAAACTTCAATAAATTATACTTTTGAATTTTTATACAGTTTTTTAACTTATTTATTTCTATTTATCAATACATTTTATATATTTGCATCATCCTTAACTTGCATATGTACCTTGCAGTCATTTTAAATATTTTCTTTCCTTTTTGTATAACATCTAATAAAAAAGACAAAATATAGATCTTAATTTTTTAATTCATAAAATAATGAATATTAGGCAGGGACTCTTTGTTTTTCATATAAGCATCGAACAACTGGAGAATTTTATTTTAAAAATTCACTATTATTATACATACACTAATTTTTAAAAGCGATTAAAAATAAATTAAATTACATGAAAATTTGATACTACTAATTAAATTGACAAAATTTGTCAATAATTAATTATTAATGTATATTTAGGATATAGACCATTATTAGTTTTATATATCATATAGAGAAAGAAAAGAAATGGAAGAATTGTTGCTCACTTATATTATTGAGTACTATATTTATATAGTACATGAAAATATAAAAGATAAAATAAACAGGAACGAACTATGACAGAATAGTTATCACTTATGGTTATAACTAATAGAGTAGTTATAATTGATAGAGTAATTATAACTAAAGCTAGTGCTCTATATTATGCCTATGAGGAAAATTTGGAGCTTTTCCCGTGATAGACCTTTTAGAATCAATGTAAGTTCCCCAATCTGAATCAGATTTTTTTTTATAACAATTTGATTATTATCGGAAAAGAATAGACCAAGACCAGGACATCCTTTCAAATATCGTAATATACAAAGAGCTGTTGTCATATGAGGTTCTCGTGGATTGAAATAAACTGATTGAGTTTATGAGCTGCAAAACTGATATCAGGCCTAGTGTGAGTAAGGTATAACAAACACCTACTCAATCTTCTATATTCACTTGGATTCAAAAGTGATGAACCTTCACTTTTAAAAAGAGGATAAGATGGTTCCATGGAAGAAGAGGCGGGTTTACAAGCCAATAAACCACTTTCATAAAGAAGATCTAAACAATATTTCCATTGATTGAGAACAATACCAGAAGGTGAACGACTTATCAAATCCCAAGAAATAACGAAAAGTACCGAGATCTTTGATACTAAATGAGTTATGAAGATGAATTTTAGCATGCTGAATTTTCTTGAGATTATTGCCAACCAACATAATGTCATCAACATATATCAATAGAGCGGTGAAAGAATGATTGTTTGTGCGAATAAATAAAGAATGATCAACTGTACTTTGAACATAACTGAGTTGTATTACAGTCTGAGTTAGTTTTAAGTTCCATTGTCAGCTCACCTGCTTTAGTCCATATAAAGATCTTCTAAGTTTACAAACTTGCGTTGGATGAGAAAGAGTAAGGCCTGTAGGAGGAATCATGTAAATTTCTTCATCAAGATTGCCATGAAGAAAAACATTATTCACATCTAGTTGATGAAGAGTCCATCCCTTAGCACTTGCTAAATACAAAATAAATTGAATAGTAATAATTTTAACTACCAGAGAGAAAGTCTCAAAATACTCAATTCCTTCGGTTTGAGTATATCCTTTTTCATCTAAACGAGCCTTGTACCTATTAATGGTGTCGTCGGGTTTATGCTTGGCTTTGAAAACCCATTTACACCCAATAAGACGCTTTTTAGGAGGCAAATCCATCAAAGACCATGTTTCATTAGACTCAAGAGCATCAAGTTCACGTTACATAGCTTCTTTCCAACAATCATGATGTATCACCTCTTTAAATAATTTAGGTTCTTGGATAGAAGAAATATTATGACAAAAAGAAGAATATGTAGGAGACCAATTATGATAAGAAAGATACTTTTTAAACAAAATTGGGTTTTCCCTGGAATGAACAATAATGTGGTATCTCTTATTCCTAAGATTCAGCGTGTTGTCTCCATTAAAGATTACAGGTCAATTGTTATTGCTAATTTCAAAATTTAAGATTATTTTCAAGATACTGGCGGATAGGCTTGCACTTGTGGTTGCTATAATCATTTCTCCTAATCAATATGAGTTTGTGCAAGGTAGACATATTCAGGATTGCATTGGTATTGCTTCTGAAGCTATTAATATGCTTTCTAAAAAGGTTAGAGGAGGTAATGTGGCTTACAAAGTTGATATTCATAAAGCCTTTGACATTCTGAGTTGGAAGTTCTTATTATTAGTTTTGACACACTTTGGTTTTCACCCCTTGTTTGTCGTTCGACTATGGTTTTTATCACGATAAATGACAATTTGGTGGGTTTTTCTCTTTGCACTAAAGGTGTGAACAAGGTGATCCTTTGTCTCCTTTACTTTTCTGTCTTCCAGAGGAAGTTCTTAGTAGAGGTATCTCTAAGCTTGTGAATAATAAGAAAATTTGAATAGGGTAATTTTGACCACAAAGCAGAGGTGGTTTATTCAAAGAAGCACCTTCCCCAAATGAAAACTTTTTAGCCATATGAAACAGTTTTTCAAAAAGATTTTGCAGGAAAACAGAAACAAGGACTTGAGTAATTTTCAAGAACCTAGCTCTTGATGCCAATTGTAAGAACTGATGGCTTAAACAAGAGAGGGGGAGGGGGGGTAAATTTTTTTATCAAAGAAAGGCAATCAAACAATCCAAAAGGATCAGATATTAGAATTTTAACCGGTTAAAATTGCGTTTTAATCGGTTCTTTATAGTAGCGAAAATATCAAACAGTTTGAGAGTTTGAGAGAAAAAGAGATTTACACACAAGGTTTATACTGGTTTACTCAATCCCTGAGCTACATCCAGTTCTTAGACAAACCTCTGAGTTTCCACTAGTAATCAACATATATTACAACCACACACCACAAAGAGGTGACTTTGAATCCCATAAAGCCTACTCATCCCCTTTGCAAAACTTCACACCTCAAGACATAACAACCTCTGTCTTTACAGGATTTCAAACACAAACAATATGTAAAAGAAGTACAATTACAAGATACTAAGTAAGGATAAAAAACACCTGGTATTACAGAACTAGAGATCCTATGATCAGCACTTGTCACCACAGCAAAGCTTGAAAGCACTCTTGCTCTTTTTGAAAACAATTTCAAAAACCAAATCTCTTTCTCAAATCTGAATCAATACTTGTTGTATTTGTTGTATATTTTGATTTGAATGAAAGCCTTATTTATAGCCTTTGAAAAGCAGCCGTTTAAGGAAGATTTGAACAACTGAAAAAGTTAAAACAAGTTTTCAAAAAACTGTTATAAAAACACACATTTAACCGGTTGAAACCATGATTTAACCGGTTGAATGAGTCAAGCAGTTACACTATTGATTCAAAAAGTAGTTTCAAAACTTCCAGCCAGCTAAGTGACAAACAACCGATTATTTCGACAAATCAACTGGTTGTTTTCCCTTTGCTTGAAAACATACTTAGTTTCTTAAAAAAGATTTAATCAAGCTTTGTGTAGGCTTCAAGGATTGATCTTAACAAAGATTCTAAACAACTTAATCTAAACCCATACCCATAAAGCAACACAGCTTCAGGCCTCATGTGGATTTGATACATGAAAGCTCCAATCTTTAATAAAAACCTCTCAGATTCACCTTCTTTTATAGATTTGGAGTTTCATAGAAACAAAACTAGACTACCAAAATTTCAGTTTGCATGATGTTATTGTTGGTTATTAATTCAGATTTTATTAGCCTTAAATGTTGGTTATTAATTCAGATTTTATTACCTTAAATTATTTACCGTTAGTATTGCATTAATGGTTAGTTTACAGACTGTTAGTATTCCTATTTTATAGCTTTCAGTAATTGTAATTTTATTATATATATTATTGAAGTAAATTAAAATGAATGTATTAGTTCAACAGTTTTGAAATTTCGTGCAATTACGTTCAATCCGTTTCTACAACCTTTTGCCTTCTATTATTTCCTTCAATTAGTTTCAAGAACTAGTATTAGAGCCAGGTTGTTATCATGAACTCTACCCAATTATCAGTCCCTATCCTTGATGGAAAAAAAATTACAATCGGTGGTGTGTGTAGATGAGAGTTTTGTTTGATTATCATGAGCTATGGGATGTCGTTGAGAGTGAAGTGTCTGCATTAGCTGATAATGCAACTGAGGCGCAAAGAGTAGCACACGTGACCATAAGAAGAAGGACAAGAAGGCTTTGTATCTCATCCATCAAGGGATGAATGATGAGACGTTTGAGCAGATAGAAGGAGTAACAACTGCAAGTGAGGCTTGAACCATTTTGTCAACCAATTATAAAGGTGATGACAAGATCAAGAGGGTGCGTCTTCAAACCCTAAGACGCCAATATAAACTGCTGCAGATGGAAACCACAGAGACTGTTGATGTCTATATAAATAAAGTTCTTGCCTTGACAAATCAGATGAAGACCAATGGTGAAACACATTAGGAATAGGCAAAGGTGGAGAAGATTTTGAGGTCTTTAACTCCCAGATTTGAACATGTTGTTGCCGCAATTGAAGAGGCCAATGACATTTCAATAATGAGAGTAAGGTTATTGTCCGGTTCCTTACGAGCGCATGAGCAGCGGATGAATGACAAGATTGAAAAACCAATTGAACAAGCTTTACAAGCACAAGCCTTAATTGGTAGCTCCTATCTTAAACACGCTAGTGCACGAGGCAGAGGACGAGGACGTGGTGGTAGCTATTCCAGCAAAGGTCGTGGTGGCCAGAATCATGGAGGTGCTGAACAAAACAACATTGGTTCCAATCACAATCCAAGTTCAAATAACTCTTCGCGCGGAGGAGGTGGTCGCGGAGGACGAGGAGGCATGTATAATAAATCAAATGTGGAGTGTTATAACTGCCATAAACGTGACCATTATGCAAATGAGTGCATATCAAAAGATGATAATCATGCTGCCAATTATGCTCAAGAAGATACTAATCACGAAAAAAATGAAGAGGATCATGCGGTACTAATGGAAGCCACATCAAATGAAACCCCAAAAAATCAAACTTGGTATTTGGATACAGGTTGAACGAATCATATGTGTGGTCAGAAGGAGCTGTTTGCAGATTTGGATGACTCATTTCGCACAAAAGTGAAATTCGGTGATGGCAGGTTCGTTCCGGTGACTGAAAAATGGAGAATTCTTATCACATTGAAGAATGGTGATCACAGGTACATCTATGATGTTTTCTATGAAAAGTAATTTGTTGAGTATGGGACAACTGGCCGAAAAGGGTTACGTGATGCACATAGTTGAAAATAAATTCTCATTTTTTGATAAAAAAAAGGTAATTTGATTCTTAAAACCTTTTTATCAAAAAAACGCATGTTTCCAGTAGATTTTCATATGAGTGATTTCAAGTGCTTGAATGCAATAGTGAATAATGAATATGGTTATGACATTTACGCTTTGGACATTTAAATTTTCAGAGTTTGGAAAATCTCTGCAAACGAAATTTAGTGAATGGTTTACCCCATATTGATCACCTTAATCAATTGTGTGAGGTTTGCATTTTTGGAAAGAATCACAAAATACCATTTGTTAAGGAGCTTTGGCGTGCAAAATTTCCTTTGGAGCTTGTTCATACAGATGTTTGTGGCCCGATGAACATATCATCAATTGGAGGTAATAAGTATTTTTTAACCTTTATTGATGATTTTTCAAGGAAAACCTAGATTTATCTATTGAAAAGCAAGGATGGGGTATTCCACTGATTTAAAGTATTTAAAGCATTTGTTGAAAGACAGAGCTACAGACTAATTAAGATTATGCGTAGTGATGGAGGGGGTGAGTACAAGTCTAATGAGCTTAAGAGGCACTGTGAAGAACTTAGGTTGCAGCATAACATAACTTGTCCATACACACCTCAACACAATGAAGTTGTCGAGAGAAAGAATAGAACAATCATGGACATGGTGAGGAGCACGCTTAAAGCGAAAGGTATGCCAAATTATTTTTGGGCCGAGGCCGTAACATGTGCGGTATATTTGATAAATAGATCACCCACTCAGAGTGTTCCTAACACAACTCCGATTGAGGCATGGAGCGGATTCAAACCCAATGTGAAACACTTGAAGGTATTTGGGTCAATTACTTATGCTCATGTCCCTAAGGCTGCAAGATCGAAGTTGGATGATAAGGCAGAGAAGACCATTTTCATTGGATATAAGCATGGGGGATACAAATTGTACAATCCAATGACAAAGGAGGTGATTATCAATCATGATGTTACATTTGCCGAAAATGAGGAATGACATTGGAATGCATCAGCTGAAATGGATTTGAAAAAACAATATATTTACGTTTTGAACGATGATGTGGAAGATGGAGTCACTCTTGAAGCACCTGCAGTTCAACCTGAAGTTGTAATTCAATGTGAAGTTGTCGCCCCAATTATAACTATGATGGAGCGACCAAGAAGGCAGTAGCGACAACTTGTACACCTTCAAGATTGCGAAGTAAATCTTGATGATAAAGTTGATGACAATGGAGATTTGGTTAACTTTGCTTTTCTTGCATATTCAGAATATGTGAGACTTGCAGATGCAATTCAACACCCCAAATGGCAAGAGGCTATGAATGAAGAATTGATGGCAATTGAGAAAAACAATACATGGCAGCTCACTGATCTTCCAAAAGGACACAAAGCAATTGATGTGAAGTGGGTGTACAAGATTAAAGTGAAAGCAAATGGTGAGATTGATAGATACAAGGCAAGGTTGGTGGCAAAGGGATTCGAGCAAAGAGAAGGCTATGATTACGAAGAAATATTTTCTCCTGTAGCTCGAATGGAAACAGTGAGATTAATCATTGCTTTAGCTACACAAAGGCAATGGAAAATTCACCAAATGGACGTCAAGTCTGCGTTTCTAAATGGCCCACTTGATGAAAATGTTTATGTAAAGCAGTCACCGGGTTTCATACAATCTGGAAAAGAGGAAAAGGTGTACAGACTAGCTAAGGCTTTATATGGTCTTAAACAGGCACCAAGAGCTTGGAACAAAATGATTGATTCATTTCTTCATGCCACTAGATTCAAAAAAATGTGCATCAGATCATGGTCTTTATGTAAAGACTAATGATTATGGAGATTTGCTAAATTTATGTCTTTATGTTGATGATGTGATTTTTGCAGGAAGTAATCTCAAAATGATTGGTGACTTCAAGCATATCACGATGAAGGAATTTTGAGATGACTGATCTTGGTCTTATGTCCTTTTTTTGGGCGTTGAAGTCATCCAAGGAGACGATGGAATCTTCATTCATCAGAGGAAATTTGCTATTGAGTTTTTAAAGAAGTTTAAGATGGAGGATTCAAACCCAGTTAAGACTCCAATTGAAATTGGAATTAAGCTTACAAAGGAAGGTGATAGGCGAGCTGTAGATGCAACATACTTTAAGAAGATTGTTGGGAGCCTTAGATATCTCACGTGTACTAGACCTGACATATGTTATGTTGTGGGTTTGGTCAGTCGATACATGGAGTCACCTCGACAAGTTCATTTACAAGTTATAAAGAGAATTATGAGCTACATCAAAGGTAATACAACTCTTGGTCTATTTTACTCTTCATCTAAGAAGATTGAGATCGTCGGATAATCAAACAGTGATTGGGGTGGACATTCAAACGAGAGGAAAAACACTAGTGGTAATTGTTTTATGATCGGAAAGACTGTTTGCTTGTGGTCATCAAAGAAACAGTCAATTGTTGCATTATCTACTTGTGAAACTGAAAATGTAGCAGCAACAACAATTACTTGTAAATCAGTTTGGCTCAACAATATCATGACTCAAATTGGTTTTAATCTAGATGTTCCAATCAAGATTTATGTTGACAATGTCTCTGCAATTAATCTTGCAAAGAATTCGGTTTTTCATCAAAGAAATAAACACACTGATATTCGATATCACTTCCTGCGAGACCAAGTTGGGAAGAATATGATCAAATTGGAATACTACAGATCAGACGATCAGATTGTAGATATTCTCACTAAGCCATTGAAGATTGATGCTTTCATCAAGTTAAGAGATCTGTTGGGCGTGAATGTTGTTCCCAATCAGAATTAAGATCGATGTTGGTTATTAATTCAGATTTTATTAGTCTTAAATGTTGGTTATTAATTCAGATTTTATTATCCTTAATTATTTACCGTTAATATTGCATTAATAATCAATTTACAGGTTGTTAGTATTCCTATTTTATAACTTCCAGTAATTATAATTTTATTATATATATTATTAAAATAAATTTTGTAATTTCGTACAATTACGTTCCATCCGTTTCTACAACCTTTTACATTCCATTATTTCTTTCAATTAGTTTCAATAGTTTTTCGTTTGTTTATAATGAATTTTAGTTGAGTTCTCACCTATTTTATTATTCTTCTTTTGCATATTGATTAAAAAAAAAATAACATGTTAATATTTTAAATAATGAAATAAAAGAATAAAGATAAGCGCAAGAAAAAACACGTAAACCATTTTTTATTTAGCTTCTTCTGGGACAGAATTTTTTCATGTACAAAGGTTAAATCAGATTTTCTTTAGGATAAAAATGAATGTGAGATTTTATTTAAATTGAGTAATTACCACACCAACCAACCTTTATTTAGTCATTTTATAATTGTCCGTAGATGATATTTTCCCCTTAAATATGTTTTCTCAACGTATCTTAAGTTTTTCCATGCGATGCACGCACATAGAAAAAAAAATGGAAATATGATTAAGCAAATTTGTACCAAACCAATGGATGGTCAATTACAAAAACAAATGTAACAACTTAGATTCTATATCTTACAATACAAAACATTTTGCATATTATCTTAAATAGTTTTATTCTATGAATTCTTGGGGTTTATATAAATATAGTAAGGTAGAAGAAGAGTTTAATTCTTCTGTACCCACTAATCCTCATCGACTTCATCATCCATCATTGACCACTTCACAATGTTTTAATAATCTTATAAGAAACTTGCTATAATAATAATCACCATGCTTATATACTGTTAAGATATATGATGATAAATATACACATGATCATTTTTTTTTCAATTTTAATCGTGTTTTGTGTTTTGTCATAAACTTAAGAGTCTTTACTTGAAATAAATAAATGTATTTCTGAAACTAATATACTTTAATACAATATTTTCTATTCATGCATATCTAAAGATCAAATTTTTGACAACTAACTTAAATGATATAATTATCACTCAACCATTATTTTTTCTCAATTTGTACCATGTTTGGTTTTCTATAAGGATTACCTTATTATTCTTTACATGGTCAAACAATATATAAGTAGACATTCACTAGAAAAATATTAAATAAAAAATAATTTTAAAAATAAAAAATAATTAATTATTATATTTACTAAATTAAATAATATCTTATACACTAAAAAGTTATTGATATCTAAAGTATTTTTTATTATTAATAAAAAATTATAAATTAGTTTTTAAATTGATATCTAATTAG
The DNA here is from genome assembly GCF_051622355.1 of Phaseolus vulgaris. Lineage (NCBI taxonomy): Eukaryota > Viridiplantae > Streptophyta > Magnoliopsida > Fabales > Fabaceae > Phaseolus > Phaseolus vulgaris. The sequence continues at coordinate 1,631,135 of NC_143507.1, forward strand.
TTATTAACTATTTTAAATTTTAAGATTAATAGTTAAAATATTATTAGCCAATTATATACGAATTAGTTAATTAAAGACTAATTTAAAAATTAATTTAAATTTTTTTATTAATAATAAAAACTACTTTAGATACTAATAATTTTTTAATTTATAAAATAATATGTAACTTAATTAATATTGTAATTAATTTTTTATTTTTTTTAAATTAATTTTTATTTAATTATTTTGTAATGGTATTATTGAAGTTAAAATATAAATAAAATTATCTTAAACTTAGAAAGTAATAATAAAAAAAAAACCTTACATAAATCCCACACATATAGCAAACGAAAAAAAAGTAGTTTTAAATTATAATTGTATTGAAATATTTATTTGAGATGTAACAATTACAATTAATTGTCTGTCTAAGTCACGATTTTTCTAGAGATTTGGAGGTTGTCCCACACATAGCAGGTACATCTCCCACAAACCACATATTCTGATAGAATCTTCACATCACTTGGAATAAAGGGACAAAACTCCTGAATGGTAGCAATCAATCTCTAATAGTGGCAATATTAAACAACTATACACTCCATACATGAACTGCTTCTCAATCTTTTGAACAACTATACACTTCATAAATGGAGTGTTTAATTTGAATATATTTATATAATTTCATTTTCTGTTATCATTTTCAAGATTAGGTATTTCACAAAAATAAAAAATTAGTTATTTTGACAAAAATAAAAATTAGGTATTTCAGAAGACTATGCCTTCAAAATAAATTTCTTACATGATGTCTTCTCTTGTCTATGCGATTTGGATGTTCTCTTCTAATTTGTCCTCTTATTAACTTATTAACCAACTAAAACACTAATCTTTTGGGTCCATACCATCTTTACCTATATATTCATGCATATCACATACAATTTGAGATTCAACATCTTTTATGTATGATCCAACTGGGTTAATCAATTTTTTTTTTTTATCAACAATAAAATTAATAAAAAAAGTAAACTGGACTAATCAATATTTTATTATTATAAATAATTGTCCTAATATTATGGTTAAAAAAATTCTTTAATATGATGTAAACAATAATCATGATTCTTCTAATTCAGGAACATCCAATCAAAGTAATAAACCTATTATATGTAATAGTTTAAAGCTGAACTGAAATTTTATAGGGAAATAAAGGAAATATTTTAATAAAATTATTAAAATAAGTATATTTCGTATGACTGACTGAATCCTTAAGTATTTTTTAATCTTCAACTGAACTTGGCTAATTTTGTTATTTGGACTAAATGCGATACCTAGTTCACGACGTCTTGATTATATTTTAATTATATTTCTAAAATGTTCTTTATTAGTTTAGTATTGAAGAGATATTTATATACTGCAAATAAAATAAACTGTACTAAACATTTGGTATTCATAAAGATGATTTTAAATTAATTTGAGATAAAATATTGGATTATCATAAAATGAAAGTTTTTGTTTTTGAAAAAATATTACAGTCATTATTTTTTAAAAATATAGTTATTTCCATTTAAATATGATTCTCCAAAATCTATATTAAGTAAATGCTGGGTTTAAAATTTGATTCTAGAAATTTGATTTTAAGTAAATGGTGGGAGTGAGTGGTATTATACTGAAAACACACAATTTTTTTTTATCAGCAACTGAAAACACACAATACAAGCTATTAATAAGTCTATAAATTTAAGTTTGACTCTATAAATCAATAGTACAAACATTATTATAACTAATTGCGTTGAATAAGTTAAATATTAGGTTAAATATATTTTTTTTCATTTTTTTATCGACAATAAAAAAATGAATTAGTGAGAGTATTTAAAAAGGGATACTCTAACATAAAAATAAACATTGTAACACATGAAAGTACACACCCCTTCAAATAACACCCTTACATAAGCTAAAAAAAAGAGCAAGATACCCATACCACTTGGAACACTACAAAACATCCCGTATTAAGTCATTTTTACGTCTTCATTTGTAGGTGCAACACATTTACCTATTTATTTAAAAAAAGTGTTATAACCAACAAAGTTGTTGTAAATCCTGTAGTGGCTTTTGCAACATGGGTAGGAAGCAAAAAGGGACTCTTTTTGTGCCAAAACGCAAATGGAAAAAACATATAACTGAGTCACTGCATCAAAACAAAACATCTAGGCTATAAAGCCTGATAGAAGTTAATCCGTACCAGAATAGGATTGCATGCCTCATATTTCAAAAAGTCAGAGATTTTATACAGATAGTAGGGCACAAACACCAATCAAAATAAGAGAAAGTAGCTTTAGGATATTTATTTGTAATCCAAGTCCAAAATTTTATCTGAATCAGAGCAAACACTTGTATACCATCTGCTATTTGGTTTTTGAAAACTACATCATTTCTATGAGACCAAATTGTCCATAGTAGTGATCCATTTGATTTTGCATATTTGGTTATGTTTCCTTGATAACCATGCATGTTCATAACCTAGGTAATTTAATTTAGTGTTTTCATGGTGCACAAAAGTAAGACCAAGCCAACTATCACACATATTCCATTTCTTTTTGCTACCTGACAATTAAAGAATAAATTATTTATAGATTCATCCAAATTGACACACAAAATGTAGGAAGGATTTGTGACTGGGACATGTCTCTCGTAGAGATTGTCCAGAGTTGCAACTTTACTGTGGAATAACCTCGAAACGAACAACATAGCTGATAGTAAAGCCTTAGAACTCCATAAACTTGAGAACACGTCCTCATCCTCTCCATTGATACTATTATGTATCACTCTATATGCAGACTTGACATTATAACAACCTTTGTCTTCCTCCTTCCAGAACGAGTTATCTAACTATTGACATTGTATTTGGTCTACTCTAAGATGGTGATTGAAATCTTCGACCATAGTTTTCTCCCATTCAAACCATAGTCTTCTCCGTCTAAGATTCCAAGACCATTGATTTCCATGCCAACTACCAATATCCCAAATAGTGAACCCTTTTTGTTCAAAATTATTATATATTCTTGGTTATTTATCTCTTAAAGGAGTGTCACCTAACCATAAGTCATCCCATAATAAAATCCTATTACCATCCCCTACCCACCATATGATATTATTCATGAGCCATCTTCCATTTTCACCAAGACCACACACTTTCTTGAGAACTCTTCACCATATGGAATCACCTTTGTTAACTTTACCATCTATTAAAGAACATCATAAGTCATATTTTGATTTTATAATATCTACCCACAAACATGTGGCCTCTTTACTCAATCTCCAAGCCCACTTTCCTAGTAAAACTTTGTTAAAACAACTCAAATCTTTTATACCTAACTCTTCGACACTTTTCGAATTACAAATGGTGTTCCAACTAATCCAATTTATTTTCCTCCCTTGTTGGCCCTAACCCCAAAGAAAATCTCTCCGAATACATATAATTTCTTTTGATAAAGATTTAGGAATTTTAAACACAGATAGATAATAAAGAGGAACAACATATAACACAGATTTTATTAGAGTGACTCTACCCACAAAAGACATGTGCTTTCCTTTCCATTTGTCTAATTTTTTTTTTTCAATCATTTCCTTCCAAAAAAGTTCTCCTTCTATGGTTTCCCCCAATTGGCATGCCAAGATAGATAAAAGGGATATTCATAGTGCGAAAATTTAAAATCTCAGAAAATCTAAGCAACTTTGAATGTAGCACATCGAACCCACCTAATTTAGTTTTATTGAAGTTAACCTTTACGCTGGATGCTAATTCAAAGCACCTAAGCATGCTTTTGATTACCAAAATGTTTTCAAAAGGAGGTTTACAAATAAATAAAGTGTCATATGCAAATTGTAACATATTAATATTTATTTCCTTTTGACCTACTTTTACCCCATGAAGCATATTTTTATTCTCGGCCTGTCTCACTGTCCCGACTAGGCTTTTTGAAACAACTAAGAACAAGAAAGGAGTCAAAGGATCCCCATGTCTTAGAACCTTTTCTAACTTGAATTCTTCTGTGGGGCTACCATTTACGAGATCAGACACTATTGAGGACTCAAGGCATCCCCTTATCCACATGATCCAATTAGATAAAAAACCTAATCTTCTCGTCATATATATTAGAAAGTCCCAATTAACAGAATCACATACCTTTTCAAAATCTACCTTCAAAATAACACACTCCTCCTTCCTTCTTTTTATGTGACAAATAATTTCGTTAGCCACAATCGCACTAACTAATAACCCTATTTCTTCTAGAAAAGCAGATTACTTGAAGTCTATGACTTTATGAAGAACTCTCTGTAATCTTTTAGCAAAAATTTTAGCCATTATTTTGAACATACATCCAACCAAAGAAATAGGTTAGTATTCCAGCTTTTGTGGATTATCAATTTTAGGTATAACGCACATAAACGAAGCGTTGGTTGCTTTTGGCCCCTTACCTAGACAAAGGAAGCATTTAAGAACCCTTGTAAAATCTTGGTAGAGGATATTCCAATTATTTTTAAGAAAATAAAAATTATACCCATCCGGACTTGAGCTTTTATGACCATCATAATCCCATACTGTATCCTTTATCTCCTCATTAGAAATAACTTCAGTCAAAGATCATTATCCTATTGAGATAAAGAGGGAAAATCAATATTATCCAAACTAATGTTTATGTTTTCTTGTTTAGAAAATTTTGATTTGAATCTATCAAAAATGTCTTTCTTAACTTTAACAGGTTCCTAAACCCTTTAAGGTCACCAAAAATAATTGTATTCCATTCTTTAAGACACATTTTTAGCTTTTTAAAATTTTTCTATTGTTGATGAAATATCATTTCCTTCAAATATCATTTCCTTGACATTAAAAACTAATCCAATTACTTTTCACCATTTCATAGAAATCAGAATGAGAATCCCACACATAAAGGGTCCTGAAAGGTCTTGGGCCCCAATCAACTAGATTATTTTAAGACCAAAGGAAAGTGGTCAGAGATATATTTGTCTAGCATATATTGTTTGTTGTCAACCCACATATTACATGAGATTGATTTTGGTCCCTAGGTAAAGAAATTATGGAAATGAGTTCTTATCAATTTTTTTGAACGTGCCAAATAGATTTTAAATGTGGACTAAGATGTTAAAATAGTTTATGTTGACCCCTCCCTGACGTGGATGTTGAAATATTATAATATAGTTCACGCTGAAAATTCGTTTGTTACATAGAAAAACACTGGTAATGACCAATTTTAATAGTTTACTTCATGTACCCATGAAGTCTAAGATTTGGATTAGAGACAAAAATCAATTTTGTGTTATAGTACAAAGATGAAAAACATATTTAACCCTTAAATATTTGATGAGAGTGTTTTCACATTGATCATAATCTTATTTGATTTGAAAGAGATTGTTTTTTAATAAAAGAATATATGTTTCTAGGAAATAAAATAAAATAAAAACTGATTGAAATAAAAAATAACAAACTTGAAATACCAAAAAAAAAAAAGATTTCTATAATGGTTTTAAAGTCCATGTCTAGGATTCATAGGTCTGGAGTAGGTGTGAATAAAAGCCATTGCAATGTGAAAAAGTAGAGAAGAGGTTTTAAAGTCCATACTTTAACTAGAAACAGATATCAATATCCCTAACAAGACATTTATGATGCAACTATGTTCTATAAGTGCCATGGTCCTTCATCTTGCATTAATATTTTCTTGTAGTACATATATGCACGGTCTTCATGTGCTGTCAATATAAAACATTTACGGGGTTCAAAATTTTCCTTTAATGTTCTTCTTTGGCCAATTCTAATAGATATACACAAAATATTTTCAAACCCCACTTTTATTTACTGTTTGTGCCTTGAACTTAAACTAAATAATTTATAGTTTATTCAATTTGATAAAAATATAATGCTGCCGTATGATGTTTTTTGTATTACATTTTCAAATCCATTTTTGACACAAACACTTCAACATCGTAAAAGGGGTCACCTTGGTTAGAGTCCATTTGCAAATAAGTTGTTTTTTTTTTTCCAATATGGAAGTGTTTGGTTTCTATTTTTTGTTATCTGACGTGATTCTAAGATTATTTGGGCTTTTTTCTCTACAATGGCCCGCCAAAGGCATTATTCACACATTCATGTGGAGACTTTCCAATAGAGACAGCATTTCATTTCACACCTCTTTCGTCTTTTTAATGTTTCTTCACACAAAAATTTATGTTCATAGTGACAACGATAGCGAGATACGGATATATAATTTCCTATAGAAAAATAGTATTTTGATAACTAAACAGTAATGACATCAATTTATAAATTTTCAAAATTTCTTCATCTTCTTATATATGGATATATATTTTAGTAAAAACTTATTTTTTTAACAATTATAATATTAAATAATTCAGTGTTGAGTTGTGAACGTATCAAGATTATTTTATAAATTATCTGATCCTGCCTGTTGACCAGAACGTTGGAAACTGCCTCGTCAAAGGATCGACGTGTGCACCGCTTCACACCTCCGTTCCTCTTCGAGATCCACCTCAAGAACCTGCAAAGAAACAGAGCGGCGCCGCTGCGGCCGATCGCACTCCAACGCCCAAGTCAGTGACCGAATCACCAAATACTAAGAGAACAAGAACCGTGCAAATCCTCTCTCACAGTAAGCTCTATAACTCGCAAGCGTAAAGAATGTATTCTGAACGTGCGTACCTCAGAACGTGCGTACTTTCTCTCTCCTGGCAGTTACAGACTTGGACACGTGGCTCGCATCCAACTGTACACGTGCCATCATCTGGAGCCTCCTTGACTTGGGCGTTGCTTCTGACTCTCTTTTTGGCTAAGTTATTTATGCATGGTGCTGCCCAGTACATAGCTAACTTGGGAGTGCGATCTCTACTGGAACTGGCGAGTTAGGGTGCCTTCATACACCTTCCCTGTGGTCTCGCCGGCCGCCTTCATAATCTGCACCACCTTCATCTCTGGCGATGTGCTTGCTCTGGCGATCTCCAATCACTAGGTCGCCTGAGTCTACATCTGGCGACTTCATCTTTAACCCGGTGATCGCCGATTCTGGTATGCTGGTGATCGGAACACGCCAACTTAATAACTGGCGACTTCACGAGCCCCCTGACTTCCTTCCCTTCTGCCAACCTGGCGCCTTGTCAACACGCCTATACTGTAGCTTGATGCCACGTCATCACTTCCGACTACCAGGGCAGTACACAAGCCCCCCAGTCTTAAGCGAAGACTTGTCCAGCGAAAAGACTAGAGGAGTCACGTCAACACCGGTCTACGTGGCACTGACGCAGAATTCCAAGCGGTTGTACCTGCTGCTTTTCTGACGCTCCACCAAACCCCTCACCCATCGTTCGACACGTGGCTTCATCAACGGTTACCTTCAGCTACCGTTTGTGCTTCCCAAACCCATTTCGAAAAAACTCTTAAACCCATTTTCACTCCACACTGTTCCATCACTTTCCCTCGTATTCACGAACGCTCTAACCTTCTTCTGCAAAAAACTCTCAGCGCTCTCCAACATTCTGAATCACCATCATCCTTCATCGTCTTCCTGATCATCAAAAGGTACCTACTTTCCTTATTCTGCTGGTTTTTCTTGCATTTTAACCGATTCGCATCATCCTGTAACTGTCTGGTGCATACGCTGTGGGTTGCTTTTTCCATTTTTCCCTCTACGTAACTTAGGGCTTCGTCAATCATCGCAACGAACCTACGTTCGTTCGTTTTTCACCTTCCTTCCATGATCGAGTCAGCCTCTGTGACCCCTGACCATTTTTTCCTTTTCTTCTTCCTTTGCAGCTGCAACAATGACTCGCACAATGATCACCCCGAATCCTCCTCCTTCATCACGAAACCCTTCTTCACAAGCACACGACCCACCACGAGTTCGTGGCGCCTCATCTTCCCAGGCTGAGAGGCCTGCGTCCTCCCGCCCCAACCTGGCCCAGGCGACTCCACCTATCGCCGGAGGAGCCCCCGTTTCCCCGCCAGACTTCGAAAAACTCTACCCATGGGCCAACTCGACCCTGTTGAGGGAAACGTCTTCCGTGAACACTGCTGGAGCAGTCTTGCGATTGACTAAGGGGGATGAGCCTCATCAATCATTTCATAAGGAGCACGATGAAAAGATGATAGTGCTACCTTGCCCCCCCGATCTGCCCGTTTGCGCCGACGATAAGGTGAGCGTTGACGGGCCCTTCTGCTTCGTCTACACAACCTTATTCAAGAAGGTGAAGCTCAAGTTCCCTTTCACCCGTTTCGAAAGGGAGCTCCTTACCGAGCTCAACATCGCCGCCGCCCAGCTCCATCCCAACAGCTGGGCGTTTGTGCGAGCGTTCCAAGTGATGTGCGACCATCTGGGGTTGCCCGCATCCGTAGACGTGTTTCTATTCCTCTTTGAAGCCAAGCACCCAGGAGACCTTGAATGCGATTGCTGGGAGGTCAATCTTCTCCATCTTCCAGCAATCCTATAAGGACTGGAAAGGGAAGTTCGTCCAAGTGCGCCCTAACGACAAAGACGACTCCCTACTCGACGGCTTCCCCTTGTACTGGGTGGACAAGGGGAAAAAAGAGTCCAAGAGCTGCTTCAGGAAACCCAGAAGTCCTGACAGCATGGGAGCGTTGGACCGAGATCTCTGCCTTTTCTGGAAAAGGGTCGCGGATGCCAACATCACTTTCCTTACCACCACCCTGATCTGCTTTGAATTCTACGAGGACCAACTCGAAATTCGAATAGGTTAGAACATTTAAACTGTTGTTTTAATACTGCTTCTTGACTGTTTCTGGGCGTCTTGTGCGTTATGCGCAAGACTTTGGCTTTATTTTTCCTGCACCGACCACCTGCTTTGCTGCATACTGCCTTATGCACCTATTTTCTCCTTGAGTTAACCCATGCATTTTCGTTCCATGCAGATAACATGTTGGGCAAGGGTATGCTTGCTGAATTGAGGGCGCTCGCCCGAATCCACGGGCTGGCGACGGGCTCTCAAATAGTGCCAAATTCTATGGTGGAGATCGCCGCCACTCAGGGCCGATCGCCACCTAAGGGCCCAGCACCCTCCGACGTCCAACCCGCCGCCCAGCGGAAGAAACTTGTCCTCAAGAGGGCTAAGAGGAAAGCTCCTCAAGTCATCCACGAGGAGGAAGAAGAAGATGACGAGGTCACCGAAGATGGCCTCGTTACAAAGAGGAAGAGGGTGGCACCTTCTTCACCACCTGCACCACCCCCTCTTCCCACGTCAACGCCACCATCCACACCTGCTCCTCCTCCATCATCGCCACCCCCACAAGCTCCCGTTTCACCAGTCCAAGCGATCCTGCTGGCCACTGCGCCACCCGCGGTTGAGGTCCAAGAGCCAAACTTCATGGAGGACCCCCCGAGCGCCTCCACGCCACATGTATCAGCTGGAGGGGGTCCCCCTTCGAATGCCTCAGCCGCAGAGGTTGCTCCAATCGGGGATGAGGTCGCTCATACCTCACCGATTCTGATCACTGAATCCCCGATGTCGTCACCACGCCGAGAAGTGCCCACTGAAGAACCAGCTAAGGAAGGTGGCGACGAAAACCCACAACAGGCCCCCACAGCACCTCTAGTGCCTCTACAAGCAGCAAACCTCCCCCTTGAGGTCACGAGGATGTGGGAGCCTCTATCTGCTAAGCTAAAGACGATAGCAGAGGACATCCCTGCCATCATCACCAGAGCTGTGGAGAGCTCCACCAGGAGGCTCCAAGACGACCTCTTCAACCTCAAGACAGAGAACAGCACCATGAAGGTTGAGGTGGAGAAGTTGTCTTTCAACTTGACGCTCGCGGAGATTGAACACTCCCGAGTGGAGCACGCAATGAGCACCGAGCTCAGGTTGGCGCGCAAAGAGGCCACTGATCTCTGCCACAAAGTGCAACAACTTGCTCAAGAAAAGATCGAACTAGAGAGCAAGATTGTGCCTTACCGCGTCAGGGTGGCTGACCTGGAGGCTCTCATAAAGGCCGACGCCGTCAAGGTGCAGAAATTAGAGAAAAGGTCAGCCGAGCGAGAGACCCTCCTTGGGCAGGTGGAAAAGGCAAGGGACGACGCCATAGCTGATCTCGCCGAGGCCAACGAAGAAAAGGGAAAGGTAGCTGCTGAATTGGCCCAAGTGCAAGCGGAATCCAAGAAGGTTGCTGAAGACCTTCTCCAGGCTCAAGAGACCAATGAACAACTCAAGAAGCAGGTTGAAGAGCTGGAGCAACAAAATAAAGAGCTGAAAGAGCAAACTGAAGATCTCAAGAAGCGGATTGAGGAACTTCAGAAGCAGATTGAAGAACTCAAGCTGAATTCTGCTCAAATTCTGGCTGCTGGATTCGAAGCTGCACGGGAACAATTTGCCTGCTTGTTCCCCGACCTGGATCTCAGCATGGTGTCACTGAATAACGAAGTGGTGGATGGAAAAGTGGTGCCCGCCGAAGACTGATCAATTTAATCCATCCATCGCTTTTATACTTTCCCTTGTATACGGCTTGCAACAGACTTTATGCCTTTTCGTATATATGTTTTGAACTGATATTAACTGTTAATGACAAAGGTCTACGTTCTTCCTCTTATAACTTCTTTAATTGCTTCAACTTTCCTTGCTTGTTTAATTCCAAAGAAAGGACTTAAGAAAACTGTAGGCACGACCTTTGACTTAACTGCTTCGAATCACTTCAGCCCTAAGCAACAATCACTCTAACAATTCGTAAACTTAAGGCAATTAACCATATCGTAAAAAGATTCCTCAAGCAACAAACTTTGACTCAGCTACTGGCTTAAACACTGCTTCACCCGATCTGCTCCATCAAAACGGGTCTTTTAACTTTTTCGCCACTGTTTGAACTTTTCCTAGTCGCCAGAAACTCTTGGCGATCAGCTTCTTTCTGGATTCACGCCTTGGCCATTGCTCTTTCATCTGGGGGTAGAGGCGCCTTTCGGATCCTTCTCCACCTCCTTGTGCTTCAGAGCAAGAGACCGGGTGGCTAGGCGTTCTCTTCGAACCTGCCTTAGCCACCCTCAGAACTTCTTCCACCCTATACACCATACCTGAACTCGTTCGAGACGAGAAGGATTTTATCTTGCCTGAACTCGCTCATAGGCGAGAAGGTCTTTAACTCGCCTGAACTCGCTCATAGGCGAGAAGGTCGTTAACTCGCCTGAACTCGCTCACAGGCGAGAAGGTCTTTAAATCGTGCCTCTACATTGCCCCAGGGGTTACATCTTCTCGCCCCCAGAAACACGGAGGACTTTTACTTGCCTCTACATTGCCCCAGGGGTTACATCTTCTCGCCCCCAGAAACACTGAGGACTTTCACTTGCCTCTACATTGCCCCAGGGGTTACATCTTCTCGCCCCCAGAAACACTGAGGACTTTCACTTGCCTCTACATTGCCCCAGGGGTTACATCTTCTCGCCCCCAGAAACACTGAGGACTTTTACTCTTTCTCGCCTGCACTCGCTCGACGGCGAGGAGGTCTTTTACCTGCCTCGGAACGCGCGCGGGCGTCGAGGTCTTTTAACTGGTGCCTCCGATCGCTGACAAACGATGAGGACTTTAGCTTTAACTGGTGCCTCCAATCGCAGAAAGACGATGAGGACTTAAAACTTTTTTAGAAAGCGTACTATATATCTTTACTTGCCTTAAATCACGTATAAGTGACAAGGTCTTTCTTCAAAACTTTTTGGAAAATAGCAAGCATGCAATCTGAAAACACCTTATACTTCGAAAACTCTTCTTTTATTGGGTGGCCTCATTAAAAACCCTCCTTAGGGAAAAAAGAGTGCCCCCTTCAAACTGTTTCATCAGAGACATTGTAATATAACTTTTGTGTTTGTCTTTACTTCCAAAGCTCTTAACTATAGTACAACTTCAGGTGCATGGCGTTCCAGGTGCGAGGAATCGCCCCTCCTTCCAGCGTCTCTAAGCGGTAGGCGCCGTTCCCGAGCGCCTCGATTATTCTGAACGGTCCAGTCCACTTGGGCGACAGTTTATTCTCCATCTCGTACTGGTGGGCCTTCCTCATCACCAGGTCGCCTTCTCTAAACTGCCTTGGCATCACCTTCGAGTTATATCTTCGTTCAATCCTCCTCTTCACCGCCTCAGCCTTCAATCTCGCTTCCTCTCTAACCTCATCCAGTAGATCCAGGTTCAGCCTTCTCTCTTCATTCGAGTCTTCCTCTACAAAGTTCTGGAATCTCGGCGAGCTCTCCTGAATCTCTACTTGAATCATCGCATCACACCCATAGACTAGGCTGAACGGGGTCTCATGGGTTCCTGACTGCTCGGTGGTATGGTATGCCCAGACTATACGGGGCACCTCCTCAGCCCAGCTTCCCTTGGCTTTTTCTAGCCTTCTCTTCAAACCTCTCAACAACACCCGATTAGCTGACTCCACCTGGCCATTTATCTGAGGGTGCTCGACGGATGCAAACACTTGTTGAATTCCCACCCCTTCGCAAAGCTTCTTCAACAGGTGGCTTGCAAACTGAGTCCCATTATCCGACACCAGGCGTTTAGGCACTCCAAACCGGCACACGATGTTCTTCCACACGAAACCTTCGATCTTGTGTGCGGTGATCTGGGCCACTGGTTCTGCTTCGATCCACTTGGTGAAATATTCAATCGCCACCACCAAGTACTTCATCTGCCTGATCGCCAGCGGGAAAGGTCCCAGGATGTCGATTCCCCAGGTATGAAACGACCAAGGGCTATAGATCGACTTCAACTCCTCGGGAGGCGCCTTATGCCAATCGGCGTGCTGTTGGCATTGTTTGCAACATTGGGCATACTTCTTGCAATCTTCTCTCATCGATGGCCAGTAGTATCCTGCACGGAGAGTCCTCGCGGCCAGAGCTCGACCCTCGACGTGGCTTCCGCATATACCTTCGTGGAGCTCCGCCATGATTCTCGTGCACTTCTCGCCATGTATACATTCCAGGAGCGGGTGAGTGAACCCAAACCTGTACAGATCGCCATCAATCAGGGTGTACTTGCTAGAATTCTTCTTTACCTTCCTAGCCTCAGTCGGATCCAGCGGGAGAAGGCCATCCGCCAGGCACCGCTTGTACTGTGTTATCCAAGTGTCTGGCTCATGAGTAGCGCAGACCTGCATCACGTTCACCTTCTCTCCCCGACATGCTCTAATTCTCGGCGATCTCAGAGTTTCTTGCGTCAGGGACTTATGGCTTCTCGCTGCTTTCTCCGTCGACTTGCTTATCTGAAGGACCAGGTGATCTGCCACAAATGCTCTCGGCGTCTTCAGAGTTTCTTGAATCACCGTCCTCTGCCTACCCCCCTTGCCTGAACTGGCGAGCTTAGCTAGCAAGTCAGCTCGGGCATTCTGCTCTCTGGGCACATGCACTACTTCAAAGGCGGCAAAAGAACTCTTCAACTCCTGCACATATTCCAGATAGGCCGCCATTTGTGGATCTTTAGCCTGGAACTCGCCTGTTACTTGCCCTGTGACTAGCAGCGAGTCACTCTTAGCCATCAGCACCCTAGCTCCCATCTCCTTGGCCAGCAAAATTTCGGCGATCAGCGCCTCATACTCTGCTTGATTGTTACTGGCTTTGAAGGCAAACCTCAGAGATTGTTCGATCAGCACGTCGTTGGGTCCTTCCAATATGACTCCAGCACCGCTGCCCTGCTGGTTCGACGATCCATCCACCGAAAGTACCCAATGGAAATCGTCCCCTTCAACTCGCGTTGCCTCAGATGAGAGCTCGACCACGAAATCTGCAAAGATTTGCCCCTTAATCAGGCCTCGGGGCTCATATTTGATATCAAACTCTGACAATTCCACTGCCCACTTCACCATCCTTCCTGCAACGTCAGGCTTCTTCAAGACCTTCTGGATGGGCAGGTCAGTCATCACCAGTATTGTGAAGCTATGGAAGTAGTGGCGCAACCTCCTCGCCGAAAATACCACAGCCAGCGCAGCCTTCTCCAGGGCCTGATATCTCGTTTCTGGGCCCTGCAACACCTTGCTCACAAAATAAATAGGCTTCTGAGCCTGACCTTGATCCTGGGCGAGCACCGCACTCACCGCCCTCTCAGTTACAGCAAAATACAACCTGAGAGGGGTTCCCACCAGCGGTTTGCACAGAACCGGCGGGCTCGCCAGATACTCCTTCAGCTTGACGAAAGCTTCCTCGCACTCTTTCGTCCAAACAAACTTATTGTTGCGCCTCAGGCACTGAAAATAGGGATGGCCCTTCTCTTCGCTAGCGGAAACGAAGCGGGACAGGGCTGCCATCCGGCCTGTTAGCTGTTGAACCTCCTTCACCGTAGCTGGGCTCCTCATCGCCAAGATGGCGGCACACTTATCAGGGTTGGCCTCTATGCCTCTTTCAGTCAAGAGGAAACCCAAAAACTTCCCAGCTTCCACGCCGAAAATACATTTCTCTGGATTCAGCTTCAATCTGAACTTGGCGATCGTCGTGAACAATTCCTCCAAGTCGGCAACGTGCTTGCTCTTTTCCGGCGAGGTCACGACCATGTCATCGACGTACGCTTGCACGTTCCTTCCCAGCATTGGTGCCAGTACTCGATCCATCAGCCTCTGGTACGTGGCCCCCGCGTTCTTCAGCCCAAACGGCATCACCTTATAGCAATAGCACGACCTCTCCGTCATGAAGGCTGTCTTTTCTTCATCCATGGGATGCATCTTGATCTGATTATACCCCGAGAAGGCATCCAGGAAACTCAACAACTTACACCCCGCAGCACTATCCACCAGGGCGTCTATGCTTGGTAAAGGATATGAATCCTTCGGGCAAGCTTTGTTCAGATCGGTGAAATCGACGCACATGCGCCATTTCCCGTTACTCTTCTTCACCAGCACGACATTCGCCAGCCATTCAGGGTACTGGACTTCCCTGATGTGGCCTGCAGCAAGGAGCTTCTGTGTTTCATCTCTAATCGCCTGCCTCCTCTCCTCGTTGAACTTTCTTCTTCTTTGTCGCACTGGTCTCACCAAGTTGTCCATCGCCAGATGATGGCACAAGAAGTCGGGATCAATCCCGGGCATGTCCGAAGCGGACCATGCAAACGCGTCCAGATGCCGCTCAATCACCTTGGCGATCTGGTCCTGGAGCTCGACGTCCAGAGATCTTCCCAGCTTGAAGATCTTTCCCCCGATCTCTTTCTCGAGCCACTGCTCGACAGGTTTTGGCCTGGATTCTCGGGCGATCACCGCCCTGGCGATTCCCTGCTCTCTTGCTTCCTCAGGGCGATTCCGCGCCTCTTCCTCCTCCAGATCAGCGTCTCCCTCCACTAGCTCAGCGTCCACCATCTCCACGTCCCTTCCGACGGTCTCTGCTGCTACCGTCGATCTGGGCTTCACACCGGGAGGTGGGGTGGTTGTTACATAACTCACTGATCTCTTGTTGTTTAGGCTATTCTCATAGCACTTTTTCGCTTCTTTCTGATCAGACTTGATCGTGATCACCACCCCCTCCATAGACGGCAACTTCACCTTCATGTGCAGAGTCGACGAAATGGCGCCTATCCTGTTAAGCGTGGGCCTTCCCAACAGGATGTTGTATGCTGAAGGAGCGTTTACAATGAGGTACTTGATTTTCTCCGTCCTCGAACCAGCCTCATCTGTAAACGTGGTCCTCAACTCAATATACCCCCTGACCTCCACCTGGTCACCAGCGAACCCATACAGGCACCCTCCATAGGGCCTTAGCTGGTCAAGGGGCAACTCCAGCTGCGTGAAAGTCGGCCAGAACATCACGTCTGCCGAACTTCCCTGGTCCACCAGAACTCTGTGGACCTTCCTTCCCGTCGTAACCAACGAAATGACTATGGGATCGTTGTCATGGGGCACAACGTCCCAAAGATCCTGCTTGGTGAACGTAATGTCTACCTCCGGCGAGTGATCTTCAAACATATCCCCTGTCATCACCGACCGCGCGTACTTCTTCCTCTGCGATGCGGTGCATCCACCACCTGAGAAGCCTCCTGCAATGGTGTGGATTTCCCCGTGGATAGGCATCTCGTGTTGCTGGGCTTCTGCACCTGTTGGCTGGGAACTCGACGCTCCCCCCGTCTTCCTATCCAGCAGATAATCATTTAGGAACCCGATCTTAACCAGATCATCGAGCTGATACCCTAAGGACAAACACGAGTCCAAAGTGTGGCCAAAGCCCTGGTGAAACTCGCAACAGGCGTCTGGCTTTGGTCCCAGCACCTTGTCGCCCACCTTCTCAGGCGCTTTCAACCTGGCAGATATATTGGGAATGGCGATCAGGTCCGCCAATCCCATAACAAACTTGTGCTTAGGCGGGCGATTGTATTCCCGGCGTGCTGGCTGCTGGCGTCCCTGGCCCCTCCCCTTGTTCCTCCTATCATAAGGATGGCGAGTCCTCTGGTCCTTCCTGGCCGCCGCCGCTGTTTCCAGCACCCTTTGCGGCTGGATTCTGGTCTGGGCGCGTGGCCTAGCGGGAGCCACGCTCCCTCTCTTCTCGGCGACCTCACTCTCGTCGGAAAAACTGTGCGAAACTCCGCGAGAAAACTCAAGAACACCGCAAACCTTCAAAGAAACTTGCAACTTCACCAGAAACCACCGCTCTTCCCACGGACAACCGAACGAGCGAAAGAACTCAACTCCACCGAACAAATTACGCGTAAACAGCAGGAAAACCTCACTTCACCGATCGAAAACCCAAACGAACGGTGTAAAACGCGAATTCACCGAACAAATTTCAAGCAAACAGCGAACGATGGTTGCACCAGCACACAACCACGCAGAAAACTTCGAAAACCTCCAAGAACTCACGCTGTGGATGGGAGCAAGTTTTACATGGCCCCACGGTGGGCGCCTGATGATCCTGCCTGTTGACCAGAACGTTGGAAACTGCCTCGTCAAAGGATCGACGTGTGCACCGCTTCACACCTCCGTTCCTCTTCGAGATCCACCTCAAGAACCTGCAAAGAAACAGAGCGGCGCCGCTGCGGCCGATCGCACTCCAACGCCCAAGTCAGTGACCGAATCACCAAATACTAAGAGAACAAGAACCGTGCAAATCCTCTCTCACAGTAAGCTCTATAACTCGCAAGCGTAAAGAATGTATTCTGAACGTGCGTACCTCAGAAAGTTCGTTGAGAACTCTTATATACCTGGTTACTTTCTCTCTCCTGGCAGTTACAGACTTGGACACGTGGCTCGCATCCAACTGTACACGTGCCATCATCTGGAGCCTCCTTGACTTGGGCGCTGCTTCTGACTCTCTTTTTGGCTAAGTTATTTATGCATGGTGCTGCCCAGTACATAGCTAACTTGGGAGTGCGATCTCTACTGGAACTGGCGAGTTAGGGTGCCTTCATACACCTTCCCTGTGGTCTCGCCGGCCGCCTTCATAATCTGCACCACCTTCATCTCTGGCGATGTGCTTGCTCTGGCAATCTCCAATCACTAGGTCGCCTGAGTCTACATCTGGCGACTTCATCTTTAACCCGGTGATCGCCGATTCTGGTATGCTGGAGATCGGAACACGCCAACTTAATAACTGGCGACTTCACGAGCCCCCCGACTTCCTTCCCTTCTGCCAACCTGGCGCCTTGTCAACACGCCTATACTGTAGCTTGATGCCACGTCATCACTTCCGACTACCAGGGCGGTACATTATCATACAATAAAACTAATTGAATAGGAGAGAGAAATAGTTAAAAATTTTAAAATTATTATTTTTCTAAATTTAAGGTCATAGATATTCCTTAGTACAAAAATTTCACCTCAATGAATATGATAACTTTGTTTTGTTCAGGAATCATGAATTAGAGTTTGGATATTGAAAGAAAAAGTTAAAGAAATAAAAAGAACAAATCGAGTTTAGCATTAAAAACTACCATAACAAGAAGAGATTTTGAAGAGGAATAATAAAATTGATACAGTGGAGGATACGACAATGGATGATCACGCCACTTAGAATGGTAAAGAATTTCAAGATGAGTACTCTACTCAAGATAAAACCCAAAAAATATGAAAGCACTTACAAATCATTCAAGGATACTTTATTTATATGAGAGAGTGTCTTGGAGAGCAAGAGTGAGAGGAGGGGGCGACCAAGGCAAGAAACCTTCTAGAAACTAGGTCAACCTAGTGTGTCGCCCAAGCTAGGGAAAAGTTCTAGAAACTAGGGTAAAAATGAAGCAAAAGGGGCGGTCATGGAGGGTTACTAGAAGCTAGGTTGAGTTGGGCTTGACACAAACCCAAATTATGCTAAGTACACCATAATCTACTGAAATATAAAATAGTGAAAATAGTTGGTGCTCAGGTCTAATCAATGGGCTCTGCTCTTGGTAATCATCTAAGGAATGATAGGCTTTGATGCACTGGCTATGGACGGATCCTGACCTACCCCTGGATCCTGTGTCACACACCTCTCCCCCTCCCTTCCCCTCTATAATCATTTTGCTTTCATTGAGAATTGAACTTTCCTAGAGCTTATCTTCTTATTCATTTGAAAGTCTTAAATATTGGAGTAATATTCAACTAGGTTCTCATACCAAGGGACCTTCCTTGGGAGAGTGCCTGTCATGTTTCACTCTTGAAACTTGGAAAAAATTTGAATAGTTTTTATTAAGTTTCCTAACGCTAAATGAGATGCTTCCATTACCAAGTTTATTTATAATTATACTAAATATAGATACAAAGAATTTTAAACTCGTAAAGAATAAAAAAATTTAATATTCTACTCTAAAAAGTAGAGTCGTTTTTATTATAGTTTTATTTTTTTCAATCTACTTAGCCATAAACCTTGTCATAGGTCCGACCTGTGCTCTTATGGTTATCATCCATCATTATGTGGCACGGGAAGAAAATGCATCAAGCATATTATCAAACACTAATGAAAAGTGCTTAATGGTAGATGTAGAATCATTTGAAAACAATGTAAGTATTTATGGCTTTGAAATTGAGTCTAATTATGATTAGTTGTTCGATGCTTTTAGTGAGCTTCATGGAAGCTAGAAAATTATTATTTTTCCAAATAATAAACTCAAGGGAGGAAACATGTAGCTTAAGTATTGGTTGAAACAACTAAACGAAATGAAAAACTAAAAACTGATATGGATACTTTGAAAATGATATTAAATTTCCTATTGTAACTATGTATTAACTTCTCCAGTTAAGACTTAACATTGTGAAAATTGTAAGAATGGTAACATTATAAGAAAATAATTAAATAGAGACTAAACTTAGAGACAAAAAATAATTAGTCACTATTAATTAAACTAAATAATATTTTAAAGATTAAAAAAATATTGATATTTAAAGTAATTTTTATTATTAATAAATAGTTTTTAAATTATTATCAAATTTGTTATCAAAATTTCAGCTGTCAACTTTAGAATATAATTTATTGGTAGTTAATTAAATAATAATTTAAAAAATATTTATTAATAATAAAATTACTTTAAATACTAATAATTTTGTTAGTATTTAAAGTGATATCACACTACAACAAATAGGATTATCATAGTTGAACTATTTTATTGATAATTACGATTTTTAATATTTTCAAATGATTTGAATAAAATATTTAATAGCTTCCTTCAGTTGGTTAAAGTTGAAAATTTTCATAATTTGTTACTCAAAATAAAAATAATTTTTTATTTTTTTTAATAATATTATTATTTCGATCACAATATTATAATTTAATTTCACTGTGCTAGTAATGACTAGTATAAAATGAATTGGGATGAAAAGTTTATAGTTTATTTTAATTAAAATTGAATCAACGGGGATACAATATACTCTTTTTAATAACAATCAAATTAATTGTGATACAAAATCCTATGATAAATAATTGATTATTTGGACATTTTGGATTCTCCACTTTAACTGCTCTAAATTGTTTTCCTATTTTATTCTTACTTAATATTTTTTTTATCAATTTATTTTGGTTATTTGGACATTTTATAATTTTAGAAGTTCATAAAACAGTTTTTTAATTTTATTTTATTTGTTCTCACTACTTGGAGAGAAATGGGTTACTTTTCTGTTTTAAACTAATATTCTTCTTTATTAAATAAGCGTTTTTTAATTTTAAAATTTTATTTTATTTGTTCTCATGGGCAGGTGAGTGGAGAAATTAGTTACTTTTCTGTTTTAAAACTAATATTCTTCTTTATTAAATAAGCGTTGTTTAATTTTAAAATTTTATTTTATTTGTTCTCACTTAATGGGCAGGAGAGTGGAGAGATTGATACGTTTTATTAGAGAAGAGTGGAGAGAGAGGGGTGAAATGTGGGTTTATGCACGGTTACTTTTTTTAGGCAAAAAAAATTATATATAAGAAAACTATGAGAGAATGCTATTTGATATTCTTTCTACAGAGTCCCAAGTGCGCGCAAATTCAATTTTGGTATTCTTTCAACAAATTCAATTTTGGTGCGTTTTCTTTCATATTTCTCAAGCACAAGAGGAAGAAGGAGATAGAGAAGAAGAAATCGAGAAGTTCCAAGCTGTGATGCTCAGCGTGAGCAAACGCCTTCATTGTTGACCCTTCCAACATCTAAATGCAAGCGCACACAGTCTTCCTTGGCTGCCACTGTGCCTCCCGCCTCCTCAAAATTCTAATTTTGAGATTATGAAACAGTGTATTACTGTTCCTCTTCACGTTTCATCACAACCACTTCACCATGTATTCCGTCTCCTCAATGCTTCAAAAACTCTAATTTTTAGATTCTGAAATGTGTATTGCTAATTTTCTTCATATTTCATCTCTTTTATTTATCTTATTTTGCTTTTCCTATTTCTTTAATGTATACATTTTATTTTATTTTTTCCAATAGAGATGTTTAGTTTATTTTATAAATTAATAACTTCAATTTCTTTACTCATTAAGAATCACATTATTAAAATAATATTACATTTGATTTATTGTGATAAAAAATATAATTATTTAATTATTTTAAACATATTTAATTAAAAATATATATATATCTATACCTATATATAAAGGGATTCTCCTCTTTAACAACTCTTAATTTTTTCCTATTTTATCCTTATATAAATATTTGATTATATTATGGGCATTGTTGTCATTTCTTATTTTCTCTAAAATATGTAATATATGTGGAGGAACAATTTTAAATTGAAATAGAGGTTAGAGACAATTTTGAATTGAAAAAGTGGTTACTTTTCAAACTTTAAGCCAATTCACACAAAGTATAATAATTTTACATAATAATGATAATGTCATTTTTTATTTATAATATACTATAAATTTATATTGTTAAGATAAATGTGCAAATAATAATATTATTTATTCAAATTTTAATATTAAACATAAATATATATAAATGAAAAAATAAGAAATGCGGATACACAGGCGCGTGAGCGCCTGTGTTCCCAACCGCTCTCAATTATTTTCCTATTTTATCCCTATATTAATATTTGGTTTTATTTCATTATCATGTGTATTGCATCATTTCCTATTTTTTCTAAAACATTTTGTATTCGTGGACGGTTTTGAATTGAAAGAGAGGTGGGATGTTTTTTTTTTGGATATTTCAGTCATTTCATTTTTTAAAATATTTACTAAATAACTAATTGTTTTTATAATTAATTGAAAACTACTTAAAAAAAACCAATATATTGTTTTTAAATATGGAATAGTTTGTCAAACGTGAAACGAAACAATTTATTAGACATGAAAACATTCTTACTATGTGAAATAATTTTTTTTTCCATATCTTCATCTCTTAAAAATTATAATTTTTATCTCATCTTAATTTAATTGACATCTTTTATTTAATTTTTAATATTAAATATAACTGTACCAACCAGGTCATCGGGTGTGATGACGTGTCTAGCACGTGACTACGTGAGGCGTGTTTAGCAGAGCACGTGGCTAGAGAAGGGCGAGTGGTTCAGAAGCTAGTGTAGTCCCCGTTCGTGGAAGCGGCGTGTTACAACGTGCATGATCGGTTCTCGCCAAGATTGTATAACGTTGACTTGTTAGGCGATTGGCGACCAGGTAGCTTAACATCGCCGCAAGAAGCACGTCGCCGGATTTCCCAACAGACTCAGTTAAGGCTGTTGGGAACCCAGAAGAGTAAGTCCAGCGCTATGATTGTTGCGCTGGCATGGGGCATGGAGGTCGAGCAGGTGGAAGGGAACAACTTGCCCATCAACGACAGGATTCCCAGAGTGGACATTCGCTGGTGGCAAGGTTCCCCCAGCTAGAACATGCATGGTGTAGCAATAAGGAAGGTACCACTAACGACAAGCGATGTCATAGAGATGGTGCATTTTGCTGCTCCCGATACTCGCCTTGTCAGGTGGCGTTCTAGGGCATATTGTGTGCTAGTTTGCTCCTTGAGTAGAGGACTAAGCTGCGCGGCTGGTTACTACACAAAAATAACGTTCAAGTTGCCCTAACCCAGATGACGACACGTGTAGGGTTGGATGCTACCAGTTACTCCAACCCAGGTGATGACACGTGTAGGGCTGGGTGCAATAGAGAAATGACGCTCGAGTTATCCTAGCTCAGATGATGACACGTGTAGGGCTGGGCGCTACCTGCTATCCCAGCCCAGATGGCGACACGTGCAGGGCTGGATGCGAGCCACGCGCCCAAAAGCATAACGGCCTGCAGAGGTACGTTTTTTCATTACGGCTCATTGCTAGGGTTGTGTGCCTTTAGTACGGTTCTATAGAACATATTTTCTCTCAGTTTTTTGGGTGTTCTTATTACTGACTTGAGCGTCGAAGCGTCACCGGCCGCAGAGGCGCCACCTTGTGTTTTCAGGTTCTTAGAGAGGCTTTCTGTGGTGTGGACTTGAAGGGCATGTGGAGTCAAGCTGGTGAGGAGGTTCGTGACGAGACAACGCTCTAGCGCTAAGTCAACATGCATGATCAATAACTATATATAAATGATAAAAATAAAAAAGTGAATGCACATGTGCCTTATGCCTGTGTTTCCACTAGTGTTAATAATAGTTATTAATTTTATTACTTGATAATAGTAGCTAGTATTAACAATTAAAAAAACTAACAAATATTTTCCTCATTCGTTTATTATTAAAAGATAATTTTTGTTGTAATTAATTTAATTAAAAAAGGTCATTTACATTACTATTAGTTTTAAAAGTAACTTTACACAAGTTACCTATAAATTTGATTATTATTAAAAAATATATTTTTAGTAATAGTTAATCTTATTACTTATAAATAGTGACTTTTGTCGTATCAAAATTAAAAAATAAACAAATATCTTACCTAATTTGTTATTTATAAAAAAAGACAAGTTTATAGTAATTCATTTAACTTTAATTAAAAATATAATTTTTAATACTATTAAGTAAATTAGTTTTAAAAAGTAAGTTATGTAAAACAAAAGTATGTTTTTATTTTGTGTATAAAATGTAGGTCTTAGCACAATTATGACACTAAAAGTTGTTGGTTGGAGGAGTATTTAATTGAACCCTTTAAATAAGGGTTCAAGTTTTAAGTTTTGCAAATAAAGAAATATAATTGAAAGAAGAAATCCTATAAAAAACAAATTAAGTTTTTTCTAAAATTAACCATCAGCAAAATCGAGTAAAACTGCGTGCTGATAACCTGCAATAAAAAAATTGTGTATTAAGATCAACGAAAAAACACATCCTTAAAAAAGAAAAAGTAAAACAAAAGGTGCTAGTACTAAAATCTTGCGTGCGAATAGCAAGAATTTGATGGAGAAGTCTCTTTTTCAATGATTTTTCTCTAAGCCCAGAGTGAGATAATGGACCTTTTCTTCGATAAAACTTTTCAGGCTGCTTCTTTTTGCACTCCATACGTTCTTGTAGCACCCGAATAGTAAATATGAAATTACTGTTTTTCCTTTCAGTAAATAATTAAATCCCAAAAACCCTACACCATTATTCACCTTATTCTTTCTTGTTTCTTCTCTCACCACGGTACCCCCAAGCATGCAATTGTTCAGGTTTTGTGTGGTTCTTGAGGATTTTTGAAAGCTTTTGCAGTACGTCTGTGATGATACGTTTGTGATGGTGTGGTTAAAAATGTTAGTTTTTGAGTTCTTTTTCATTCTTTTCTTGCATTAGTTTGTGAACATTCATTGCATTGTTTGGTTTTTCTGTTTTTTAAAACCTTTCAAATTACATAAATTGGAGGGCAATATTGAAATGCCAATGTAATCCGGAAGCAATTATTAAAATAACATATTTTGGATTTAGAAGCACTTAATAATCTGTAACTAAATTTAAAGTCCATGTGCATTTGAAATTGGATAATTCATGACTCTTAAGTCGATATAATCAAAATTTCAGATTAAATAGTCCGGAACATAAAATTGCATTATTAAAAATTACTTAATATAAAATATTTATCTGATCTAATAGAGAGAGTTTTAGATTATCCAATTTGAAAGATACATTAACTTTAAATTTAATTACAAATTATATAATCTAGAGATTCACTAAATTATTCAATTTAAAATTACATACAAAAACACACACATATCAACAATGCATAAACGCAAGATTCAACGTTAAACACTTATCTCAAACTACCATGACCACCGGAAACCACTACCAACAACTGCATGCACCACCAAACCTCCATATCCAAAATATCTAATCTTTTAACTCTTTTTTACAAAAAAACATTTATGAAATTAACAAATTTATGGGATGCCGCAAAAACATTGTGTATACCTAACCTATAATTTGTTTAGATGTTTGCATAATTTTCTTAAGTTAAAATCATTACATAATTTGTTGAAAAAGTCATATATCTTTTTTTTTCTTTTTAAATAATATTTCAAAACAAAAATAAAAAAATAACCCCATAGTATGACAGAATCTTAGTTATTTTTCTACAAAAACTTCAATGAATTACAGAGATATGAAATAACGTTGTGGTGCCAAAACCATATCTATACATGTTTGTTAATGATGCGAGAAACAAAAATAAAAAAATAAACATAAAAAATGTTTTAACCCATCTTAATTTCAACAACAAAACTACTATATATATATATATTTATGTGTATTTTTAATTAACCTTATCTAATATATTACATCTGTATAAAAGTTCATATATACATTAATTTTTGTATCAATATCCTCATATAGTATAATTATTCTTAGTTTTATTTAGCAATAATAAAAAATACAGGTAATTTCAATTTCATTTATGATATGTAATGTACACAGTTTTATTTATTATGAGTTTCATTTGTGCATTAAATGATAAAAGTACATTAAATTAGTGATTAAATATTATTGTGGTAGTTAATTATTGTTGGAGGAGGGTTGTTAGACTTAGACATATCATTTTTAACATTTGATAATTTCTTCTCTTGTTTATTTTTTTTATATAGAGTATATGACGCCATTCACATTACGTTAATTTCATATTATCTATCTACGTCATTAACAAAATCCAATAATTTTTTAACACATGGAACTTGTTTCATGCAACTAAAATTTTCCATCCACATATTACAATTAGCATTTTTATTTTCAAAGAAAAATAAATATGGAAAGAAACCTAATCTTTCTTCATTCCATAGTCAATTCCGGCGCAGCATTGCATTTTCCATGGATTACTTTGTTTCTCATTATCTTCATCAAATATTAGACAAAACTCAAATTCTTCACTATAATTAAAATGACGGTAGTTGAGTAATCTTTGAATATTCTGTTTAGAGACACATTTTTCTATTTAAAAGCATAAAAAATGTCTAATTAGAAAAAAAAATATAACTACAAAAAAGTTATTTAATAACAATTATTTTAGAAATAACAAATAATTTGTCACTATATAAATAGTGACTAAATATTTATATATTATTTTATAAACTAAAATATTATTGATATTAAAACAATTTTTAAGTGTCTCTCCTACATGAAACAATTGTCGAGGGTCGAACACCCGGATTCAATACCAACACGTATCCAAGAATTATAAATGTAATATAAAATTAACAAATTTAATCATGCATACAATTATATATAATAAAAAATATAAATTAAAAATCAATATATTATTTATAATCTAATTACAAAATCTAATTAAAAATCATTAAATTAATTATAAATACTAAATAATATTACTCTAACTACAATGTAACAAATTAATAGTTCTATTCTAACCTAACAATTAACATAATATAAATTAATAATAAATACTAAATATACAAATTAATAATACTAAAAAATATTAAAAAAATTAAAAACACCAACCAACCTTGTGTGCGTGAAGGGCAAAATCGGTGGTGAAGGGTAGCGGCGACGACGACGAAGGGCAACGACAACGAAACAGTGGTGGCAGCAAAGCACAAACGAAGGAAAATGCAACAATGGAAGTTCACCAATGAAACAATGCTGGGAGAGTGAAACCAATGAAACCAATAAAAGAAAGACAAAATAATAAGCAACTGGGAATGCAATGAGTGAATGTGAAGGATGAAGAACTTACAATATGAAAAATGTTGCAACAGACACGAAGAACCAGAAAGTGAGTAAGAGAGCAAGTTTGCGAAAAGACAAAACGTAAAATGAAAGCATAAGTGGTGCGCTTCGAACGAGGGTAATAAAACGAATCTAAAACGGCGATTCTTAGGTAAAATCGCCATTTTAGACTCGTTTTAATTTTACAAATGCCACCGCATTTTGATGCACAACGTTTGGCAGTAAAACGATGTGTATTTGGTGTCGTAAATGGACTTTTTTCCACTAGTGAAATTTGTTTGGATATCCTACTATAATTGTATTGCATGGAATATCTTTTTGCTTTGCAGGATCTGCTTAAGTCAAAATCTACAACACAACACCTGGATTTGTCTTAATTAAATAGGGGAGATTGTTGAATAAGTTGGCTTTGATGATTTCCAAATATGTCATGAAGAATTTGCAGATGTGTGTGTGTCTAGTTAGGTAGATTTTGAGTTCTTAATTTGGATATAGTTATGATCCAAGTGATGACTCTTTTAACGACAAGTGTACCGAGTCAAAAGTAATAGTTTGTCCCTAAGGGCGAATATCAAACCCACAAGGAACAATTGTTTAAAATCCTAATAATAACATTCACTACGTATAAGAATATGTATAATAATTTGAATTGATTTGATATTGACAATAGTTTGCATGAAAGTTAGATAAAAACAAAGTAAAGAGTTAGTTGATTCAATTGAGAAAATTGGGATTGATTTGATCCTTCTTACTCTTTTATTTTTTTATTAGCATGATAATATTCTATCCTTTGATTGATATTGATGCCCGCATAAAAATTATTTATATCGATTCCTCGTATATAAAATTATTAAGAAGTTTCTTAAATATCGATTCCTCATATACTTATAAAAAATTCTTATCATTACGATAAAAAATTAACATTTTAAATCTATTCCTAGCATTCAAATATGTTAAGCATTATCATTTAGGTCAGAAACTTATAAATACTTTCTAGTCAAATCTAAGGATCGAGATCATGGTAAACAAGCATTACAAACAAAATGATAATACCAATCGTCAACCAATAATAAAATATTATATTTAAATATTAACTCAATACATAAGAGTTTGAATATATTACTCTCAATCTCAAAGGGTAGAATTAGCCACACATGTTGGCTATTACAAGCAGGGAGAGCAAGAAAAGAAGATCAAGAATGTGTCTCCTTGATGGCTGCCTCCTCTAGGGTTTCTGATACAAACCAAGTAGCTATGAAGATGACCAAGGAAGCAAAAGACAAAGCACATGGTGAGCAGTCATCTCAACAAACAATTCAAGACCCCACCAAGGAGCTCATGAACCCGACCAGAGGAAATGGGCATAAACCAGAGCACCAAATATTTTTCCTGCTAGTCTTCTTAAAGAATAGAATATGTTGTAAATAATTTGGACTCACTTTAGGGGTCCAAATAGCAAAGATAGGCTAGAATAAGGTTTCTTAAGCATAATAGGGGGTGTAGTTATCATTTTAGCTTGTTCCTAGCCCTTTTGGAAGGAGTTTTAACTTAGTTTCTAAAAGGACAAGCCTAGGGTGCGGGTTTGACTTAGTCAAACCCTAAGGATGTCCCTTTTCCCATCCTACCCCTCTTGTTTATTTTCCAAGGCTCCTTCACCTATAAATAGGAAGCCTAGCCATTGTATTTTACAAGTTGAATTTGAATGAGTAAAGAAACTCTGCACAAATTGTGTGAGCTCTTAGTGAGGCTTATGTCCTCTTAGGTTTGAGGTCTTATCTTGAGTGATTTGGGAAGTTCTCAAGTGGCTTTTAGGTTTAAGCTCTTAGGTTTATGGTTATTTTATCAATTAATATCTTTAAGTGCTTGCATTACTGAAATCTAACACTTATCACCAAGTTCATATGATTTGAAATCTCTTTTAAAAGGTTTTTTTTTTTCAAATCTGTTATAATTTTAGTTAGTTGATTTGTATCATAAATCAGTTGAAATAGTTTTTGTTTAAGTCTGATGACTACAACAAGTTTTTCAACAGATTGATTTATCGTATCAACTGATTGAAAAACACTTATGATTTTAAAAAGGATTTAAAAATGACTTGTTTTCTTTTGTCTTTTTTGTAAAGCAAAATCAATCAGTTATTTCGATAAATGAACTTTTTTTTATGTTGAGATTTTAACAGAAAATGAAAACAATAAGTTTGTTTTAAAAACGAAATAAGTATTTTAACAAAATGTTGTTATGATTTTCAAACTATTTTTTAAATATTGTAAACAAATTTGATTAAATGATCAAACTGAATTAACCATATTTTGATGTCTATATGAATATTTCTTTATGATCATTTTAATAACAAGAAGAGAGTTTACTAAAAATGTTTTTTATGGAGAAAATCATAAAGCTTTTAGAATAATTCTTGATATCTTGGATGATTGCTATTGTGTGAAATAGGATTATGGGTTATTTCTTTTACTGTTCTTCAATTGTGTAAAGCTCACGTGTATTCTAAATTCATTCTTTTATACTGTATTGAGTTGTAAACTGATGTAGATAATGTTTCGAAAATCAGTGTTGTTTTTTAGAGTATTGTGTGTTCTAGAATGGTTCAAGATCAATACTCTTAGCTGTTTTGTAACCTGGTTTTGATTTCTTAGTGAATTCTCAGTGGTGTGCTGAGGACTAGATGTAGCTCTTGGTTAAGAGTGAACTAGTATAATTTCTCTGTGTGAATTCTCTCTTCCTTACTCTGATAATCTATTTTATATTTTGTTTTGTGTGTTCTGAATAAAATAATCAGTTGTTTTCTAAAAGCAACATGTTTATATTTTGATTACAAAATTGTTAATCTTTTAAATAACCAGTTGAAAAAGGTAAATCAATTGATTGATTTAATTGATCTTTTCAATATAACACTAGTCTTTGCGAAAACAATTCATCCCCTTTTGTTTCAGCCATATATTATAAAATAATCTCTTACCTTGTTATTTGCCTCCATTTCCACCTTCCTTATGAAGTACCTAGACCCCTCTATTTATAGAGTTTAGTGAGGAGTTCCACTAGATTCAGCATTTGCTCGATGTAGAACTAATGCACTGAGCAAATTGCTTTTCTTCACTCTAAAAGAACCTTTTGGCTTTAGGCATTTCTTTGAGCATCAACAGATTTAGGGTTTCCCAAGGTTGTAGGGATTCGATTCAAGCCTAACCCAGGGAAATCCTTTCTTAAGCATGAAAAAGTCTTTGGATTTGGATTCTCTACAAGTCAACTCTTAGCGAATTTGAACTTTTCCTAAACTTCGAAGAAACCTTTTTGGCTTAGGTAAGCTCCAAGCCTTTCTAAGCGAATTTGGGTTTTCTTCATCATGAAAGGCTCTTTTCTCTCAACCTTTTTGGATTCGCTCAACCTTCTAAACTCTACAAATCCCATCCATATATGGCTTTAATTTGCTCAATTCATTCTTTGGTGCTCAACATTCTTGGAGTTCTTCAATCCATGCTCTCTGGAGTCAATCTGCTTAGTCATTTCTTCATGCACTAAGCAAATTGGTCAATTTCTTTCATCCTTTGTTTTGTTTGCTATGTTCATAATTTTTCTGCAAGTTTTCATCATTTTTTTTTTGTTCTTCTCCTTTTGAGCCAAACATGTTTTTGAGGAAAAATGCATTCTTTTTTGACGTTTTTCCAAGAAATTCATTTATTATGCATGCTTAATTGGATATGAATTTTATGACAATTCGACACTTAGGTGTGCAAGGAAACTGTAGTTTTCATTTCTAAGAGTGAGATTGGAATTGAGACATAATCAACTTATGCAATTGAGCCCAAGACAAGACCTTCCAGCATACTAAATGTCAAAAATGCCAACACAATAATGTAGTTTCATCATACAAGGTTCTAAACCAAGCACAAGGTTCATTTCTCTATTAGTTTTCCTAAATTCAGCAATTATCCTTAGACCCTTCTGAGTTAACTATTTTACTCTAGTGATTCAACAACTATAAGCTAACTTTGTATATCATTTACGTTTTTAAGTTTTTTTAGAAAAGAGTGGCCAAAGTTCAAATAATACTCGTTAGTATCTTTGCAATATTAATCTACTTAGTGAATTTCGATTAGTTGATCGGGAATTGAATGTAATCTACCCTTTACAGTTGAATCAATATAAAAGTACTTTAGGTAAATCTTTCTTATCTGTTAATCTTCTTCAATTGCATGTTATTAATCTTCATCTGAGTTGAGAAGAAGAATCTTGATAAAAATAAGTTTTGAAAATAATTTTTGACAATGTTTGTCAAACTTAAATGTGCATATGATGATCTTCATCAGACAATATTCTTAAGAAAACTACTTGACAAACCATTTGTGAAGTGTAGACTTAGTCTATTAACACTCTTATTAGATGAACTTGAGAAAAGAGTTCCAAAATATTTTAAAATGTCATTCAACATTTTCTTCTTATATTTTAAGTGGTTTTTACAACCTTGTATTTTCTCAATAAACTTGGTTGACTATCTAATCAACTCTTTCCTTTACAGTAGTTATAAATTTATCTTTACCAATTAGGTATAATTACATTTTTGGTCCCTACATTTAGGACCAATATTTAATTTACTATAATGGTTATTAAAAAATTCAATTTGGTCCTAACGTTTTTTAAAATATATTTAGGTTGGTCCCTTTTGTTAACTTTGGACTAACATCGTTAATTGTTTCTGACGTGGCACAAATTAGTGCAAACATGGATTGTGATTTATTGTACATGTAGGACTCCTCCTCCTCAACTATCCCTTCACCCACCGTCTCCCACACGTGCTTCCCTACCCAACTTGCCTCTACACTCCGCTTCCTCACCTCCGTCGATGCTGCACTGGTTACTTATGAGGGGTGGAACGCAATTGTTGGTGACGCACGTTATTTAGATTTTAGTTATTTTTTTGTGGGTTAGTGCCACCATGGGGCTCTCTTCTAGGGTGCTTAGAAGAAGGGAAGTTCAAGCAAGCTTACTATGTCGACCGAATGAGCGAATGGTTATGGGAGTGTAGACACAGAGAGATATCATGAGTCGATGGAAGATAAGCAATTTGTTCGATCCTTTCGCAAGGCCTGTCCTTACTCGTGGGCCTATCATGGTATCACTTTAGTTGTCACTATTTTTTGGAGAAATTGTTTCTAGTCCTTTCCTAGATCCTATTCTCTAGACACACATTTCAAATTTTATCTTCACAGAACCATTGTTTATTGTTAGCATTGCCTTTGATGCATTTAGTACTAGCTATGACTATATAGTAAGTATGCATTTTACTTAAAGCATTTTTTCTAATTATGTGGGTATGATATAGCTTTCTTTCATCACATAGCAATCCAGTTTGTTCTTGTTCCAGGGACATATATGCAGATAGGCAAATGGTCTTTTGATGGCAAACTAAGTAATCTTAGTTGTCGACGAAAAAATGGTATTTTGATGTTATTTGCACCATGTTTTCTCTTAGCCCTTCTTCACCAATTATTTTACTTCACAAGAAATGAAGAAATGGGTTGCAAGATTTGAACATAAGAAAAATCAACTTTAACCATGGGTTGCGGAGGCTCTTGACGAAGGTGAGGAAGTGAAGCATGGAGGCAAGTTGGGGAGGGAAGCACGTGGGAGAGGCAGTGAGGTGAAGGGGCAGTTAGGAGGAGGAAGGAGACCTACGTGTACAACAGATTACAATCCATGTTTGCACTTATGCGTGCCACGTCAGAAGCATTTAACGTTGTTAGTCCAAAATTAACAGAAGGGACCAACTTAAATATATTTTGAAAAACATTAGGACCAAATTGAATTTTTTAATAACCATGTAGTAAATTGAATGTTGACCCTAAATATAGGGACAGAAAAAGTAATTATACCTACAAATTATTATAAAATATTTAAATAATATTAGTTTATTTAACTTCAACTTTTATTCATTTGGTTAATAATTTACTTATATAAATCATATTATTTGGATTTAAACTCTTTTAGGCAAGATCAAACTTTTTTTTAGTGGTCTTTCAAAACTCCCCTAGCTTATGAAAATTCATTATTAATTAAATAATACAACTAAAATACCAGTATGTTCCCAAGTTGCACTAGATAAGATGAGTGTTTATCTATTTACAAAAGAAAATATGTTTCCTTTGTTGATCTGATTAATATAAATAAAATTCAAACAAGTACTTAGTACCTAAAAGAGTTTGATCTTAACTTTTATATTAAGTTTAACTTTTATTTACCAATCTAAAGAAAATCCCGGCAAGGTTAATAAAACCTTATATCTTTCGAACAAGTTTTGTCTAGATTGCATATACAATAATTTAAAATTAGAATATACAAGTGAATGAATATAAAAAGCGACAAATTAATTACATATAAAGGTTATTGATCCTGCCTGTTGACCGGAACGCTGGAAACTGCCTCGTCAAAGGATCGATGTGCGCACCGCTTCGAACCTCCGTTCCTCTTCGAGATCCACCTCAAGAACCTGCAAAGAAACAGAGCAGCGCCGCTGCGGCCGATCGCACTCCAACGCTCAAGTCAGTGACAGTATCACCAAATACTAAGAGAACAAGAACCGTGCAAATCCTCTCTCACAGTAAGCTCTATAACTCGCAAGCGTAAAGAGTATAATCTGAACGTGCGTACCTCAGAAAGTTTGTTGAGAACTCTTATATACCTGGTTGTTTTCTCTCTCCTGGCAGTTACAGTCCTGGACACGTGGCTCGCATCCAGTCGTACACGTGCCATCCTCTGGAGCCTCCTTGACTTGGCGCTGCTTCTACTCTCATTTTGGCTAAGTTACTTATGCATGGTACTGTCCAGTGCATAGCTAACTTGGGAGTGCGATCCCTACTGGAACTGGCGAGTTAGGGGCCTTCATACACCTTCCCTGTGGTCTCGCCGGCCGCCTTCATAATCTGCTTCTCCTTCATCTTTGGCGATGTGCTTGCTCTGGCGATCTCCAATGACTAGGTCGCCTGAATCTACATTTGGCGACTTCATCTTTAACCTGCTGATCGCCGATTCTGGTAAGCTGGAAATCGGAACACACCAATATAACAACTGGCGACTACACGAGCCCCCCGACTTCCTTCCCTTTTGCCAACCTGGCGCCTTGCCAACACGCCTATACTGTAGCAGGGTGCCACGTCATCACTCCCGACCACCAGGGCGGTACACAAGCCCCCCAGTCTTAAGCGAAGACTTGTCTAGCGAAAAGACTGAAAAAATCACGTCAACACCGGTCTACGTGGCACTGACGCAGAATTCCAAGCGGTCGTACCTTCTGCTGCTCTGACGCTCCACCAAACCCCTCACTCATCGCTTGACACGTGGCTTCATCAACGGCTCTCTTCAGTTGCCGTTTGCGCTTCCTAAACCCATTTCGAAAAAAGCCTTAAACCCATTTTCACTCAACATTGTTCCATCACTTTCCCTCGCATTCACGAACGCTCTAACTTCCTTCTGCGAAAAACTCTCAGCGCTCTCCAGCATTCTGAATCACCATCAACCTTCATCGTCTTCCTGATCATCAAAAGGTACCCACTTTCCTTCTTCTGCTGGTTTTCCTTGCATTTTAATCGATTCGCATCATCCTGTAACTGCCTGGTGCATACGCTGTGGGTTGTTTTTCCATTTCTCCTTCTGCGTAACTTAGGGCTTCGTCAATCGTCGCAACGAACCTACATTCGTTCGTTTTTCACCTTCCTTCTATGATCGAGTCAGCCTCCGTAACCCCTGATCATTTTTCCTTTCTTCTTCCTTTGCAGCTGCTACCATGACTCGCACAAAGATCACCCCGAACCCTCCTCCTTCAGCACGAAACCTTCCTTCACAAGCACACGACCCACCACAAGTTCGTGGCGCTTCATCTTCGCAGGCTGAGAGGCCTGCATCTTCCCGTCCTGTCCTGGCCCAGGCGACTCCACCTATCGCCGGAGGAGCTCCTGTTCCCCTGCCAGACTTCAAAACTTTGTATCCCTGGGCCAACTCGACCCTTCTGAGGGAGACATCCTCTGTGAATACTGCGGGAGCAGTTTTGCGGCTAACTAAGGGGGATGAGCTTCATCAATCTTTTCACAAGGAGCACGACGAGAAGATGATGGTGCTGCCTTACCCCCCCGATCTGCCTGTTTGCGCCGATGACAAAGTGAGCGCCGACGGGCCCTTCTGCTTCGTCTACACGACTTTATTCAAGAAGGTGAAGCTCAGGTTCCCTTTCACCCGATTCGAGAGGGAACTCCTAACCGAGCTCAACATTGCCGCCGCCCAGCTTCACCCCAACAGCTGGGCGTTTGTTCGAGCTTTTCAAGTGATGTGCGACCACCTGGGGTTGCCCGCATCGGTGGACGTGTTCTTATTCCTCTTCGAAGCCAAGCACCCAGGAGACCGCCTGTGGGTCAGCTTGAACGCGATTGCTGGGAGGTCCATCTTTGCTATCTTCCAGCAATCCTACAAGGACTGGAAGGGGAAGTTCGTCCAAGTGCGTGCGAACGACAAGGACGCCTCCCTTCTCGATGGCTTCCCCTTGTATTGGGTGGACAAGGGGAAGAAAGAGTCCAAGAGCTGCTTCAGGAGGCCCAGAAGTCCTGACAGCATGGGAGCATTGGACAGAGACCTCTGTCTCTTCTGGAAAAGGGTGGCGGACGCCAATATAACTTTCCTTATCACCACCTTGATATGCTTCGAATTCTATGAAGATCAGCTAGAAATTCGAATAGGTTAGGACATTAAACTATTGCTTTGATACTGCTTCTGTTTAGCTATTTCTGGGCGTCTTGTGCGTTATGCGCAAGACTTTGGTTTTACCTTTCCTGCACATATCATTTGCTTTGCTGTTTATTACCTTAGGCACTTATTTTTTCTTTGAGTTAACCCATGCACTTTCGTTCCATGCAGACAACATGTTGGGCAAAAGCATGCTCGCCGAACTGAAGGCGCTCGCCCGAAACCACGGGTTGGCGACAGGTTCTCAAACGGTGCCCAACTCGGTGGTGGAGACAGCCATCGTCCAAGGGCGATCACCACCTAAGGAACCCGCCCAACGCAAGAAAATGGTCCTCAAGAGACCTAAAAGGAAAGCTCCTCAGGTGATCCCTGAGGAAGAGGAAGAAGATGACGAGGCCACCGAGGACGGTTTGGTCTCAAAGAGGAAGAGGGTGGCACCTTCCTCACCGCCTGCTCCACCCCCTCTTCCAACCTCAACACCTCCATCGACGCCTGCTCCTCCTCCATCATCGCCACCCCCACAGGCTCCTGCCTCCCCAATCCAAGCGGTCCCACTGGCCACTGCGCCACCTGCAGCTGAGGCCCAAGAGCCAAACTTCCTGGAGGACCCCCCAAGCGCCTCAGCTGCAGAAGATGCTCCAATCGGGGATGAGGTTGCTCATACCTCTCCGATTCTGATCACCGAATCCCCGATTCCGTCGCCACGCCAAGAAGCAACTACTGAAGAACCTGCTAAGGAAGGTGGCGACAAGAACCCACAACAGGCCCACCTGGTTCCTCTCCAAGCAGCAAACCTCCCCCTTGAGGTCACAAGGATGTGGGAGCCTCTAACTGCCAAGCTGAAAACCATAGCAGAGGATATCCCGGCGATCATAACCAGGGCTGTGGAGGGCTCAACCAGGAGGCTCCAAGACGACCTCTTCAACCTCAAAACCGAAAACAGCACCATGAGGGTCGAGGTGGAGAAGTTGTCTTTCAGCCTGACGCTCGCAG
The DNA here is from genome assembly GCF_051622355.1 of Phaseolus vulgaris. Lineage (NCBI taxonomy): Eukaryota > Viridiplantae > Streptophyta > Magnoliopsida > Fabales > Fabaceae > Phaseolus > Phaseolus vulgaris. The sequence goes on from NC_143507.1 coordinate 1,667,321, forward strand.
AAATCGAACACTCCCGAGTGGAGGATGCAATGAACACCGAGCTCAGGCTGGCGCGCAAGGAGGCCACTGACCTTCGCCACAAAGTGCATCAACTTGCTCAAGAGAAGGTCGAGCTGGAAAGCAAGATCGTGCCTCTTCGCGTCAGGGTGGTCGACCTGGAGGCTCTCATGAAAGCTGACGCCGCTAAGGTGCAAAAGTTGGAGCAGAGGTCGATCGACCGAGAGAAATTCCTTGGGCAAGTGGAAAAGGCGAGGGACGACGCCATGGCTGATCTCGTCGAGGCCAACAAAGAGAAGGGAAAGGTGGCTGCTGAATTGGCCCAAGCACAAACAGAATCCAAGAAGGTTACTGAAGACCTTCTCCAGGCTCAAGAGACCAACGAACAACTCAAAAAACAGGTTGAAGAGCTGGAGCAACAGAATAAAGAGCTGAAAGAGCAAATTGAAGACCTCAAGAAGCGGATTGAGGAACTTCAGGGGCAAATTGAAGAACTCAAGCTAAACTCTGCTCAGATTCTGGCCGCTGGATTCGAAGCTGCACGGGAACAATTTGCTTGCCTATTCCCCGACCTGGATCTCAGCATGGTGTCGCTGAACAATGAGGTGGTGGATGGAAAAGTCGTTCCTGCTGAAGATTAATCAACTCTTCTTCATCTGCTATTTTTGTGATTTCCCTTGTATATAACTTGTAATAACTTTTATGTCCCCTCGCATATATGTTCTGAACTGTTATTCCTTGCTATCTGTTAATGACAAAGGTTCACGTTTTCCCTTTTATAACTTCTTCACTCGCTTCAACTTTCCTTGCTTGTTTAATTTCAAAGAAATGACTTAGGAAAACTGTAGGTACAACCTTTGACTTATCTGCTTCGGATCACTTCAGCCCTAAGCAACAAACACTTAACAATTCGTAACCTTAGGGCAATTAACCTTATCGTAAAAAATATCCCTCAAGCAATGAACTGTAACTCAGTCACTGGCTTAAACACCGCTCCGCTCGACCTGCTTCACCAAACAGGTCTTTTAACCCTCTCGCCGCTGTTTGAACTCTTCCCGATCGCCAAAGACTCTTGGTGATATCAGCTTTTCCTAGCCTCATGCTTTGGCCATTGTTTCTTTGTATGGGGGCAGAGACGCCTTTTGGGATCTTTCTTTACCTCCCTGAACTTCAGAACAAAGACCGATTGACTAGGCGTTCTCTTCGAACCTACCTTAGCCACCTTCCAAACTTCTTCCACCCTCTGCACCATACCTGAACTCGTTCGAGACGAGAAGGATTTTATCTTGCCTAAGCTCGCATGTAAGTGAGAAGGTCTTTAACTCGCCTGAACTCGCTCATCGGCGAGAAGGTCTTTAACTTGCCTGAACTCGCTCATCGGCGAGAAGGTCTTTAACTTGCCTGAACTCGCTCATCGGCGAGAAGGTCTTTAACTTGCCTCTACATTGCCCCAGGGGTTACATCTTCTCGCCCCCAGAAACACGGAGGACTTTTTACTGGTGCCTCTACATTGCCCAGGGGTTACATCTTCTCGCCCCCAGAAACACGGAGGACTTTTTCTCTTTCTCGCCTGCACTCGCTCGACGGCGAGGAGGTCTTTAACTTGCCTCTACATTGCCCCAGGGGTTACATCTTCTCGCCCCCAGAAACACGGAGGACTTTTTACTAGTGCCTCTACATTGCCCCAGGGGTTACATCTTCTCGCCCCCAGAAACACGGAGGACTTTTACTCTTCCTCGCCTGCACTCGCTCGACGGCGATGAGGTCTTTATCTTGCCTCAGAACGCGCGAGGGCGTTGAGGTCTTTCATCTGGTGCCTCCGATCGCCGAAAGACGATGAGGACTTTAAAACTTTAACTGATGCCTCCAATCGCCGAAAAACGATGAGGACTTAAAAACTTTAACTGATGCCTCCAATCGCCGAAAAACGATGAGGACTTAAAAACTTTACTGATGCCTCCAATTGCCGAAAAACGATGAGGACTTAAAAACTTTTTAGAAAGCACGCGATATATCTTTACTTGCCTTAAATCACGTACAAGTGACAAGGTCTTTCTTCAAAACTTTTGGAAAATAGCACACATGCAATCTGAAAATGCCTTATACTTTGAAAACTCTTCTTTTATTGGGTGGCCTCGTTAAAAACCCTCCTTAGGGAAAAAAGAGTGCCCCCTTCAAACTGTTTCATCAGAGACATTGTAGTATGACTTTGTGTTTGTCTTTACTTACAAAGCTCTTAACTATAGTACAACTTCAGGTGTGTGGCGTTCCAGGTGCGAGGAATCGCCCCTCCTTCCAGCGTCTCTAAGCGGTAGGCGCCGTTCCCGAGCGCCTCGGTTATTCTGAACGGTCCAGTCCACTTGGGTGACAGTTTATTCTCCATCTCGTACTGGTGGGCCTTCCTCATCACCAAGTCGCCTTCTCTAAACTGCCTTGGCATCACCTTCGAGTTGTATCTTCGCTCAACCCTTCTCTTCACGGCTTCAGCCTTCAACCTCGCCTCTTCCCTGACCTCATCCAGTAGATCCAGGTTCAGCCTTCTCTCTTCATTCGAGTCTTCCTCTACGAAGTTCTGGAATCTCGGCGAGCTCTCCTGGATCTCCACTGGAATCATGGCATCACACCCATAGACCAAGCTGAACGGGGTCTCATGGGTTTCTGACTGCTCGGTGGTGTGGTACGCCCAGACTATACGGGGCACCTCCTCAGCCCAACTTCCCTTGGCTTTCTCAAGCCTTCTCTTCAAACCTCTCAACAACACCCGATTAGCTGACTCCACCTGGCCATTTGTCTGAGGGTGCTCGACGGATGCAAACACTTGTTGAATTCCCACCCCTTCGCAAAGCTTCTTCAACAGGTGGCTTGCAAACTGCGTCCCATTATCCGACACCAGGCGTTTAGGCACTCCAAACCGGCACACGATGTTCTTCCACACGAAACCTTCGATCTTGTGTGCGGTGATCTGGGCCACTGGTTCTGCTTCAATCCACTTGGTGAAATACACAATCGCCACCACCAAGTACTTCATCTGCCTGATCGCCAGCGGGAAAGGTCCCAGGATGTCGATTCCCCAAGTATGAAACGGCCAAGGGCTATAGATCGACTTCAACTCCTCGGGAGGTGCCTTGTGCCAATCGGCGTGCTGTTGGCATTGTTTGCAGCACTGGGCATACTTCTTGCAATCTTCTCTCATCGATGGCCAGTAGTAGCCTGCACGGAGAGTCCTCGCGGCCAGAGCTCGACCCCCAACGTGGCTTCCGCATATACCCTCGTGGAGCTCTGCCATGATTCTCATGCACTTCTCGCCGTGTACGCATTCCAGGAGTGGGTGGGTGAACCCAAACCTGTACAGATCGCCATCAATCAACGTGTACTTGCTGGAATTTTTCTTTACCTTCCTAGCTTCTGTCGGATCCAGTGGGAGGAGGCCATCTGCTAGGCACCGCTTGTACTGTGTTATCCAAGTGTCTGGCTCATGGGTGGCGCAGACCTGCATCACATTCACCTTCTCTCCTCGACATGCTCTAATTCTCGGCGATCTCAGAGTTTCTTGCGTCAAGGACTTATGGCTTCTCGCTGCTTTCTTCGTCGACTTGCTTATCTGAAGGACCAGGTGATCTGCTACAAATGCCCTTGGCGTCTTCAGAGTTTCTTGAATCACCGTCCTCTGCCTACCCCCCTTGCCTGAGCTGGCGAGCTTAGCAAGCAAGTCAGCTCGGGCATTATGCTCTCTGGGCACATGTACTACTTCAAAGGAGGCAAAGGAACTCTTCAATTCTTGCACATACGCCAAGTAAGCCGCCATTTGTGGATCTTTAGCATGGAACTCGCCTGTTACTTGCCCCGTGACCAGCAGCGAGTCACTCTTAGCCATCAGCACCTTAGCCCCCATCTCCTTGGCCAGCAAAATTCCGGCGATCAGCGCCTCATACTCTGCTTGATTGTTACTGGCTTTGAAGGCAAATCTCAACGATTGTTCGATCAGCACGCCGTTGGGTCCCTCCAATATGACTCCAGCACCGCTGCCCTGCTGGTTCGACGATCCATCCACTGAAAGTACCCAACGGAAATCGTCCCCTTCAACTCGCGTTGCCTCAGATGAGAGCTCGACCATGAAATCTGCAAAGATTTGCCCCTTGATCGGGCCTCGGGGCTCATATTTAATATCAAACTCTGACAACTCTACTGCCCACTTCACCATTCTTCCCGCAACGTCGGGTTTCTTCAAGACCTTCTGGATGGGCAGATCGGTCATCACCAGTATGGTGAAACTATGGAAGTAGTGGCGCAACCTCCTCGCCGAAAATACCACGGCCAGTGCAGCCTTCTCCAGGGCCTGATATCTCGTTTCTGGGCCCTGCAACACCTTGCTCACAAAATAAATAGGCTTCTGAGCCTGATCTTGATCCTGGGCGAGCACCGCACTCACCGCCCTCTCAATTACAGCAAAATACAACCTGAGAGGGGTTCCCACCAGCGGTTTGCACAGAACCGGCGGGCTCGCCAGTTACTCCTTTAGTTTGACGAAAGCTTCCTCGCACTCTTTCGTCCAAACGAACTTATTATTGCGCCGCAGACACTGAAAATAGGGATGCCCTTTTTCTCCGCTAGCTGACACGAAGCGAGATAGGGCTGCCATCCGACTTGTTAGCTGCTGGACTTCTTTTACCGTAGCTGGGCTCCTCATCGCCAAGATGGCGGCACACTTGTCTGGGTTGGCTTCTATTCCTCTCTCAGTCAAGAGGAAACCCAAAAACTTTCCAGCCTCCACGCCGAAAATGCATTTCTCCGGATTGAGCTTTAACTTGAACTTGGCGATCGTTGTGAACAATTCTTCCAAGTCTGCAACGTGCTTGCTTTTTTCCGGCGAGGTCACGACCATGTCATCGACGTAAGCTTGCACGTTCCTTCCCAGCATTGGTGCAAGTACTCGATCCATCAGCCTCTGGTACGTGGCCCCCGCGTTCTTCAGCCCAAACGGCATCACCTTATAGCAGTAGCACGATCTCTCCGTCATGAAGGCTGTCTTCTCTTCATCCATGGGATGCATCTTGATCTGATTGTATCCCGAGAAGGCATCCAGGAAACTCAGCAACTTGCACCCTGCAGCACTATCGACCAGGGCATCAATGCTTGGTAAAGGATACGAATCCTTTGGGCAAGCTTTGTTCAGGTCGGTGAAATCGACGCACATGCGCCATTTCCCGTTACTCTTCTTTACCAGCACGACATTTGCCAGCCATTCAGGGTACTGGACTTCCCTGATGTGGCCTGCAGCGAGGAGTTTCTGTGTTTCGTCCCTGATCGCCTGCCTCCTCTCCTTGTTGAACTTTCTTCTCCTTTGTCGCACCGGTTTCACCAAGTTGTCCATCGCCAGATGATGGCACAAGAAGTCGGGATCAATCCCGGGCATGTCCGAAGCGGACCATGCAAACGCGTCCAGATGCCGCTCAATCACCTTGGCGATCTGGTCCTGGAGCTCGACGTCCAGAGATCTTCCCAGCTTGAAGATCTTTCCTCCGATCTCCTTTTCGAGCCACTGCTCGACAGGTTTTGGCCTGGATTCTCTGGCGATCACCGCCCTGGCGATTCCCTGCTCCCTCGCTTCCTCAGGGCGATTCCGCTCCTCTTCCTCCTCCAGACCAGCATTCTTCTCCCCCAGCTCAGCGTCCACCATCTCCACATCTCTTCCGGCGGCCTCCTCTGTTACCGTCGATCTGGGCTTCACACCGGGAGGTGGGGTGGTTGTTACATAACTCACCGATCTCTTGTTTTTCAGGCTATTCTCATAGCACTTTTTCGCTTCTTTCTGATCAGACTTGATCGTGATCACCACCCCCTCCATAGACGGCAACTTTAACTTCATGTGCCGGGTCGACGGGATTGCGCCTATCCTGTTAAGCGTGGGCCTTCCCAACAGGATGTTGTATGCTGAAGGAGCGTTCACAATGAGGTACTTGATTTTCTCCGTCTTCGACCCAGCCTCATCTGTAAACGTGGTTCTCAGCTCAATGTACCCCCTGACCTCCACCTGGTCGCCAGCGAACCCATATAGACACCCTCCATAGGGCCTTAGCTGGTCAAGGGGCAACTCCAGCTGGGTGAAAGTCGGCCAGAACATCACGTCTGCCGAGCTTCCTTGGTCCACCAGAACTCTGTGGACCTTCCTTCCCGCTGTAACCAACGAAATGACTATGGGATCGTTGTCATGAGGCATAACGTCCCGAAGATCCTGCTTGGTGAACGTAATGTCCACTTCCGGCGAGTGATCTTCACACATATCCACTGTCATCACCGATCGCGCGTACTTCTTCCTCTGCGATGCGGTGCATCCACCACCTGAGAAACCCCCTGCAATGGTGTGGATCTCCCCGTGGATAGGCATCTCGTGTTGCTGGGCTTCTCCACCTGCTGGCTGGGAACTCGACGCTCCCCCCGTCCTCCTGTCCAGCAGATAGTCATTTAGGAACCCGCTCTTAACCAGATCGTCGAGCTGATATCCCAAAGACAAACACGAGTCCAAAGTGTGGCCAAAACATTGGTGGAACTCGCACCAGGCATCTGGCTTTGACCCCAGCACCTTGTCGCCCACCTTCTCAGGCGCTTTCAACCTAGCAGATATGTTAGGAATGGCGATCAGATCCGCTAGTCCCATGACAAACTTGTGCTTAGGCGGGCGATTGTATTCCCGGCGTGCGGGTTGCTGGCGTGCTTGGCTCCTTCCCTTGTTTCTCCTATCGTAAGGATGGCGAGTCCTCTGGTCCTTCCTGGCCGCCGCCGCTGTTTCCAGCACCCTCTGCGGCTGGATCCTGGTCTGGGCGCGTGGCCTGGCGGGAGCCACGCTGCCTCTCTTCTCGGCGACTTCACTCTCGTCGGCGATGTGAGCCACCGCAAGTCGCCTAACTTCAGCAAACGTCGCGGGGTGCGCCCTGATCAAGGCCTCGCAGAATGGTCCTGGCTGGACGCCCTTCTTGAAGGCATAGACCAGCATTTCTTCATCCTTGGCCGGCGATCTGACCATCTGCGCTCCAAAGCGATTCAGGTAGTCTCTGAGGGACTCTCCCTGGTACTGCCTTATATCAAACAGATCATAAGACACCTTGGGTGGTGCCTTATTCACGATGTACTGCTCAACAAAGATCTTCGAGAACTGTTGAAAATTGGTTATGTGGCCGTTAGGCAGGCTCACAAACCACTCCATCGCCGTTCCCTGGAGCGTACTCACGAACATCTTGCAGTAGACGGCGTCTGACACTCCCGACAGCATCATCTGCGTATGGAACGTGGTTAGATGAGCCTCTGGATCCTCCACGCCGGTAAAGACAGCCTTGACCGGAACCACGCTCGTGGGAATAGGCGTGTCAGTAATCGCCTGAACAAAAGGCATTGGGAAAACACGAGGTGGCGTCGACGGCGCCACCTCTTCAGCAGAAGAACGCCCTTGCTGCTCCTGAAGAGCTCGACGCAGCTCCTCAGTCACCTTGCTGAGCTCCTCGTTCCTGGCGCGAGAGGCGACCAGGTCCTCATGCATTCTCGCCTGCTCTACGCGTGAGGCTTCCACAGTTGCCTGCAACGAACGCATCATCTCTGCCATCTGCGCCATGGTCATGGCGGCGGCGCCTTCGACAGCAACAGGCGCAACTGGACTTGAACGATTGCTTCTCATTTTTCTCATGAACTCAGCGAATCTCAGAAAGCAGCGAACGACACTTCAACCACGATCGAATCAGCGATCAATCGGAGAAAACAGTGCGAAACTGCGCAAGAAAACTCAAGAACACCGTAAGCCTTCAAAGAAAACCATAACTTCACCAGAAACCGCCGCTTCTCTGCGGACAACCAAACGAGCGAAAGAACTCGAACTTCCACCAAACAGATTACGTGTAAACAGCAGGAAACCTCATTCCACCGATCGAAAAGCCAAACGAACGGTATAAAACGCGAATTCACCGAACGAAACTCAAGCAAACAGCGAACGATGGTTGCACCAGCACACAACCACGCAGAAAACTTCGGAAACTTCCAAGAACTCACGCTGTGGATGGGAGCAAGTTTTACACGGCCCCACGGTGGGCGCCTGATGATCCTGCCTGTTGACCGGAACGCTGGAAACTGCCTCGTCAAAGGATCGACGTGCGCACCGCTTCGAACCTCCGTTCCTCTTCGAGATCCACCTCAAGAACCTGCAAAGAAACAGAGCGGCGCCGCTGCGGCCGATCGCACTCCAACGCTCAAGTCAGTTACAGTATCACCAAATACTAAGAGAACAAGAACCGTGCAAATCCTCTCTCATAGTAAGCTCTATAACTCGCAAGCGTAAAGAGTATAATCTGAATGTGCGTACCTCAGAAAGTTTGTTGAGAACTCTTATATACCTGGTTGTTTTCTCTCTCCTGGCAGTTACAGACCTGGACACGTGGCTCGCATCCAGTCGTACACGTGCCATCCTCTGGAGCCTCCTTGACTTGGCGCTGCTTCTACTCTCATTTTGGCTAAGTTACTTATGCATGGTACTGTCCAGTGCATAGCTAACTTGGGAGTGCGATCCCTACTGGAACTGGCGAGTTAGGGGCCTTCATACACCTTCCCTGTGGTCTCGCCGGCCGCCTTCATAATCTGCTTCTCCTTCATCTTTGGCGATGTGCTTGCTCTGGCGATCTCCAATGACTAGGTCGCCTGAATCTACATCTGGCGACTTCATCTTTAACTTGCTGATCGCCGATTCTGGTAAGCTGGAAATCGGAACACGCCAATATAACAACTGGCGACTACACGAGCCCCCTGACTTCCTTCCCTTTTGCCAACCTGGCGCCTTGCCAACACGCCTATACTGTAGCAGGGTGCCACGTCATCACTCCCGACCACCAGGGCGGTACAGTTATAAAGAAATTATAAAATGTTCTAAGTAGGATATGGTAAAATTCAGGTAAATTCCTGATTTATTATTTTATTAGTTTCTTAAATCAAATAATTATATGCTTATATTATTATTATTTTTTTAAATTTGCAACGTGCATATTCCTAATACATACTTTTACTTTTAAAAGAAAAAATAACGTATCATTATACTAATTTAAAAAATTGATGTAAGAATATAAGATTTTTAATCTAAATTGTATTCTTAAAAATAAATATAAAACTCAAAATGTTAATGACTAATTTGTTTCCTTGCCTTTCATTATTGTAGTGGATACCTTCTGACAGGGTTGAAAATATTTCAGTAGCAATCACCATTTGTCATGTTTTCACCTTACAGCAACGATCACCTCTCTGAATTCATGATCATTTTCATTATTCTTTTGTTTTTGTGCAGATAATAATGAAGAATAAAAAATAAAAGCACGTTTTATCGAAGCAAAATGAAAAGGCGTTGATGAAGGTCTAGAATGTGCTTGCCGACATCAGCCCAACACAAATGGCGACATATATTAAAATGGTACTGTCGTTGTGTAACCATGAGTGAGCCATGAGGTGACACTCACAGGAAATCAAAACATTGGTGGATCTTGATCATAACGTGGGTGAAATGTAAATGGAGGATGAAAGAAAGTGACGTGTAAGAAATACACCTAAATCATAGGTCTATGCTAAGACTTATTTTTTTCTTAATTTTTTTTTTTTTATGTTTTGGCAGTTGATTTGAGATGAAATAGTAATTTGAATTAAGGTAAATAAAGTGGAAAATTTAGAAAAAATTTATGAAAGTTTGTTAATAATGTGATGAGTGTGATTGAAATTGTAATTTTTTAAATTATAAAATGTATGATTACATATTTATTTTTTATGTAAAAAACTAAAAAAATAATGTTTTATTTTGTTCTGAATGTTAATTGTTTGTAAATATTTTTTTTGACAGTGCGTAAGAATATATTTTGAAATTTTTTTTATCAAAAGATAATAATGATTAGGAATAAAATAATTTGTTTTGATTGAAATCAAAATTTAATTGTGTAAAACAAATTATATTAAGTTCAAGACAAAATGTTAGGGTTAGGAGGTTTGGGTTAAAGTTAGGGGTAGGTTAGGGTTTAGGGTTATGTTTACCATATTCGATGTAGATGTAGGGTTATGATTATGGTTAAGGTTAGGGTTTAAAGGTAGCTCACACCAAATATATTGAACATATATTATGGAATGTTGATAATCGATTCTTTTATGAAAAATAAGGTAACATAGATTATGGGCAAGCATACATTGATTATTTGATGTGGACATCCAAATCCAAGGACATGGTGAGAAGGAATTTGACCAAGATTAATTGATTTCATTCCGTAACCTAAATTCTCAATTCTACTGGTAGTTCTATTTGGAATCATATAATTATCCCTACAAAATTAAGGCAACATAAATTATGGACAAGCAATAATTGATTATCCCTACAAAATTAAGGCAACATCGATTATGAGAAATAAACATCGATTATCCTTACAAAATTAAGGAAACATTGATTATGGGCAAGCTAACATCAATTATCCCTAGACAATTAGGCAACATCGATTATGGAAAAGCAAACATCGATGTTCCATACAAAAATCAACCATAATCGATTACGTAATCGATGTTTAGTTTTTTTGTCTCAACACATCAATTTCAAGAACTAACTTGATCGATTAACCCCCTCTTTACAAAGAGTCACAATTCTATTTTTCTCCCACGTAAATAACCAAGGGTACCAATGTAAAATAACATCGTATGCATGGACAAGCCTAGACTTCAGGATTTAGAAAAGTCCAAGGTGTTTTGATGATTTCGAACCATTTCATTTGTGAGAAAGACTAAAAAAATCGGTAGAAAAGACTTAGAAGATAAAAAAAGAGAGCAAGGACAATACATGTAATGAAGAGCAATTGGTGAAAACGAAAAAAATTGAATCAACTCTGAACTGTTTACTAGCTCATGCAGAAGTTGTTGAATTAATGGAGAGCTAAGTTTAAGAGGGGGTGAATTATACTTAGTTAGATTTCGCAAAAAGTGGTTTATCACAATCCTGACAAAATTTTAACTGATTATTTTTCAAAACAACAGGTTGATATTTTTAAAAGAGCACTCATTCAGAAAAATGAATATGTTTTTATAAAAAATAATTGACTAAAATATCTGAGCACACAATTCTTAAAGCACAAAACTATCAATCAAAAATACACTTAGGAAAAATTTAAATTTGTTTTAAGAATGAAATTTCTGAATTAATTTCAACAGATTATATTTGAAAACAACATATTGTTTTTTCTAATATAGTAACATAAAAGAAATATTAACAGATTATATTTGAAAACAAGAGATTGTTTTTATGGTTACAATAACATAAAAGAGATCTTGCAGCTTTCAAGAACCAATGCAGAATCCAACAAATTCATACACAATTTTAAAGAACCTTTTTGATTCAAACAACTTGTAAACCCAATAATGGATGCAAGTGTATACAAACAAAATCAATACACAGTGTTCCACACACAATTGCTTAGCACATCAGTTTTGTTCAATTCAGAAATCCAAACAAATATGCAGATAATAAAAACAACTTTTTGATTCTAATAACAATTGATTGATTTTAAACTAGTAAGAACAATTATGCTGAAAAATAAAGTGCAGTGATAAAGGAAGCTTAAAGGAAACCAAGATTTTATACTGGTTCGCTAACAACAAAGCTACATCGAGTCCCACCTCACACCAAGATGGAATTCACTAAATCACCAAAATTCTTTTTTACAAAAGAACAACAAAACAGTTCTTGAACACTACAAGAACCAACCATTCACTGCAACACCCTGTTATAGCTGTGATTCTCACCAAGAAACCCTATCGTGGCACTTACACACACAAAATTACATAACGGAAATGAAAAATAACAAATTCACCTTGACTATGAACCAAGAAATACAAAGGGATCTCCCAATTCACATTAGAACTTTGAAGAACCTTTGGCCTCTAGTTGGATGATGAAAATTAGGCACCAAGAACACTCAAAGATCAACAAAGATCAATTCTTCCAAAAATAGCTCACTCTTTGATTCTCATAAATTGTAAAAGTGTATTTTGTGTAATCAATATTTGGAACTTTTTTAGAAAACAAACTCACCCTTTTATAGAAGATAAAACAGATACAATTTTAAAACAGAAAATGGTACCATCAGTAAAATCAACCGGTTAAAAACAAATCAATCTATTGATTTTACTCAAAACAAGTAGTTTGTGTCAAAACTATTTTTTCTTAAAAGGAATGTATTTGAAATGAAAATACTTGATATCTTACATATTAAAATATGGTTTTTTTAAGGTAAAACATATTATAGAAAAAATCTAAAACATTTTAGTATTTTCAGTCAATTGATTTGAAAGATAACAAATTGAAAAAAAAATTGTAACTTTCCATAAAACAAAATTAAAACTAGTTTAAAATATTTTTAATCACTTGAGAAACTTTTTAAACAATTAAAAAACAGTTTAACCTGTTGAAAATTATTTTGTTATCAGACCTTCATCATTCCTAAAGGAAAAGATAAATCAAGACAACCAAAATAAAACCTAAGCTACCTAGACACATAAGGCACCAGGTCTTCACTCAAGACTTCATGACTTCATCAAACACTTTAAGTTAGGATCCTTGAGATGTCCAACAATCTCCCCCTGTTTGATGAAGACAAAGAGTCCAACAAGTCTTGAATCTTCAAACAACTTTACCTTTTAAGGGCAATGATCAGAGGCAAAAAGAACACATTTTACATATTCAGATTTGCTCCCCCTGACTTGCAAAACTCCTATATATTTCTCCCCTTTGTGTTCATCAAACATAAAATGTGAACAAATACTATATGAATGGATATACCAGTCCATCAAACAGTTCATAAGTATATAGAAAGCAACAATAATAACTGTAATAACCATGCTTAGGAAGGATAGAAAATGTTCAAGGTGCAAAACCAACACAAATACAACCCAAAAGAAAAAACAAAAATAGAAACAATTCAACAAATATGACAACTATAACCAATTACAAACCAAAAAAATAGATTAAAAAAGATAGACTATGTCTCACGATGATAGGGCTTAGCTAGCTGCTCTTGGACAACTTCAATCTGGTGATTACAAGATGTTGAAATCTTGATGAAGTCATCTTATAATAAGCTCTTTGCTCTGCAAAAATTTTGTACAACCGATTAAGCATAACTCTTTAAAAGCTTGATAATGGTTCACCCCTCTCCAAGGGTGACACATAAGCAATAAGAGCATTCATCTAATTTGCTTGGGGCTCATTTGTAGCAATGCTTGATTTAGGAACATCGAACTTGAAGCTTCACTATTTTTGCTTATTCACAAATTATTGCTCTTTTGAAATCTCATTTTCAGTAAAGTGGAGCAATCTATTTCACTTTCAGCTTTCATAGTTTCATTCAACTCATCTTTCACATCAACCTCAAAGTAATCTAGGAACTTTGAAACCATAATAGCATAGGGAAACCTATAGTCTACAACTCTCTTGGACTTCATCATGTGTTCCTTCATTACATTTACCCAAATTACCCTTATCATGTTCACAAGGCAGTACATTAAGATCAAGTCTTCTTCATTCAACATAGCATGCTTGGTCCCCTTGGGAGTTAGCTTCCATGTAATGATATACGCTAAAAATCTATAATGCCTGTTAGAATGAATGGCTTTAAACTAGAGGGGGGGTGAATTGTTTAAAGAGGGTTTTCGCAAAATTTTAAAACAAGAATGAAATTATCTCAAGAAACAATTGATAAGAAATTCAGTTTGCCAAAACAGCAATAAAAAACAACAGTACCAGAAAAACAATCGGTTGTTTCACAGAAACAATCGGTTGTTTATACTAGCAAACAACAAACAAAACTGAATTTAAAGAGTTAGGGATAGAGAGATAGCACACAGATGTTTATACTGGTTCACTCCAAATCCAGACACACTCTCTTCTTGGCCAACACACCAACACTAAGATTGTTGATCTTGATCCCCTCAAGAACACACAACCAATCTCAGCAAACACAGAAACGAAAACTTGTTTCAAATAGTACAAGGATTACACTAGTTACAGAAGATAATCTGAAATCAATACAAGAAGAATCCTATTCCACACACTTTGATCAATCACAAACTCTAAGCAATCTCAACTCTTTGAAAAACTCAAAAACTCTTTTCAAAATCTAGTAAAAGATTGTTACTCAAATCTGTTTTTCTGAATTTATTCAAAGATGTTGTTTGTTATCAAATCTTAGCAAACTCTTAAAAGATTGGTCAAAGCATTTAATGACTGGAGCGTAAGCAGTTAAATCATTTAAAGCTCAGTCAAAGATAAAACGATTTTTCTGTTATGGTCCCAAAACAAACAATCGGTTGTTTCCTCGAATCAATCGGTTGTTTTGGTTCGAACAGTTCAACCATTTGAAAAACAGTTTTCAATCTTTTCTCAAAACATCTAAGTATAAACAATCGGTTGTTTCGACAAAACAATCGGTTGTTTTAACTTAGTTTGAAAACATTTTACTTTCAAAAAGATTGAGAATGCCTATGCTTTAGATTTAATCAAAAGGTGGATTACAACACTCAAACTACCCCAGAACTAAACTAAAACCACACAACAACAACAAGCACAACAAAGGCTTCAACATCCTTCAAAGGATTTGGATTCTTCAAAGCTTGAACACCACATGGTTCAACAATACCTACATTAAATCGATTGAAATAAGTGTTTTGATCCCTAAAGAAAGAGCAGTAGAACTACATCTTGTTGAATTAAATAATTTAAGAGATATTTCCTTTGTCCACTTTGACTCCTCTTTGTTTTAGCCCAACAATACATCAAGAGTTATAAGCATTTTGGCCCCTTTCACAATTAACACTAAATTTTTTCCATCAAGACCGAGGTTAGTGTAAAATACTTTGATTAAATCATGGTATACATTGCCTATCATTTTCAGAAATGGTTATAGTCTCTAAAGTTTTAAGAGCTCCCTTGCTTCACGAAGTTTTTGCTCCTTCATCCAGGAAAGCTCCATCACCTTAGGAATATTGATTTGCTTCCTACTCATTACGTGCAGGAAGGTTGCCATAGCTTCTTCATCTCCAACAAACCATGTTTCCAAATATCCAAACCTAGAGGTGAAGGATGGTCCTTTGGATCTCTTCTTCTTTTGTGAAGGTGATGCCATTTGAGTAATATGTGAGAATAAATACAAATAGAGAAAAAGAATAGAACAAATGCTTTGATTTTGTACAATGTTGGATTATATAGAGGGTTAGTGCGGACAAAAAATAATTTGTGTTAAAAATATTCAACACATTGTTATTGGAAAGAGAGAAAAAAATCAATGCATTTGGCAGTTTTGATTGACCATGTATGAAAAGTTGTTGTGGATCTTTTGGTCAGCACCAAATCCCAACAATAAGTCACGTGAATGCACATGAATCCAGTCAAACTTTCTCTGTCCATGTCACATAAGTATGCATAGGATTCAGAAAATGAATTAATTAAAAACAGAAACAGTTAGTTGAAATAAGCATCAGATTAAAAAGAATCAATTGATATTCAATTAAATAAATTAAAATTTTATTGAGAACTATTACTTAAATTGATTATGCCTAATTTAGTTCTAATGTAATTAAATCTATCTCTTGCAAGTGGTTTGGTAAACAAATCAGCCAATTGTTTTTCAGTTCTAACGAATTTGATTTCACAATTTCAATTTCAATATGCTCACGAAGAAATTGATGTCTAATCTCTATATGCTTAGTCCGTGAGTGCATGATAGGATTCTTTGTCAAATTTATGGCACTTGTATTATAAAAAAGGAATGTTATTCAAAATATTTCCAAAATCACTTACTATTGCTTCAACCAAATATTTTTTACCACAACAACTCCCTACAACTATGTATTCAGCTTCAGCTGTTGACAAAGCCACACAAGCTTGCTTCTTGAAATGCCATGAGATTTAGTTTGAGCCCAGCAAATGACAAGTTCCACTTGTACTTTTTTTTGTCTATCTTACACCCTGCAAAATCAAATTCAAAATAGCCAATTAAGTTTAAAGAAACATGACAAAGATACCACAAACCAACTTCCTTTTGGCAGCATTGTAATGTGACTCATTTGGTGCAGATTGGAACCTTGCACACATGGAGAAAACAAACAGTATGTTTGGTCTACTTGTAGTAAGATACAGTAGTGAACCAATCAAACCTCTGTACTTGGTTTGATCCATTGATTTCCTAGCAATATCTTGATCGAGATGACAACTTGTAAAAATAAGAGTGCTAACAACTTTGCATTTGTCCATTTCAAATTTCCTTAGCAAGTCTTTACAGTATTTTTTTTGACAAATTAAAATACCATCCTTCAACTGTTTCACTTGAATTCCTAGAAAGTAGTTAAGCTTGTTGGGTTTAATAGTGCCAAAGTTCAAGAGGGGGGGTGAATTGACCTTTTAAAACTTCTTCGCAGAAACAGTGTTCAACCCAGTTTTACAGAAAATAAATCGATTTATGTGAAAATGAACAGATTTATTTCAGCACTGTTTTTCTGTTGAAACGCTTTTAATACAGCAAAGCTAATCACAAGACTATGCAGTGAGGATTTCCAGCAGCACACACAGATATCATATTTGAAAAACAGTGAAACACAAAAACAGCAAGCTTCAATTTCAAGCAAGTGATTAAGGTTCAATTGATAGTATGCTAGTTAATTGAGTGACCTTTGCAAACAAGCTGTTCCTGTGACTTTTAACAGACTATGAGTGTTCTTCTTGATGTCAAGAAATTTTCCAGAAATTAAGAACAATGAATCACAAAACAGCAAGCTTCAACTTTAAGCAATTTGTTTAAGGTTCAATTAATAGCATTGACAGTTTCTTGAACAGCCTATCACAGTCAATCTGTTCCAATGATTTTTAGCAGATTGTATATGTTCTTATCAGATTCAAACACCTTTTTCAGAAATCAAGAACAGTATGCACAGTGCCCAGAAAGAACAGATTTATTTTCAATTGAACAGATTTATTTCTTTGCTGTTTTATCAATTATGCAGAAACGAAATTGCAGAGTGAGGGAGAGAATGAACACAAACAATTATACTGGTTCACTCAACCTGAGCTACATCCAGTCTTCACCAACAACAGGTGGAATTCACTAACACCCAGTACAATCAAGTACACTTCCCACTGTTCTTGAAACCTACAAGAACTTAGGTACTCTTGCTGAAAAAACCTATTTCAGCACTCATACACACACATCCACTCTCCAAGAACACCTATCAAGAAGAGGATTCAACCAAACTATTACAAGTAATAAGAAGTGAAACGACTACACCTGATTGAGGTAACAAAGATCTGCCTTAAACCAGTAGGCAAGATTGCTAG
Organism: Phaseolus vulgaris; assembly: GCF_051622355.1. Taxonomy (NCBI): domain Eukaryota; kingdom Viridiplantae; phylum Streptophyta; class Magnoliopsida; order Fabales; family Fabaceae; genus Phaseolus; species Phaseolus vulgaris. The sequence continues at coordinate 1,684,689 of NC_143507.1, forward strand.
AACAGTAGCTGCACCTCACACCAAGCTTTTGGAACCAAACCAAGAACAAGCACTTTTTGATTTTTGAAATCTTTGAAGAACAAATGCTAATCCTTGAAAACACTTAACTCTCTGCTGTCAAAACTTGTTTTTTGCAAATGTATGAACTGTTTGAATCGTTATTAAACTCAGAAAACAAGTTTGCATTTTATAGAAAGCCTAGCTTATAACAGAATTTTGAAAAACAGTTAAAGTTGTTATAAAATGAACAGATTGAAAATAAAATAAACTGATTTATTTTCAAAAGCAGTTAGAGAATCTGTTAAGTGAGGAGACTTAGTCAACCATTCTGGTGCTGAGATAAAATTGAAAAACGTTTAAGCTTGACATGGCACCAGAGGCAAAAAGAATCTATTCATTTACAGATGAACAGATTTATTTTTCAAAACGAAAACAGAGAAAGTTTAACTATTTGAAACTCAGTCGTTTTGAAAAGAAGAAGACTTAGTCAAAATACCTGATGCACAAAATCAAAATTTTTTCAAGACTTTAGCCAAGGCATCAGTGAAGAAAATGAATCTGTTTATTTAGAAAAGAACAGATTTATTTTTATGCAGTAAAACGTGTTTTCGTGTAAAACATGTGAAAAACAGTTTTAGAAAACTCATGCTTGTTCTTATCCCATGGCCAGTGATTATGAGGTGAGTTACACAGCAAAAAGCTACTCTTAGACAACCTCTAAGCACTAACTAAGACATTCTTAAAGCAAAGCACAAATACATGGAAAGTACATAAATGTCTTCATCAAACACAACATACAAGTCTTCATCAAACACAATCTTGAAGGGGCAGCAACCATCTTCAACAAAGCTCACCCATCATATATATTTCACATTCAATTTTAATGGCTTCTACAAAGGCTTCACACAAGGCTTCATTAGTTGAACCTAAGATAATATAATCTACATACACTTGTACCAAAATGATGCCATCTTTCTTTTTCTTAATGAAAAAAATATTATTTGTCATGCCTCTTTCATATCATTGAGATAACAAGAAATCACCTAACCTTTCATACCACTACCTTGCTGCTTGCTTCAATCCATACAAGGATTTCTTGAGTTTGTACACACGATCTAACAATTTATGATCTTCAAACCCAAGTGGTTGTGACACATATACCTCTTCATTAATATAGCCATTCAGAAATTCACAGTTCACGTCCATTTGAAAAAGCCTGAATCCATTCACACAAGCAAAAGCTAGGAGGAGTCTAACAGCTTCCAACCTTGCTACAGGAGCATAAGTCTCATCATAGTCAATGCCTTCCTCTTGATTGCAGCCTTTTGTAACGAGCCTTGCCTTCTTTCTAATGATGATGCCTTGCTCGTCCATCTTGTTCCTGAAGACCCATTTTGTGCCTATTACATTCATTTCAGTTGTCCTTGGAATCAAAGACCACACTTGATTCCTAGTGAACTAATTCAACTCTTCCTACATGGCTAAAATCTAGTTTCCATCTTCCAATGCTTCATCAAGATTATTTGGCTCCACAAAGATACAAATGGCATTGCTTCAAGAACTTGTTGAGAAATTTTTTGGTTGATACTCCTTTCTCAATATTCCCAATGACATTTTCTAGGGTTAAATCTCTAGGAGTCCTCCATTCTCTAGGCAATTTTGGATTTATAGCATGTTCTTCAGCAGAGATTGAATCGGTTGTTTCTGAATCAATCAATTAATTTTTCTGAAGTGTAGTTCTTAAATCATCTGATTCAAGTTCATCTTCAACAGGCTTAAGCATATTGATGAGGACCATCCAAAGCCACCATACACAAGAATAAAAGACAAACGAATTGTTTGTATCAGTAATAGAAATAACTTCTATAGGATTTGTATTCTACTTTTATCTAGAGTATTTTATAGAGGAAATAAGGATACTCTAGAAATCCTAACTTGTCACACAAGTAAGGGCTTCTAGAGCACCTTAGAAGAGCACATACGACTTTCTTAAGCCATCATACTCACTATAGTTAAGTTTACTTAACTAGAGTTATGGTAGCTTAAGGAGCAAGCTACCTTCATCTATAAATACTCTCAAATCCACTCATGTATTCAGATTTCCAATTAAATGAATAAAGAGTTATGAATTGGAACAATCATTCTCTCCCAAATCTCTCTTGCTAGTGAGCCTCTTTGGCCTAGTGAACTTAGGAAGGTTGGCCAAACCTCCTTCCCCTTCATTGCACTATCAAACTTCCAAAACCTAGCACCTCTCAACTGTTCGGTGCTTCCATCACCACTCTATTCTTTTGGATTCTCCATTCAATAATCCATTCAAGAGCTTGGATTGCATCACATATAATTGTTAGTCTCATAAAAAACTACATGGACATATTCTTCAATAGTTAAAAGCCTCCTATTATAGATTCTATATGGATGTCCATTTAAAGCATAACCAATAAGAATACCCTCATTAAATTTTGCATCAAATTTTCCAAAATTATTTACCATTATTCAGAACAAAGCATTTACAACCAAACACTCTAAGATGACTTATATTAGGCTTTCTACCTTTATACAACTCATAGGGTATTTTCGTTAAGATAGGCAAAATTAAAGTTCTATTTTAACATATGCAGCAATGTATACATCATCAACCCAAAATATTTAGGAAGATCATATTCATTTAACATAGTCCTAGCAAGATCTTCTAGTGATCTATTTTTCCTCTCAACTACACCATTATGTTGTGGGGTTCTAAGAGCAGAAAAACTATGTATAATTCCATATTTTTTCACAAAACCTAGCAAGTCTAAATTTACAATAGCTAGAGGCATCTATTTATAGCCAAGGGAAGTGAGTGAGTCGTGTAGGAGAAACTTCCTTAATCATAGTTTGCATGGCAAGTTAGGGTTAAGGTTTGTAGTGTCTGCCTATATCATCTACTAACCCTAGCTTGCATGGCAAGTTAGGGTTTATAGAAGCTCTTGTGCACACCTTCTCAACCCTAAGTTTAGAGTTTGAATTCTAGTCTTCTTTTGACCCATAATACAAGGTCAAAAAGAAAATCAATATTTACAAATTTATGCAAGGCTTAAAAGAGGAAATATATATTTTTCAATGTCTCTACTCTTAGCCTAAGTTGTGGTGGCTAGCTTTGTCTTAAATATATTTATTAGGTTCAACCAACTCTTCTAAGTTCAAGAGAGGTTAGGCCAACTCTTGAGGTGTTCTAGGCTAGAAGGAATATAGTAGAAGGAATAACCTATAAAGAGCTAAGAACAAGTACAAAGTGTTCCCCCAATTTGGGCAACAATGCAACCATGCATTCAAAGCTAGAAAATAATGTACATGAGTGCCCTATTTATAGGAGAAGGTAGCTTGCAACCCAAGCTACCCAAAACTCTAACCATAAGTTATCACTAGGATAAAAAAAATAGGCATGATAGAGTAGCTTGTACCATAAGCTAGGGTAAACACCCTAACTTAGCACGTAAGTAACTCCTAACCTTACATTGTTTCTCAAGTTGGGGTTTCCAAGGGTGGGAAGGTGATGGAGGACCATCCTAGTCACCAAAATAATCAGTCTCGGAAGAGAGAAAATTTTGATCAAAAGTTATTTTTCTAGAGAATTCTCCTTCTGTAGCCTTGTAAAAATTGTATAGAGTAAATAGGATTTCAATTTCGGTCTTTAATTTTTGTATAAAATTTTTGGGCCTTGTATTTGGGCCATTTTAATATATGATTGTAGGAATTTAGAGAGGCCAAGAGGGATACCTACATGGCACACACAAGGCACCACATAACTTTTCAACATGGAGCCTTCCTTTAGCACAAGATGATTTTTCCTTTCCTTCATGAAGCACATGTGGCACCTCATACATGCCTTCTCCACTCTCTTGTGCCACTGTCAATTTTCTAATGGAGAGCTTTTCAAGACATGGATTTCCATATGGAAATTCACCAATGGAGAGTTTTTAAGTTGCCACATGACACTCCATGAATAGAGAGTCTTTGAGAGTTCTAATAGTCACTATAGGAGACTTCTAACTCAATAAATAAATAGCTTCTCTTGTGTAATTCTTACACTTGAATTGTGTAATGAATTTCTGCCTAAATGATTTTTAGAATTGCTCTCAAGTCTCTCTTTTCTCGTGCTCTCACTCTTTAGGGAAGAAGTCATAGAGATAGCTAGAAGGTTGGCCTAACCTCCTTCCTAGCACCATTCTCTAACCTTCATTGTTTCACACCATTTCTTACCCATTTTATTTATCATATCTTCCATTGTCATGCCTCCTTCTTTCATCAAACTCATTCCAAATCGAAGAACTTAAGAGGGAGCCAAGGACCATCAAAAAGAGTTTTCTCTCTCCTAAGATTAGGTTATTTGACCTATTTAGCCCAAATACAAGGGCCCAAAATAAATCCTATACTAATTTGTCCCAATATACAAGGCTCAAAGATACTTATTCTACTATGTACATTTATTTATAAGACTTGGGAGAAGGATTCTTTATTTAAAGTTGAGTTATTTCTCCTTAGTGTAACTCATCTCATGAGTCTTCTTATTATAGGATAGTGGTGACTAACATGATTACACAAGAAAGAATACAGTAATTCAAAAATGGAAAATTAAAATCCTTCTGGTGTTTGAACTTTTCTTTCCCCCTTTAGTTTTTAACTCTTTCTCACTTGCAACCTGTACTTGGTGCATCCCTCTAGATCACTACTAAAACGTGAACAAACATAACGTCTAACATGAAAATGAAGAACATAATAAAGCAAGTTTTTATACTAGTTCACATCAAACCTTGGGCTATGTCTAGTTCTCTATCAAACACACTACTTAAGAGGTTCCATTGACCAAAATAAATGATTATGGCGAGTACACCATCCTCTCCAGGTTACATTGAGTACACAAACCTCTCAAGGTTATACTAGTCTTAATATTCCCCTAAAACTAAGACCTCTCAAAATATACGAAATACTCTCAAAGATAGCACAATCAAAGCTCATTGGGTATACTTTACAATGTGAAGAATTACAAAGTTTAACCTCACAACCCAAAAACACAAGACATTCTTAAATAATTGATATGCAACTCTCGTGTATGTTGAAGCTTTCTATTAAATGTTATTCTAATTGTTGTTTTCTTCAACTTTGTCTTTGAATCCTTTATAAAACTTTCACAAAGATGAATGTTGAAGCTCGAAACAACAAGACTTGATATCAGCAAAACATTTCGCTTATGCATCACTTCATTTTTGTTGTAGTAGATGTTCATAAAGAAAACTTCTAATATAATGGATTTCTGTGTCTTGAACGTTGGAACTGTTTCTAGAAACAATTCAAACATATTTAAAATATATAGTAAAAAAACAAATAAATTTGATTATTTCATAATTATGAATTTGAAAACCTTCTATTTTAAAAATCTATTTTGAATGTTGTATTTAAATTTTTTTCCATACTTGTATAATACTAAACATTGATACATATATTTGATTTAAATTGTTAAATAGGATTAATACGAGGTTTGTAAATATTTAATAATCATTTAATTTCATTTGAAAAACTTATGTAAAACAAAATACATTTATTCTCTAAAGAAATTGTATGGATCATCTATGACGAAAATGAAATCAAGACCGTCTAACTCGTTTAACATTATGAGACTATCTAACAAGTTTAATATTATAGAACCATCCAACATATTTAACATTTGCGAGATGGTCTAACTTGTTAGTAGAGTGAGACCATCTAACATGTTTAACACTGGGAGATCGTTCAACATGTTAATAATGTCTAAATAACTCTTTACCAGAATGGTGTTGTTGAGAGCAAAAATAGATCTTTACAAGAAATGACTCGGATCATGTTAAATGCTAACTCCACCCTTAAACGTTTTTGGGCAGAATCCATTATTTTTTTTATAAAGCTTTCATGTTAGGCATCACTATGCAACTTGACATTTCAACTAGGCTAACACCCTAAGCAACAACAATCCTCTGTCATCATGTAAAAAATGTATTATTAAAAGAAAAAAGAAAAAGAAAAAAAAATGAGGGGATAAAACCAAAACTCATATGTTAACAAAAACGATACATAGGTAGAGTATACCTATTCATAAAGAACTCTAAGAATAGACAAGATGAAAGCCTATTATACCAATAATATGAGTCTCTATGAATAAAATCTAAATTAGCTAGCTTCTTGACAGAAAAACCTTTCTCGGATCTTTATTTTTAAGCTTTTCAGATGATCAAGATTTAAAGTGCTGCAACTCACTCTTTTAGAATCACTTGTGTTGCATCTGCATATAATCTTTTAGATTCAGTATATTTTTCTAACATAACATCTGTTAGACGATTTTTTATTTTTATAGAAAAACAATCTAGCACAAACATAATGCATAGTGAATGAAACAATTCAAAATGTGATAGTGACTTACTTCTCAATCTCATCATACAAAAGTAAGTTAAAGAATTAAAATTTTAATTTAATATTATCAGATGATATTTTAGGTGGGTTGGTGAATGAACTCAATTTACTACATATTTGTTCTAAATTTTGTCCACCTTTTTGACCAAATTTAAAAAATTACTTTTGAACCAATGCGATCCAAACCCATGATAAACCAAATTGACACGTTAGTTTAGATCATTTTGACTAGTGTAGACTAGTGTAGGAATCTATGTTTTAAAGATAGTAAGACTAATAGTATCGTGTGATTGTTCAAATGTATTAGTGCTTCAGTTGTCTTTATTACACATACACCCATGAATTTTCAAACCTAAAAACTGCTTGCCTTAATGGTTTATTTTCAAATTATATAAAGTCAAATTTAAAGAATTTTTTTATATTAAACAACGAATAAATTGAGTCCTCAAAAACCTAGATTCATCCATATATGATGAGATGTTAAGTCAAGTTAATGTTAAAATGTAAATATATATGATTATATTGAAAAACTTTCATGTTTTATATTTAAAATATAGATTTGAACTTCTACACCACAAAACAAAAATATGTTTGAAATTTAATTATGATTTGAAAATTACATATTAAATAAATAAAAAAGTTGAATATCATATATAAAGAAAAAAAAATCCACAAATACCTAATATAAAGTTTTAGACTAAATATGATATGATATTGTAATAATTTATTAACTCATTTCTTATTCTTGTGAGTATATCTCTTAAAAGAAATTCTAATCAATAGTAATATTGAAACAAATTATATTTTGGGATAAATATGTTTTTTTCATGTACTATATAATTCAAAATTGATTTTTTTTTCAATTTTAAATTTTATAATTATTGGATACTTATAATAATAAATTAAAGGAATGAGTCATTATCAATGTGTTTTATTTGTTACTTAAAAAAAATATCTAGACGTTGAGTGTATAATAATATCATATAATATTCACGTCAATAATGACTTAATATAAAATATTTTAACATTTTAATTTACATCGAAAATTCATTTATCACGTACAAAATAATTTGTAATGACTCATTACAATAATTTCTTTATTATAACACTCAAAAGAATTAAAAGTTAAACTAAAAACGAAAGTCAATTTCACGTGAAAGAATAAGGAAAAAAAACACATTTAATTTTTAAATTTATTCTTAAAAACTCTTAATATCTGAATCGATAATTTGTTTTGGTGATAAGTTTTATGAAAAAATCCCAACTCTAGGACCTACTAACTTCTCCTATAATGATGCACATGGTGTTTTCTGAAAATGAGATGGATTGGTGTGGTGAATCCACTTATAAGAAACGGTGACGTGATTGAATTGAAATTACTTAATTAGTCGACAAATGAATAAATTGATTAATAAATTTTATATTTGATGAATGCATTATAAAAACGTGTGAATTTATGAATCTATGGTGGATTGTGTAGAGATGAAATATGGATGGAGTCTTCATACACGTTTTTGTTCCCCACAAGACAAATGGTAGTGGGTGAGATAGGACCACAGTTTGTAATATTTCTGATCAGCCACTCTGTTTGGTACTTTTCTTTAGAAACCTTTGTGTTCAGTGGTGTGTGTATGAGAAAGGCATGCAAACAGAAGGCATTGTTGGAATAGCAACCAAATTTAATGGTGCAAACGGGTCAAGCACTAACTCCCATTTTACAAAAAGCTGATGAAGAAAAAGGTAATCACGCAGTGCTACTTGTACTCATTGTTTCCACAGATAAACATTATGCAACAATCCAAAGTTGCCTCCAAGTTGCAACTACAAACGCAACTAGCCAGGTTAAACTTTATAATAAAGTTGCGTCGCTTTAATACCTCTAAATTCACGCCTCAAGTTAATATCTTTTTTCCCTCACCATCACAACTTTAGTTTACATCCCACTATCACAAATATATATAAAAAATATTAATAGATAATTTTGTTTGCTAGTTTTATATATATATATATATATATACACGATTACTTACCTTATTTAAATTTTACATAATTTATTAGTTTAAAAAATATTAAAAATATAGAGATAAATCCATTTTATAATAGATAAATAGGTCTTAAATGAATTTTTAAGTTAATTATTACAATATTATGAAACGAATTTTAAATTTAATTAAATCTCATAAAATTAGTTCATATATTAAAATTTTTATCTATATACTTATTTATATATTTATATATGTAATGAAATATACAAACAAACTAATTACAATATTTTATTACTAAAATAAAGTTATCAAATGGTACTTTATGAAAAAATGGTTAGCAAAATATGATTTTTCTTTGAATATATAGTTATTAGTAGTTCAATTCTTTATTTTTTTTGTACTTGTGACCCAATAAAAACCTTATCCGTCTTGAATTGACTAAAGCAATAACTCAAACACATATTTGGGTAAGAAAAATAGAATAAAGAATGAGAGGTAAGAGTGGGATATTGATTAATTGAGTCTGATAAATAAAAATACAATCGATGATAAATTATTCATATGCAAATTGTGTGTACTTCAAACTACTCAATTTGAATCACATTTGGAAATCAAAGATTCAACTTGAGCTTTTCCACTAGGTCCCTTTGTCCTAATGTAAAGTCTATACTCATCAAAAGTTTTTGATGGGTATAGTGCTGGCCTATCCTCAGTCACAAGCTCCTTGGCAGGTTCAATGGGTATATCACTCCTGGGGTTATAAAAGAAGGCCAATGAAACTCTATCTTTGTCTGAGTTCACAATCACCCTGTGCTCTATACTCTTGTAAACTGCATTGCTCATCACCTACAAACATGTCACCCACATGATATGTCAATAACCATATCAGCCATGTTTTCTTTCAAAATGTAGCAATATTATACTGATAAAAAAAGTAAGTCCTAAGTGATGACATGAAAATGTTCAACATTGTTGTAGATAGAGACCTGAATTTGATCACCAATGTTGATGATAAAAGCATTTGGGAGGGGTTTAACAGTGATCCAATCGTCTCCTCTGCGAACTTGAAGTCCAGACACATTTTCATCAGGGAGAAGAATGGTCATGCCACCGGGGTCTGAATGAGAGGACAAACCCATAGTGAGGTCAGGTTGTGGACACTTTGGATAGAAATTCACCCTTAAGCAAGCACCAATTTCATCTTCCCCACCAAATGCATTCATCAGAAAATCCTTTCTTAGCCCAAGATTCACTGACAGTATCTCAAGAACCCTTCCTCCTAGCTTAACAACTTCCTCGCCATATTCAGTTATCACATTCCTAATCCAGAGAAAAAAATACCTAATTAAAGAAATTGAAACAAAAATCTACACAGAAATTCAAGGTTGTCATAATGAAGAACTATGACATGAAAAATTTGTAAAAGTCAAGAACTTAATTCACACTAAGCTTCAAACACTGAAATAGAAATTTACCTGATAAGGAAAACAAATGCTTTTTAACTCTGTTTTGGCTACAAGTTTCTTTTTTCACTTGCTTTCGTGTGAATAAAATTTGTACGCTTTATTCGCGTATAGAGGAGGGGCAGGTTTTTTCACCTCCCATGAGTTTCACCATTTAAAATCTTTTATAGAAGTTTTTTTTATATATATAAATATTATTATAATTTAAATTTTACATATATGAATCCTTTAAGATTGAAGAAAGGCATTTAAATAAAGGTTTTTTTCAATTAAAAAAACTATATTTGTGAGTTCACATTAAAGTAATATCTTTGTTGATAAATTCTTGGTAGAAATTTATATTAGAGATGAGAGAGAACCTATAAGCAAATAAATTCTAACGCAACTTAATTTAACACCACAAATCTAAAAACAGCCTAGATGTAATTTTCTTTTCTCAAATGAAAATACTATGTAGTCTCCATTATCTTTTTAAAAGCTTAATCTATAAAAAAAAGTTGTAGCTAATGTAAATAATACATTTTTTTAGTATTTGTTTTTGGACTACAAAGTTAAATGCTAAAATTGTACGCATGTGGATGCCAAAAGACAAAAATAAAAGAAAATCGTGATATAATTTACTGGATATCTTATTCACTGCAGATTGTTATTCTCAATTATCGTTTATCCTTTATTGCCATAATAATAATAATAATAATAATAATATTTTAGTATTTGGTGGACCAACCTGAAACCCCCCACGTTTTTCATATGGGTGGGGTGTAGTTGTTTACGTTTCAACGAAGTAGTGTTAAAGAAAAAGTTTATGACTGCACCAAATGAAACGGCACCACAAGACCAACCATCGGTTAACATGTTCATAATCTTAATTAAGTAATATAAATATCGATGTCTTCTTGTGCAACACGGCTAAGTTAAAGCCAAACATTTATTTCATGTGGATGGATGAACCTTACAAAACCTTAATCTAATGAAGAAAAGTGACTCTTTTAGCTACCCACTTTAATTTTGTAAAATACTCACCAACTACATACCAAATGTGACAAAATCACAAAACCTGATTTCCTTTTTGTTGGATAAAAAGTGGTAGAACCTGTTGTCACATGTTTCTCACACCCAATTTTGCATTTAATTTAAAAAATAAGAACAACTCCTGTCTGCTTTGCTTTAGTCTTTGAATAGATGCACAGTGTAACACAATATGACAGTTCATTTTTATTCACTTTTAAACAATGACTTCTGACATGTTTGGCCACTTGCATAAAATAAAGTTTATTTCTTTTAATTTTTTGTATGACTGAATCTAAAGTCCGTACAGACTATTCAAGCATATTTATTAAATGTGTCTGACTTAAAAGACAAAATATGATTTGTCTCACAAAATGTATGGTTTAAAACAATTATATACATGAGAATGAAAAAAAAATAGGGTATTGAAGAAGAGATATGAAAAGGAAGAAAAAAGGGTTTTACTATTATGTTGTGTTCGTATTTTTCTTTTTTTATAATAGAGTTTTTTTAACACTTTAATAGTAAAAATAATTATTTAACAACCGTCTTTTAAAATAAAATAATATTTTTTAAGTATTAATTAGATGAGTCTGATATTAGGATGTTATTATTTTATTTTATTTACATTGGTAATTAGGAGACATACCTTAATGATGTTGGGAGGTTTGGCCACTTAGCTTGGTCCATAAGGGAACAAGGCATGTAATGGAGAAAGAAGTAGTCACTCCAATCCAAAATGGCCCCTTTTTTCACTCCCAACCTGCTTCCATACCCTTCATAAGTGAGGGGTGTGTTAGCATACTCCTCTTTCACCTCAATTGGTTGGTGAAAGAACTCACGCCACACCTCCCTAGCACTCTTCATCAACTCATGGCTCACACCATGGTTCACCACTTGGAAAAACCCCCATTCACGGCACGCCGCCGCCACACGGTGGAGCTCCTCCTCTCGCCGTCCGTCCTCCCCACTGTAGAGGTGTTTCATGTCAATCACGGGGATGTTTATGTCCTCATGAGTAGTGTGAGATTCATTGGGTTGGTTTGAGGCGTGAGTGGTGTAATTAGTGGGCCTTTGGGACTTAGGCTTTATAAAACGTTCGGGAATTGTGGCTAAGCCACTTTCAGCCAAGGCTTGGACTCTAATCACTGGCTCAGGCCAATCTTGGCATGCCATCATTCTTGGGTTTTCGTTGCACACAAAAAGCAAATAGGAGTTATTAGATAATGGAAGCAAACACCACACACTAGTGTGTGTATGTGTGATTTGTGACTTCTTGCCAAGAGCAGCATATAGAGGGGCCTTTATATAAGCAATAAGACGGGGGCAAAATTTTCGGCGACGTGATAAAATTGATTTGTTCATAGCCGTAATATTATTTGCCATTTGGATTTGGGTTTTTTTATGCAAGTTAATTCACATCATGGGAATAATAATAATAATAATAATAATACATATGATCCTTTTCGAACTTTTAATTAGAAATTCTATCTTGTGATTTTTTTTAAGAAAAAGGGTTATATATAGTTCTTGGTATGTATATAATTAAAATATTAGAAGAAGAATAAAGTTGGAAGAATGAACAGAATAGAAGAGAATTGAGGAGGTGTGGTTTTGGAGGGAGTGAATAGAGGCAAGGTTGTGTAACTTGTGTGAAATTAAGGCAACCGAAAACACATGGAGGACCCACTTGTGCGTGTGTGAGTGTGTGTTGGTAAGTCAAAACCTTTAACCAGTCACCACGTCTTTCCCTTTGATGAAAATTGTAAACAACACTTCATACTAATGAAAATGGAAAAAAGGATTAAATTGGGTCGACTGGAAAATCAACGACAATGTTTTCAGAAAAAGTGTCTCAAAATATATTTAATTTCAAAAGATATTGGAGAAACACTTGTGAAAGGAAAATTTTAATTTGAATTTTGATTTTTGAAACCTATTGGCCTAACCCCTTAAATGATGGATCACAATAGAATGATTTCACATGAGTTTCATCGTATTCGGATCTAAAAAATTATTATTGGTATTTCAAAGTATATATCCCACGTATTCTTCTAATTGGTTACATATATTTTTACAAAAAATTAAAATTATAGCATGAAAAACATGATAAAAGAAATACTTACCTAGCAATTTTTTTTTCATAAAACCTCACTAAATTATGATACTTATCAACTCCCCTATTTAGAATCTTGTTTGTCCTAAAAAAAAAAAAATTTAGATAAATCAGACTATGGTTCAATTATCAAAGCAACTTTATTTACTGGACATTAGATTAAATTAAAAATCTATGATGCTTCCAACTCCATATGTAGCAAGATATAAATGCAATCAATTTCCATGATAAACAATTGTAATAATGAAATGACAATTTTAGTAAGGAACTTCTCCTCATATTCTCACATGTGAGTGTTTTGCTTTCAATTTCCACTAAATCTTAACAAAATCATAGTTGCCTTTCATTTTCTTCATATCACAATCACATCATAAACATGATTTTTAAGGTCTTTTTCAGGGTTGTAAAGAGGTTGGGTTACAAAAATAATTGATTTTTAAGATAACAAAATGCACATTTTAAAAGAAGAAGAATATACCTACAATTCAAATACAATTATATTTGTGCTATATGTACCGCTTGGTCATGATCGGGTTGGAACCTGATCGAGTGCATCGGGTCAGAACCCGAGCATGTGTATCGGGTTTTTTAGCCCAAATGGCTAGGCTCTATAAATGTAAGTGGCTCGGGTTTGACAGCTGATAAGGTTACATTGATTATTTCCTTATGTTTATTACGTCATAAAATGAACACACATTTAGGAACAAAAAACGCTATATGAGGCGAATCTTGTGTAACACCATCCCTATAAATCAGGAAATATAATTGTGGCTAACAAAGTTGTTACAATTTTATGAAGAGAATCTACAAAATGCTATATAAGGGCCATGAGACCCCAAACAGAGATAAGTACTATACATTGATATTTTAATGCTTTCACTGACTTGATCGTCGAAGTCTTGTCAACAGGTGTAGCTCTTCTCACCACATGACGATCTTCAAGTACCCAAAGGTTGCTACTATGAAGGAATGGTTTGGAGACCTCCTCCAAGATCCGACCCCAAGTTTTGACAAGAACAACTGGTCCTGCTAACCACCTGAAACACTTACACACAAACCGTAATAGTCAAACGAACATGAGAAACACAAGACAAGGAATGCAGATGCCCGATGGAGATGAAGCCTTAGTCTTACAAAAAATCATGGAGACAATGCGAACTCTCCAACAGGCCAATGAGGAATACTGTTAGAAACAAGACCGCCTACGCGAAGAAGCCCAAACGAACACAGAGAGATTTATGGGAGAGATAGAAACTTCCAGATAGATGATGGAACACGTCATCGGGGTAAATGACGAACTGCAAAACACAAATGAGGAGCTACACAGAGCCATGCCCAAACAAGGAAGGCAAAATATTCGAGCTCGTTCCCCAGACATATCCTCACGAGACAACTCCCAGCCATTCTCACAGGAGATTATGTACGAATCGATCCCATCTCACTTCATCACGCCAAAAATAACTCCTTTCTTCAGTGTGGAAGATCTCGAGAGCCATCTAAAGGCATTCAAAGATCAAATGTTAATCTCAGGTGGTTCGAATGTCGTTTAATGCAAAATGTTCATGGGCACATTCATAGGAACCGCCGTCCAATGGTTCAACGGCGTCCCAGATGGGCACATCACATCTTTTCAAGAGTTCTCCAGAATTTTCAAAGAATAATTTTCAGCTAATAAGGTTGAACTCCCCAATTGCCTGATCTCTTTGACGTCAGACAGAGAGAGGGGGAATCTTGAAAGATTACCTAAATCGTTTTTGTGTTGTCTTGGTACGCTTACAAAGCCCGAACAAAGAGATGGTGGTTGCCACATTCGTGAAAGGACTAAGAGCCAACCCCTTCAGTGATTCGCTGATTTGGAACAATGCGGAATCCATGGCTGAAGTAAGAGAACGAGCAATGGCACACAATGAAGCAGAATAAGCTATACAAAGAAAGAAGGTAAATGAACAACCAAAGCAATGGAGATACAAAGAGAGTGGATGGGAACACGGCTCAAAGAATGTCGAGGTCCGAACAAGTTGATGTGCCGACCAGAGATATATCCCATACATTATGAAGGGGCACAATGCGAAAGGCGATCCGATAATGATTTGCCTAGACCAAAGTTTTGAACATCATACAGGTCGCTTATAACAAGGGAATATGCGATAGACAAATTGTGCTTCCCAAAGAAGATAGATCAGGCACTCGGCGGGTGGAAGGACGCTTAGTGCAAATTCCAACAAGCATGCAACCACGATACCGAGAGGTATCCTATCAACTGGCCAAGCTAGTGAAGGAAGGTTTTATGACCAGGTACCTTGAGGACGACCAAGAGAAAGAACATAAGGGAGAAGATGTGATGAAAGGATGAAGCTATGAAACCCCAATTTTGGGAGATTTCAATACTATAGCAGGGGGATTCTCTGGAGGGGGTCATCAGCATCTAGTTGCAAGTGTTACTCCCAAGCCGTGATGATCTTGGAAACTCAAGAACCCAAGCGACACTCAGTTCCATCTATCTGCTTCACAACGAAAGACTCTGAGGATGTTTTTCCTTATGAAGATGATCCCGTGGTGCTATCAGTTATCACTATGAGGCGGAACGTACATAGAGTCCTAATAGATCAGGGAAGCTCGATCGATGTCATGTTTTGGGATACCTATTTGGGTCTACAAATTCCCCTCGATCAACTCATGCCCTTCGATGGTTGTCTTGTCGACTTTACAGGCGACCAAGTAGAAGTTCGAGGGTAAGTCGAGTTGAAGACTGTTAGAAAGGATGACTTTAAACTAGAGGGGGGGTGAATGGTTTAAAGAGGGTTTTTGAAATCTTTTAAGCCAAGAATGAAATTTACTTCAGAATATCTTGATTAAGAAATCAGTTTGTCAAAACACAAAGCAAAAAGCACAGCACCAAAAAAACAATTGGTTGTTTCGCAGAAATAATTGGTTGTTTATACCAGTTTACAAATATTAAAACTGAATTTAAAGAGATTAAGGATAGAGAGAATGCACACAGAGGTTTATACTGGTTCACTCTAAACCCAGAGCTACATCCAGTCTTCTCAGAAACCACTGAGGAAATCCACTAAGCAATCAACCCTAGATCACTTACAACACAACCAAAGAAGTGACCTTGATCCCCTCAAGACACACACTTCCCTTGGTCAACACAACAACACTAAGAATGCTGATCTTGATCCCCTCAAGAACACACAACACTTCTCAGCAACACACAGAAAGTTTCTTTCAAAGTACAAAGGATTACACTTGTTACAGAACTAATCTGAAATCAATACAAGCAGAAAATCCTATCTCACACTCTTTGATCAAACTCAATCTGTAAGCAATCTCAACTTTTTCTCTTAATGAAAATCAGTGAAAAACTCAAATTTGTTTTTCTGTATTATATCAAAGTTGTTGTTTGTTATCAAATCTTAACAAACTATTCATTGCATTTAAAGATTGGTCAAAGCATTAAAAACTGGAGCGTAAACAGTTAGAAAATCATTTAATGCTCAGTCAAAGCACAAAACAGTTTTTTGTTATGGTACCAAAACAAACAATTTGTTGTTTCCACGAATCAATTGGTTGTTTTGGTTTTGACAACAAGTCAACCATAAAAACAGTTTTCAACCTTTCTAAAAACATCTAAGTATAAAACAATCGGTTGTTTCGACAAAACAACAGGTTGTTTTTCACTTAGTTTGAAAAACACTTTTCTTTTAAAAGGATTGAGAATGCCTATGCTTTGGATTCAATCAAGAGTGGATTACATATTAAATCTACCCCAGATCCTATCTAAAAGACAGCTCAGCAACAACAAGCACAACCAGCCTTTCATCATCCTTCAAAGTGTTTGGATTCTTCAAAGCTTGAACACACTTGGTTCAACAAAGACAACCTTCTCGGATGAAAATGCAACGAAAACCATAACGATAAAGTACATTGTGGTAAATGTTCTTTCTTCTTACAATTTGCTTTTGGGACGACTGTCACTAAATAGGTTGGGCATTGTGGTTTCCACTTCACATCTGAAGTTGAAACTGCCTTCGCCTGAAGGCAAAGTAATCACCATGAGAGTAGATAAAAAGGTAGCACGCAAATGTTACGAAAACAGTTTGAGAAGCAGAAGGGGTACGTATACAATTACTTCCTGATGGAATCCTATTAAAAACATTGTAATAGCTAAATTCGTTCATTAGTAGTGAAAGTGTGTCAAGGGGTTCCGGGTGTCACTTGCACTTTAACATAGGACACGTCTAGTTTACTTTTCCGTCTTTACTTTTTTATTTTCTTTGCCTTTAATTCCTTCTTTTTTAATTTTTTGCTTTCCTTTATTTTTCTAAGTCTTCGTGATACCTAGGTGATTGCTCTCTTTTTGTAGTTGATCTTCCTCTGATCACTAGGACGCCTTGCATACATCACATCTAGGGAAAATTTGTTTTGAAGTTTCTTTTGAGAAAAAATTTTGTTAAGACTATCCGACGTAAGCTCTGGCTAAAGGAAGATTTGGTATTTAAGCAGTCCTAGTGACTCACCTCTCTTTTCTAGGAGTGAACTTGGAGATAGTTTGACTTGTTAAATTTGATTGAAACTTAACTAACTCTAAAACCTATTTGTGAAAATATTTTATCACTCATTTGAAATAAATTTTGTGTGTGAAAATCATTTTTTTTTAATTTCAAAATGAGTGATCATAGTCATGCACTTAATGTTCAAGGTAGTAATAAGAACATAGAAGATGATATTAGAACAAAAGTAGAAAAACATGGAGAAAATACAATTAAAAAAAATGGATGAGATGAGAGAAATGTTTGGACAATTAATTCTCAATCAAAATATGGGAAAAGAGCGTGAGGAAGAAAGGCACAGGCGTAGAAGAATTCCTGACTTTGATGAGCAATTTGAGAGAGATTTTTCTATCAGCTCCACAAACTTCAACAAAAAGATAGATTTGTAGAAGAATACAAACAGAAAATGAAGTTACTTATGTTCAAGGCAGGAATAAGAGAAGAGCCTAGAAAAACCATTGATAGATTCAAAAGTGGTCTAAACCTTGAAATCCGGGATAGGGTTGAACTTTTTCCCTTTAATTACTTTAAAGATTTGAATGAAATAGTTCAACAATGTGTTAGGATAGAACAACGAATTACAAGAAGGACTACCTCTAGAGAAGACTATGTTAATACATCATATTTCAAGAGAGAGTTTAAAGGCAGGGTTACCCATCCAAATCCAGGTATGAAGGGTCACAAGAGGATGAAAGGGAAAGAAAACTAGAAAAGTCTTTTTCTAGAGGTGAGCCAGATACTGATAACATTTTTTTCCTTCAATTACAAAACCTTGTGAGGATGTGCTTGACGAAAAATTTGTGTTAGGAATTGAACCAAATATGGATATAAATTGTTCCTCCACAGAAAATACAAATGATTGTTTGATTGAAAAGCAAGAAGAAAAGAAAACCCATAAAGAAGGAGAGTCTTTTATGACACCCCCTGCAAGCATATCAGAGAAAGAATCCTTAAAGGGGGATTGCAATACTTTGAACTCTTCTTTTCAATTATATAATGCTCATTCTTCTTCACAAAATTCTCAAAAATAACACTTTATGATGTTGTTGCCTAGCTTAGTCAATAAACAACACAAAGTGGACAAAAATATTTTTGAAGAAGCTATTAATAAAGAAAATTATCTCATATTTATTTGATGTCTATTGTAAATTGACATTTGATCCAGCAGGAAAATAACGAATAAACAGAGGCTATTGTCATTGAGTGTCATTCAGATTTGAGGACAAATCCTTTTCAAGAGGGAGGGAATGGTGAAAATCATCTGACATCAAAACTTTCGGCTAAGAAGATAGACGAAGATTGAGAATTACTAAAGAGATTGTAAAGTCTTCTTAGCCTTGTAAAAACTGTATAGAGTAGTTTGGAAGTTTTGGGCATTTGTATTTTGGGCCAAAGTAGAGAAGGATGTAAATAGAAAAGAAAGTAGAGTGTAAAATAGTAAAGTAAGGATGCAAATAGAAATGTAGGCAAGGAAGGCATGAGACTCCACATGTCTTCTCCTCAATGGAGAAGATTTTCACCAATAAGGTGGTGACACTTGTCACACTCTCATTTGATAGGTTTTGATAGACTTTCTTCTATAAACAGAAGTCTCTTTGCATCCTTGTACATGATTTTTATCTTTGATTTTTAATGGTAGACGTAACCTTAACTTGGTAAAAAAGGTGTCATAAAAGAAAAAGAAAGGACCATTTGGATTGGACAACTTGTCACAACACATAGGTTCACCCTCTCCATACACTGCTACTTTTACCCAATTCTCATCAATCTTACTCAATGCCCCATATTTCCCTAATTCCGTAATTTTTAAACGGGTTGTGTAAATAGAGGTTTCCTTAATTAAATCTTTTTTGGCCCAAGGGTAAGCAAAAGCGTAATCCATCTTTAAAAAACTAAAACATCCAAAGAAACGCAAATGTTTCAGAAAAATGCCACATAAATAGCTAGAAAATCCGGAAATAATGAAACATAACCCAAATAAATCGATAAAATAGTATAGCCACCATTAGTGGAGTGCGAAATGAGTAAACTAAAAGGTTAAGGCATACTTGATGCGCAACGGTGAAGGGTGGCGAGATGGTGGCGAAAGACATCTTATATGAGTTTTCCGAAAGCAAGGAGGCGGGAAAATGAAAAGTGGGGAAGAAGAAAATGTTTTTCCTTTTTGAAAAAGGGAGTTTGAAACAACAGTTTTTCTTAATCGTTGATGGGGACACATGTATACACGCCAACACTTGATTGAACACGTCCTATCGGGAAACGCTTCAATGTTCGTGCGACAACTACTCTTTGCACAAATGTCTTTTCATGTCAAGCACATGCAAACCATTATGTTAAACTCGTAAGACGGTCTCACTAGAGCTTAGCTCACTAAATGATCTCAAATGCCAAAGGTCGTAGATGGTCTCATCTTTGTCTTAATGTTAGACGGTCTAGTGTCTATTTTTGTGATAAATTATTTCATCATTCAAAACTCTTTTAAACTAAATTTTAAAGTCTGAAAATGATTTCTAATAATATTTAAATGTTTGCAAAACTCGTATTGACCTTTTTAAATCACTTTATCAAAGTTTCTCTTCAACGTCTTGATTAACTCATTTTGGAAAGTTTTTAAAATTCAAACTATTAATAGAGATTCTATAAAATAGAAAGCTATTTTGCATTCCTAATTTGATTTGAATCAAAAGAATCCTATTTATGACATTGATAAGTGATATAACCCAATTAGCCAAGCAGATGACCAAGGACACAAGAGACATTTCACACTTTGATCCGTCATCTCAACTTACAAAACAAGGCCCCACCAAATATTGGAAGGACCTCAGTAGAAGAAGAACTTAGCATAGACCATAGCATCAAATGTTCTTTCTTCTGGTCTTCTTACAAGGAAAAAATGTTTGTAAATAAATTGGGATCACTTTGGGGGTTCCAAATAGAATAATAAACTAGAGTGGGGTGTGCTTAGTAATTTGAGTAGGACGTGCTTAGTAATTTGAGTAGGGTGTCCTTAGTAATTTGAGTTGGGTGTGTTTAGTAATTTGGGCTTGTGTCAAACCCACCTTTCATGACAAGTGCTTCTAGGTTTAGGGTTTATTTGACCTACCTTCTAGAAGGCTTCTCACAAATGACACCCCTACCCCTCTATCTTGTTCTCTAAGACACTTTCTCCTATTAATAGAGTGTCTTGCCTCATGTATTTCACACATTGATTTTGGAAATAGAAAGGAAACACTGCAAGAGTGTTTAGTGAGCTTTGTCTCCCAGAAATTGGGTCTCATCTTGGGTGTTTGTGCACTTCAAGTGGCAGCTCTTCACTACTCATCTTGGAGTCTCCTTCCCTTACAAGTGGCGTGATTTCTTATTCCATAAGCATCTCTTAATCTCTTCACCTTTTTGTTTTTCTTTCCTTTTTCCTTATGCCCTTCTTCCATACTTTTATTCATTTATGTTTGGCTTTCTTCATCATCTTATGCTTCTTTTCACGTCCTTTAATTTTGCACCTTCATCATCATAATCACCACAGTTTTGTTTTCAATTTGCCCTCTAGAAGTGAACCTTCACACTTAACCACTTGGTTAAGTTCGTGTTCCGTGGGAATCTTCTTTGGGTTTCTCACCATAATTGTTAATCTCAAAACTCACAAACAAAAGAGTAACCTCTAAAATGTGCCACTCTAAAATCAACTCACATCAATAAGTGTACCGGTAGGGTCCGCACGACCGACCAAGAGGTAAGGGGACATGATCCAAGTCGACCGACCTGATCAATAACGAAATTAAGTAATGACCTAACATAAGTTAATATGATTTTATTAGACCCAATAGTGACAAAGGGCCCATTATAAATAAGCACAAATCCCAAAGGATCAGGTACGCAATCATCTAATACTAAGTACTGAGTGTTGAGTGTCGAAGTTTGACTTGAGTGTCGGAGTGTCGAGTTCGGAGTTCAAAGAGAGGAGGAGTGGAAGAGTGAGGGTAGCAGGAGTTCGTCCGAGAGGAAGGAGTGAGACGCAATTTGATCGACCGACCAAGAAGTGGTTCAATCGTTCTCTTGGTTCCAACCCCGTTCGAGAACAATTAGCACCCACCGTAGGGCCGAGAGAATCAATGCGAAAATGGAAGTAGATTGTTCCAAATAGAAGCATGGTAAATGAGAGGATGTCTGATGCTTAGCAGATGGCACTTTTGATGTCTCTGCAGAGAGAAATGGTCGAGATGAAGAGAAAGAATGAGGAGATGCAGCGAAAGAATGAAAAAGAGATTTTTGCTCTCCGAAAGGAGAATGAAGAGATGAAGAAGAAGTTGGTAAAGGGGGTCCATCTGGCGGACCGAACAACCTAGCGGGGAAGTTCTTCATCAACCCCACGGACCCCATAACTGTTAAGGAGCCGAAAGCAATCCACACCCAGGAGGCCGAGGGGGAGTCCTATTTGAATAGGTCGTTCCCCACGACTAGTACTTTGGACTTGTCGCGCCGACACCCATTCACTGACTATGTGATGGGGTCACAATTGCCAACTATGTGAAAAGGCTTGAACATGGACTGTTATGACGGTACGACCGACCCCGACGAGCACATGGACGTGTACACCATGCATATGAGCTTATACACCTCGACCAATACAGTCCTGTGCCGAGTGTTCCCCACTTCGCTGAAGGGATGAGCCTTGAGCTGGTTCACGAGGCTTCCTCCAAAGTTCATCGACTGTTTTGAGACTCTAGTATCCAAGTTTGGTACACGGTTCACCACTAGCCGACTGCATCCCCTAACTTCTATCGCCCTGGTCGACATTTGCCAGGAGAAGGGAGAATCTCTTTGGCTGTTCATGGAAAAGTTTGGTAAGGTGGCCCTGAACATTCGAAATCTGAGTCCAAACGTGACCATGCATCACATGGTCACAGCCCTGCGGCCAGGGCCATTTTCTGATAGCTTGTGTAAGAAACTAGCTACAAACCTAAATGAGCTTAGGCAGAGGGCTGCTAAGTACATGCAACTGAAGGAGTTAAGGGAGTTTAGAAATTAAGCCAGGTCTGAAGCCGGAGGAGATAAGGGCAAAGATAAGGAGAAAAAGCACTTGAATTGACATGTTGCTGGTTGAGGAGATAGGCACAAGGAGAACCGAGAACCTTGGTTTTTGAGGTATACCCCCTTAAGTGTTGATAGGGAAAACATTTTGGACGAGACCTTGAGCGTTGATTTGATCCCACCACTGAGAAGGGCTACGAGCCTTGAGAATACCGACTGGACTCGTAGGTGTCGGTATCATAACAACAATGGGCATACCACTGAGTGTCAGATGATGAAAGATAAGATCGAGGAGCTTATCCAAGCCGGGCATCCGTGCAAGGACTCGGGGTTTGAAGCGGTCCCAAGAAGGAAAGAGACAATTGGATGGAAGGATTATACCTCTCAAAAGATGAGAGAGGACGATTGTCAACATGAGCGTCGATCGAGGTGAGAGGAGCCTTCAAGAAAAACACATTTTTCTTAGAAAGAAAAACACATTTTTCTTAGAAAGAAAAACACACTTAATTGCATAGGAAGGGACTATAAAATTCTTAGTTGCCACAAATATAGATAAAACAAAAAATTATGGACAAAAATGCTTTTAGGTATGAGTTGTGATATTTGGACATGCTTTTGCACATTTATTGGGCATACATAGAGACAAGTTGTGTTGTGAAGTGAAGGCCACCACCATATGCAGCCTTGCTTATCCAATATGCATTTAGTGACGAGGACAGAATAACTCATTCAAGAAATTTCTTATCCAACAGTTTCTTGATTTGACTTGAATTTTGTTATTGAGGAGAATAAGCATGTGCAGAATATAACTGCAAAACACAGTTAGCTGATATGTCTGCTACCAAAACAAATGGTGAGTATGCATTTCTTCCACTAAAAACAGAAAGTATTGGCATATGATGCAATTGTGAACAAGTACTACAAGTAACTTCACTATCAGTGTATAGTTGTTTAACTATTTTTTGTGGTTAGAAGTTTCTGTTCTCCCTTATCAATGCAATGAAGTTGGTAACAATTTGTAGAATGAGTTTGTGCAACAAGGTCAATTCTAGAAGCTAACTATGATTTTCTTTATTTGTAGTAGTATATTAGCGATGAATATGATATATATAATTACTTGACAATCACTTATTTAAATATAATTAGTTAATTTAAATGTTAATATTATATGTGAAGAAATTGTCAAACTATTATACTTTTAATTTATATAACATTTTTGTGGATGCTGACATTTTAATATCTACCAATAAAAAATAATCACTTGACAATTAATATATTAATACTTTAATTATATATTTCTTGCATTTTTAACTTTAAATAATAATAACGCATATTATTATCTTTTGTAAAAAATATTCTTAATAATGTCACAATAGCATTTTAACTAAAGTCACAAAAATTAATTAAGATTTTTCTTTATTTAGATTTATTATTTTTATCATTTGACTAACATACTTTATGTTATAAATAGGTTGAATTCCGATTAAAAAGTAATATTCATCAATATTTTGGGTTTGATAAGATATGGTTATAAACCCCTTTAATCATGAAGATATATTAATGATATCGAAAAAGTAATTTGTATAAATAAGAAATAACTGTAATTTGAATTGCAATTTGAATTGAATAATTAGACCTAAACTTAATTATAAATACCTTAATATAAAAAAGTAGAAAATAAATATTTATGAGAATAAACTAAATAGAAGTGTAATATATAAAAATTAAGAAAAAAAATTATTTTACTCCATCAAAATAATATTTAACTTAGTTGACTTAAAAGCTTTATACAAATATTATCTTCCACAAAATAGTATAAAAAGTTATTGAGAACTAATTTAGTGGTCAGTATATATATAACGACTTTAGTCTATTACTAGATAAAATCACACAACATATTCCTAAAATAATTTACATACATATAAGGACTTAGTTTTTTTTTTTTATATAAAAACTTTTATGTTCGGCATCAAATCTCAGTTATACTGATCATTTGTCATCACATGCAAAAAGTATTATTAATAAATTAAAAAAGAAAGAAAATACAAAAAATATGGGGAGACTAGACCAAAACTCATATGTTAACAAAAACGATACAAAGGTAGACTATACTTATTCATAAAGAATTCTAAGAACAGACTAGATGGAAGCTTATCATACCAATGAAATAATTCTCTATGAATAAATCCTAAATTAGCCAACTTATTAGCACACACACTTCCTTCACAAAAAATATGAGTAACCCTAAACCCAATTTTCTTACAGTAATTAAGAAAGGTATTTCATCGATTACGAAGTATCCATGGAGCATTACTCCTAGCAGTAAACACAGCACAAACCAAGACAAAATCACATTCAAACCATACATTAGTAAGCCTCATCTTTTGAGCTTCCTCCATAGCATGTATAACTCCATAAAACTCAGCAACCATAGCAGTCTGAACTTCAAGAAACGTAGAGAAAGCACCAATAAACTCTCTCATACTCTCGCGGAAAATACATCCACAAGTAGCAAAACCAGGATATCCCCTAGCAACCCCATCAGTGTTAATTTTAACCCAACCTGGTGAAGGGAACTCCCATCTAACAGGAAGAGGACGAAGAACTTTACCAGTACGAGTATTAATACAAAAAACCTTAATCACGTCGAAATCCAACATATCATTCTTCATTGAAGCTTTAGACGAATTTCCCACTAGACAAGTTAAATATTTAATTATCGAAATAGTCCTAGAAACATCAATCTTATCCTGAAATCTAGCATAATTCCTCACACACCATATTATCCAAATAGAAAAAGTTATCACATCAAGTTTCATCAATTTAACTAAAGGACTACCATCACTCTTAATAAAATAAAAAAAATATCATCCATATTAGAGAAATGAGAAGTAAGAAAAATCTGCAAAGCATTAAAACATTCAAAAAAAATAAATGTTGAATAGATTTCCCGTGCTTTTCACAAAGCATACACATAAAACATATATGCAAACCTTTATTTTGAATATGTTGATTTGTAGGAAGCCGCCCATGAAAAGCTTTCCAAAGTACTAGAGTTTTGGAAGGCGGAATAGATGAAAACCAAAGAAATTTACCCCAACCACAGGGAACTCTTGGTTCCAAGAAAAAAGTCATAGCCGATTTAAGAGTGAAATGAACAAACTCATCTAGAATCCAATTAGGAATATCCTATTCCTCCCTAACCATGATATGATTAAAAAAATGAGGCATCTGCTGTAAAGAAATGGGAATATTCCAATCACAACCTGTCCAAAACTGAGAGACTGTGTCCAGAATGCTGGCACCATAAGATAACCTTGCAATATTTCCTAAAGAAGTAGTAGAAAACCATTTATCATTTCAAAAATTAATAAAAGTACCTGTACCAACAATCCAAGAAGTATAATCAAGTATAGTAGAATAAAACTACTTAATTCGAGGCAAAAGAGATGAGGATCTATAAACCATTCTAAACTCGTATTTTGATTTAAGTGTTGAAGATGAGAAGCTTTGATGTATCAAATCCTCATGAAGCTTGAAGTTGTGTTGTGTTTTAGGTTTAGGTTTTGTTATGGGGTTTAAAATCTTTGTAAGATCAATCTTGATTCTCAAACAAAGCTGATTTCAATCTGTTTTAAAGATTAAAGTGTTTTCCCATGCAAAGGGAAAAACAACCGATTAACGTTTCGAGATAATTGGTTGTTTGTCACTTAGCTGGAAAAGGTGTTTTGAAACTGTTTTTGAATCAATTGTATAACTGTCAAAACCATTCAACCGGTTAAATCGCAGTTTTAACCGATTAAATGTAAGTTTTCATAACAATTTTTGGAAAACCTGTTTTAACTGATTTGGTTGTTCAAATCTGCCTTCAACAGTAGCTTTTTAAAGAATATAAAACTAGTCTCCTTTCAAACGTGAAAAGATTGATGAAATAGAAAAGTTTGATACTCTGATTTGATATTGATTTGAGAGATTACCAACTGTTTGTGAAAAGGTGTTTTACCAAGTTTTAGAAAGATTACTTTTGAGCTTTGTTGTGATTCAAGAACTGATCAATAGGGTTTTTGGTGTATTGTGATTCCAGGTGTTTTCTACCCTTGTTTAGTTTCTTGTAATTGTTCATATTACTCTCTGTAAAACTGTTGTAAAATCCTGTAAATTCTGTGTGATTCTGGCTTGAGGTGTTAGCTGTGTGCAAAGAGGGAGAGTAAGCTTTGTGGGATTCAAAGTCACCTCTTTGTGTTGTGTGTTTGTAATCTATGATTGGTTACATAGTGAAATACTCAGTGGTTTGACTGAGGACTGGATGTAGCTCTGGGATAAAGTGAACCAATATAAACCTTGTGTGTAATTCTCTCTATCTCTTCTCTCCATAATTGTTTGATATTTTCTGCTGTCATAAACAACCGGTTAAATCGTCATTTTAACTGATTATAATTCTGATATTTGTTTCTGTTTGGCAATTTGATTGGCTTTCTGAATTGCTTTTCTGAGTTGATTGTTAGAGTTTCATTGTAAGCAAAGTATTTGTGAAAATCTTTTGTAAACAATTCACCCCCCTCTTGTTCTAGCCATCGATCCTAACATTAAGAACCCTAACTTTCAGGAGAAAAGACCAAGGCCTGATGCTATAAGCAAAGTTGCAAGCAAGCTTAAAAAGATATGCATCATTTTCACGACGAAAATTAATAATCTTCAAACCTCCATTCTCAAGAGGAGAACAAATTGTATCCCAATTCATAGTAACCATGTCTTTTTTCAGAATGTCACCAGTCCAAATAAAATTTCGACACCATTGCTCAACATGCTTAAAAAGTGAAACAGACCATTTATACATATTAAAGTTATAAGCTAGAAATTCAGTAATCACCGTATTGACCTATTAAATTGGACTCATCATGCTAAGAGATTTACCTTTCCAAGATACTAGCTTCAATTTGACTTTATCAGCTAAAGATTGAACAAATCGACACTTTGGAACACCAACAAAGATCGACATTCCTAAATAATTGAAAGGTAAAAAACCATGACTACAAGAAAGAATACGTTGAATTTTGTTGAGAAATCTTGTAGAATTATCCATGGTGAAAACTACTCTTAGAATTATTAACATATTGACCAAAAAAAATCACCATATGTTTTAAGAAAAACACTCAAATTTCTAAGAGACTTATTATCCCCCTGCAAAAATAAAATAAAAATGTTATCAACATATAAAATATGAGAGGAAGTGAGATAACCTTGCGGCCTAGCCATATGTAGAATTTTCTTATCATTCAGAAGCTTAGAGATACCTTTACTAAACTTCCTCTGCAAGACAGAAAAGTAAAGGAGACAAAGGATCACCTTGTCCGACACCTCTATTGCAAGGAAAAAAAACCTACCAAATTGCCATTTGTTTTGATAGAAAGCATAGTTGAGCAGAGAATTGTATTAATCCAACCAACAAATGAGAGGTAAAAACCAAAGTGTGTCAAAACTAATAATAAGAACTTCCAACTCAAAGTGTCAAAGGCTTTATGAATATCAACTTTGTAAGCCACATTACCTCCTCTAATCTTTTTAGAAAGCGTGTTAATAGGTTCATAAGCAATACCAATGCAATCATGAATTTGTCTACCCTGCACAAACCCATATTGATTAGGAGAAATGATTCTAGCAACCACAAGTGCAAGCCTATCCACCTATAAGAACTTAGTTACCCATTAATATAGGTTATATAAATGAAGAAATCAAACATATATACAAAAGTGATATTTTAAAATACACAAAGATATTGGTTTTCCAGATAACAAAATGCACACTTAAAAGAAGATAATACCTACAATCTAAATACAGGACATATGTGCTATCTAATCACTGATTTCTTTGACTTTAATTCTTTTCTCCATTTTCTTATATTTATTCATGATTTCAACATGATTTTTTTTTCCTTCTCTTTTTTTTTTCTTTTTTTATATTTTTTTCAATAAATGATAATAGAAATAGATTATTTCTATTTCCAACCAAATAAATTATTTAAACTTAAATTATTCAAACAAATAAAACCAACCATTCCCTTTTTCTATATATAAATTGCATCTATGTTCTCCTTCCTTAAACATACCAATAGGTGGGAAAATATATCCATTAAGGATTCAGGGTGCAATAATAATAGACAAAAAAAAATATTCTTGGGCCAAAAAGTGTTATCATAAAGATATAATCAATTTAAACAAAGGTTTGCTATTTGGCCATGAGTTTCTAATTAATACAAATGCCTTAATCATTTTCATGTTTATTTATGATGTAACATAAAATAAAAAATGAAGCATCCACAACTGCAAATTCATTGGTGAAACTCTCAAACTGTTTAAGATTCACACACGCTTACTTGACTTGCTTAGTGTAATTCCTTAGTGTTTGTCATTCTTTGTTCCAGTTAATAATCTTGTTAAATTTTCATGTACCACGATCTCAACTAAATTTGAATAGGGATTCAAAAAAATTTCTCTTTCAACTCGTGTCTATATCATTTCACTGTTCTAATCTTAAAAACAAAGTCTGATTAATAATTTCCCTACAATTCAAGTTAACATTCCAGATATCACAATAATATTTAAGAACAAAATAAAAGTAGAAAAACAACTCAACAAATTAAATAAAACTAAAAATGTAAGCAATTTAAACAATTGAGCAAATTAAACAAATTGAAAGGAAATAACTAGAAAGATAAAACCATGTTTTATGCTCGATCATCTCTTCTTAGCAACTCATCCAACTCTATGTTAACATCCTCATCTATAGCTGCAGATGGTCTTGCTTCATCTGTTGGACCTACCCTTATAGAAAACTAATATTTGTCCCCAGGCCATACAACATACGATTAAAATTGTTCTATGGTCATCAAACCTGGTTTCACCACAAAACACACAACTTAAATGAAAACAAAACATAATAATTAAAATAAATAATGACTAAAAATACAATCGGGAAGGTTTATCTAATCAAAAGTACTTCTATGTAACTAACACAAGAAATCTAAAACACTAATTGAAATAACCTTTAAGAAGCTTTTGAGAATGTAATAAAAACTCTCAGTTACCTACAATTTACACACCAAATACAAGTACAAAGATTAACAAATCAAATTTTAAGAGAAAAGGACATCGTTTAGAATGTGACAAATTTACAATTGAACAACCTACAACATGATCAACCCTTCTTGATGAATCTTGAGCAATCTTTCTTCAACTAAGTTGTAATTTCTAAAAGTACTCTTAGAATATCTCCTTAGAACATAACAAAACTAACTATTTCAAAAAGTATGAACAGTTATATTATTGAATGAGAGATCTTCCTTGTTAAAAGAACTTTGATTTTAACTCACTACATGGAAATCATTAAAGAGAAACTAATTATAGAGATAAAAAATAATTAGTTGATATATTGACTAAATTAGATACTATTTTAGAGACTAAAAAAAGTATTAGTATCTTAATTAGTTTATATTATTCATAAATATTTTCTAAATTGGTATCTAATTAGCTACCAAGTTTAGAATCTAAATAATTGGTGTCTAAAACCTAGGTAGCTAATTAGATACCAATTTAGAAAGTATATGTCAATAATTGAAGGAGAGGGTTGCATAGAATTCATAGAAGACTGGATAGGGCTTCGTGTAATGGAGTGTGTCTAGATGAATGAGATTCTTGTACTTATCAAGTTCTTGTTTAAAATTGTTTTGATCATTCCCCTACTCTTGCTACTCTTGCTAGTAATTCTTTAAGGAAGGTTAGCAATTTTCGTTTCTTTTCTATGTGGCTCAGGACACTTCATGTCTAAAGCTTATGTAGAACATGGAAGCTTTGATGAACCAAATCTTTGTTGAAAAGTTGATGCTTTGCTACTTTTGCTGGATATTAGTTCTAGGGTGTTTAGAATTCTTGTAAAGATCATTCTTAGTCCTATGCAAAAGCTGAATCAATCTATTTTAAAATAGAAAAATGCTTTTCTAAGCAAAGAGAAAAATAGCTGGTTGAATTCACGATATAATCGGTTCTTTTACGCTTATTTGAAGGTTTTTAAAACTGTTTTTGACTTGGTTGACTAACTATCAAAACCAATTCAACCGGTTAAAACGACATTTCAACCGGTTGATTGTCACATTTCTTAACAACTTTTCAAAAACCTCTTAAATCTGTTTTCAATTGAATTAAAATTGATTTGGCTGATGATTAACTGCCTAAACTGCTAGTTTTAAGAGCTATAAATATGATTTCTCTTTGTATTAAAAAACACACAGAAAGTGAGATTGAAAATGTTTTTGACAAGAGATTTGATTCAAAGTTTTGCAAGATTGCTAAGTAGTTGTGCATTAGTTCAAGATCTGACCTTAGGAGCTCTGTGATTCCTGAAATACCAGGTGTAATTTGTTCCTTATGTTAGAATGTATGGCTTTAAACTAGAGGGGGCTGAATTGTTTAAAGGGGATTTTTGCATACTTTTTAAGGTAGAATGAAATTCTTTGCAAGAAACCAGATTAGGAATTCAGTTAGCCAAGAAGAGTAAAAATAATCGGTTGTTTCGTAGAAACAATCGGTTGTTTATACCAGTAAAAATAACAACAACTGAATTTAAAGAGTTTAAGGAAGAGAGAGATGCACAAACAGTTTATACTGGTTCACTCTTAAACCAAGAGCTACATCCAGTTTCCCAGAAACCATTGGGTAATCAAAACCAGATTACATAGACACACCACCAATGAAGTGACCTTGATCCCCTTAAGAAACACACTTCCTTTGGCTCAGCACACACACCAAGAATGTTGATCTTGAAAACCTCAAGAGCACACAACCCTTCTTGGCTTTACAACACCAAAATGTACACAGTTTTTAGAACGAATTACACTTGTTACAGAATCAACTGAAATCAATACAAATGTAATCCTATTCCACTTCTCTCTTGAATAACCAAAGCTCAAAGTGAAAACTCAAATGTTTGAAAGCTCTTTGAAAAACTCAAATATGTTTTTCTTTCTTGTTGTTTGTTATAAAACATTAACAAACTATTTATAGCATTCAAATCTTGGTCAAAACATTTAAAGAAGGAGCGTATTCGGTTATAAAAACATTTAAAGCTCACTTAACTACCAAAATTGATTCTGTTAGAGTTTTCAAACAAACAATCGATTGAAAGAGCGAATCAAACGGTTGTTTTGGTTTGACAACAAGTCAACCATCCAAAACAGTTTTCAAACTCTTTTAAAAACACCTAAGTATAAAACAATCGATTGTTTCGACAAAACAACAGGTTGTTTTTCACTTAGTTTGAAAACCACTTTAAACTTAAAAGATTTGAAAACACTTAAGCTTTAGATTCAACAAAGAGTGGATTACAAAGATAAACTACCTCAGATCCTACTCTAAAACACATCAGCAACTTCAAGCAACACCAGCCTTCCATCAAATGCTAGGATTTGGATTCTTCAAAGCTTTGATCACACTTGATCCAACAATCTCCCCCTATTTGATGAAGACAAATCCCTGGTTGCTTGTGTTGGACTTGATTGAATCTGAAGCAGTTCCTACAAAACAAAGTTCAAGCAATATACAACATCTATGGCAGCAGGTTAGAGCAGTACAAAAAAAAACTTGTGTTTTGCTTAACCAAAACAGCAACCAAAACCAACCAAAACATCACCAACAAAGCAGCAGAAACATTAATCACTTAAACAAAATAGAGTTTGCAGAATTAAAGACAACACACCATAAAAATCTCCACCTATTTGTCTTCACAAATAGACTATAAGAAGAGATAAACCATAATTTGTTCCAGATAAAACAGAATTTAAAAGAAAAAGGCACTTAAACTGATACAGAGCAAAAACAATCGGTTGTTTCGAGCATTCAACCGGTTGTTTTTCTTCAGTCATCCTTGCCATATTGAAGCTCAAAGATCTAGCTCTGAAAAACTTCAATCTGTTCATCTAGGGTCAGAAAACGAGTGTCCATGCTCTGGAATCTGTTGTCAATGCTTTGGAAATTGGTCAGACAAAGATCATGGAGATTTCTTTGATTTTGAGCAAAGCCATCAAGCCTATTCACCATGTATCTTTCAAAATAAGACATAGAAGGAATGTCATCCCCTTGATGTCCTGCACTTGTTCCAACATCAAAGTTAGTTGCAGGTTGTTCTTCATTGTGGATATCCATATCAGCAGCTGCAACACTTGATGAACCACCATGATCACCATCTTTGCTCACCCACCTTCCATTAATTTTGGTGAATCCCATCTTGCTTAGAGAATCATTATTCATTTCTTGTTTTGATTTAACCAACTCAGAGGTCTCATCTTCAAGATTCACTTAAAAATAGAGCAAGAATTTAAAGATTAAAACCACATAGGGATAGTGGTAGTCACTTAACCTCATGGATTTTTGCATATGTTCTTTGATGATATGAATCCAGTTGATCTTGATCTTCTTCATGATGCAGTAGATATAAAAAAGATCTTCTTCTGTTAAAACAAAATGGTTGCTCCCCCTTGGAGTTAGAATCCAAGTAACAATACTAGCAAGCACCCTTTCATCTAACTTCAATCCTCCAACATAACAAGTTCTCACTTGGGCTTGTTGATTCTTCAAACAACTCTTGTAGTATTGGACTTTGTTGAAATCTTCCACAACTCCAAGATTTCCTTTGTTAATCCTTAGACCAGCATACTTTAATCCAGTTACTACAGCCCACACATCATGGGTAATCTCCATGTCTACACCTTTCACATGAGAAACAAGGTTGTTTCCTTCAAACTTAAGGTTGGTGTAGAATACCCGAATCAAATCAAGGTATATGTTTCCCTTCATCTCCAAGAATCTTCTCAGCCACTGATCCTTGAGAAGCTTTCTCACATTGTCCAGCTTTTGGCTTTTCAACCAATCAAAGGAGACAACTTTTGGGTTGTTGATCACCTTTGTGCTTGTCTCAAAACGATATCTCTTAATTGAGCTCATTATCCCTTGAAAACCAGCCCTCAAGTCTCCCTCTAGACCTTATAGCTCTTGTTTTGATCCTCTTTGATGTAGGTGGAGTGGACTCCATGATAGCAGAAAAAGGAGGCAAAGGTTCACACACAAAGAGAGCAAGAGATGTTGCAAGAGATGGGTCAATTGATTGTTTTTGTGAGAGAGAACTGCTGCACCAGATTTTATAGCAAAACAGAACCCCACTGTGATCAATTGGTATGAGTGGGTTGCAGTCTTCAAGAAGAAAAGATTGGACCAAGACTTGCACAGAAAACGTCAGAAAAGAGCAGAAAACCACATGGTCATCACATGTGATCTTTGACTAGTCATAAAGGCTATTGAATTTTCAAGATATGGAATATATTCCTTTATGACATGTTGTAACTTCCTCCAGAACGCAATCAGGCTTTCAAGACAACTTTATTGACTCAGAATCCTTTCATAATTGAGATCTGTAATAAACAGAAAGAATAGAGGAATTAATTCAATTCTTTCATAGTGCTGTCAGAGAAGAAACAATCGGTTATTTCGAGGAAACAATCGGTTGTTTTTCTGCAGCATGTTGACATATTGAGATTTTCAAACATAGACTGAGAAAGGTTCAAAACAAATGTAAGTGCTCATTTAAAAAAAAGAGTTAAACATGAAATAGTAATTAAAATCAAAGACAAAGATAAGGAAGGTCTTATCCTTTTATGAAGTCCCTTTAATGAGTCATTTGTTTGTGATCAAGAAGCTTCTTTTGACTTTTGAAAAGACTTGGACTGATACACACCATTAATTCAGTTCTAGTCTTAATCTTTTCCTTCCAAGAACCTGATCAGATGACTCAAAGCATCATGTTCTTCTAGATTCCATTGCTTGAGCTACATGACTCATCATCTCGTTCTGCAATCAAGCATATGTTTGCCTTTTCATCTTCACTTGATGAGGAGCTTGATGAGGAGACTCCATTCTCATCCCAAGCAATATATGCTCTTCTTGACTTTCCCTTTTTCTCCTTGTGGCTTGATTTCTTTTCATTGCTTTCTTTGTTTGGGCAATCATCTTTAATGTGCCCTTGTTCACCACAACCAAAGCAAGTATAGTTGTTAGAATTGAAATCACTAGTTTTCTTGTTGCCATACCTTTCTTTGTTGGCTTCTTTGTTGCAATTTCTCTTTAAGAATCTACTAAACTTCTTGGACAGCAAACTAAGGTTTTCTTCTTCACTTTCATCACTTGATTCTTGCTTGCTTTTGTGCTTGACAGCTTTCAATGCAATGCTTCTCACATGCTTGTCGTCACTCTCTTCAACATTGAGTCTATTCATTTCTAACTCATGTTCTCTAAGCTTACCAAACAATGAAGTCGTTGTCAAGGATGTCAGATCTTTTGACTCAGAAATTGCTGTCACCTTAGGTTGCCATGATCTATCAAGACACTTGAGGATCTTGATGTTTAACTCTTCTTTATCAAAGGTTTTCCCAAGGCTCATAAGGTGGTTGATGATATGGGTGAACCTCTTTTGTACTTCAAAGATTGACTCACCTTTAAGCATTCTAAACATTTCATATTCCTGATTTAGAGTGTGCGTTCTAGCTCTCTTCATATCATTGGTTCCTTCATGAGTCATCTCCAAAGTGCCCCAGATCTCCTTGGTCGATGAGCATTGAGAAATCCTGAAAAATTCATCCGAAATCAAAGCAGATGTTATGATGTTCTTAGCAATACAATCAAATTGGGCCTTCTTGTTTTCAGAATCAGTCCATTGAGACCAAGGTTTTTCAATGGAGGATCCATCTTTTTCAAATTTTGGAATAAAAGGACCATTTTCAATTGCATCCCAAATTCCCTTGTCAAGAGATTCAACAAAAATTTTCATTCTAACTTTCCATAATTGATAATTCAAACCACAGAATAGAGGTGGTCTATTGATTGAAGCATCCTCTCCAAAAGGTAGTTTTTCAGCCATTGAAAAAAGATATTAGAATCAAACTTGAGTAATTTTCAAGTACCAAGCTCTTGATGCCAATTGTTAGAATGTATGGCTTTAAACTAGAGCGGGGTGAATTGTTTAAAGGGGGTTTTCCCAGACTTTTTAAGCTAGAATGAAATTCTTTGCAAGAAACCAAATTAGAAATTCAGTTAGTCAAGAAACAAAGCTAAAAAACAATCGGTTTTTTATACCAGTAAAAATAACAACAACTGAATTTAAAGAGTTTAAGGAAGAGAGAGATGCACAAACAGTTTATACTGGTTCACTCTTAAACCAAGAGCTACATCCAGTTTCCCAGAAACCACTGGGGAATCCACTAGGTAATCAAAATCAGATTACATATACACACCACCAAAGAAGTGACCTTGATCCCCTCAAGAAACACACTTCTTTTGGCTCAGCACACACACCAAGAATGTTGATATTGAAAACCTCAAGAGCACACAACCCTTCTTGGCTTTACAACACCAAAATGTACACAGTTTTTAGAACGAATTACACTTGTTACAGAATCAACTGAAATCAATACAAATGTAATCATATTCCACTTCTCTCTTGAATAACCAAAGCTCAAAGTGAAAACTCAAATGTTTGAAAGCTCTTTGAAAAACTCAAATCTGTTTTTCTTTCTTGTTGTTTGTTATAAAACATTAACAAACTATTTATAACATTCAAATCTTGGTCAAAGCATTTAAAGCAGGAGCGTATTCGGTTATAAAAACATTTAAAGCTCACTTAACTACCAAAATTGATTCTGTTAGAGTTTTCAAACAAATAATCGATTGAAAGAGCGAATCAATCGGTTGTTTTGGTTTGACAGCAAGTCAACCATCCAAAACAGTTTTCAAACTCTTTCAAAAACACCTATATTATATTATATTAAAAATATTTAAAAAATGTAGACATTAGCAATAGCGCCTCACGCCTATATTTTTGCTAGTAATGTATAAAGAAGGTTTATATTTTATAACTAAAGTAGCTAGGCATCTTTTAATATCACAACATGGTATAAATTATTAATATTTTTTAACGATAAAATATACTAAAAATTACTTATTATTTTTATATATAACTATTATTATTCATTTTTATTTTTTAAAAGAATTTATAAAAGTCGTTTTCATTAATAAATTATAGTTAGGATTGAATAAAATATTGAATAATAGAAGTTCACTCAAATAAAAAATACATTCAAATCCATGAGTGATTAAAAAAATAACAAAAAAAAATTAAAATATAAATATAAGTTGAAGCTTAATCCCATATTGTAAGATACTATATATCATAGACATATTTTATGGTTTAACTTTATTTTTTTAGTCAATTGTATACTATTTTATTATATTAAGTCATATGTCACAGTTAATATTTTAAACTTTCTCTTGAAAATTATATGATAGATGATATGCCCTAAAAGTAATAGGTTATGATATTATATTAAATCATTAATCATTAAAATTCATAACATAATAATTAGTTATAAAAATAACTAATTTATGACATAGTTAATCGAATACTTCCTATTTTGGTTGAATTATTTCTTATATTCATTTAAAAAAATGTTACTTTGTTCAAAGACATCATTTTACTTTTGAATTGTCTAGAGTTGTCAATGTATATGACTGTTCTTTTAACATATATGACTCTTCGTTTAAATTGGATGCAATGGAGGGACACAACACTGACCACCTTATTTGAGGCACTTTTGACCATGTTGGATAATTGAATATTATTTGCCAATAGTGAATTTCCAACTGTTGTCTATTTATGTGCCATACAATGTGGTTGCCAAGTAAATATGATAGCAATATGAGATGGTACCACAGTGATCACATGTGATGGTTATAAGTTGGAAATGAAGTACAACAAGATGCCAATTTAGGTTTGTGCATTGTAACTTAAACGTTTTAAACGCACAAAAAAAAATCAAGATGCATTATATGTCCAATATAGGCGTGATACATGCGATATATATGTGTCTCTCATATTAAAATTGATATCATATTAAAATTGATATCATGTTAAGAACTTAACAAGTAATAAGTTTAAATAATGATTAAAAACTAATTGAAGTTAGCATCAAACATTAATAATCTATACAGTGGTGTGGTGATAATTTAGGTTTAAATCTTGCTTACTCGGTAAATAGGTTAATAACATGTTAAAAACAAATATGTTTTTTCTACAATATTTATTGTTTTGATGTTGGAATGCTGATTTTAGTGTCAGAATCTTTTGAAAGTATCTCCTCCGTTACAACTGAGAAATTACACAAGCGACTAAGACGCATGAAGTAATAAAAACCTAGGAAAAGACACATTTACAATATACAAGAAAAAAAATCAACTGATAAAAATAAAATGAAATAAAAAATAAGTTAAAATAATATCTTAAAATAAAAAAATTACATAACCAAATTCAATTTTAAAATAATAATTCAATTTAAATAATATATATATATATATATATATGTGTGTGTGTGTGTAAAATAAATATTTAGAAATTCAATAAGCTGTAGATTTGAAAATGTGTTATAAAGTCTTTATGAATTTATGTAACTGTAGATTGTTCACATAATTTATTAATGAAATATATGATCATGAATCCATATTTACATAAAAAAAATATTAATATAAATAAACTGAAAAAACTTGTTTGAATTCACATGACCATTGAAAAATATCTACGCATTTATTTCTTTAATAATGTAAATCTTTGTTATTAAATTTTTATTTTTATAAAATTTAAACCTAAATTTTATAAAAGAAATTTAATTAATATAAAAAATAAAAACTGCATTCAATACTTTAAAATTTTAAAAAATATTTCTTGAATAATGAAAAGTTTACATTCAACAACAGATTTTTTATACTAATTTATTAAAATTTTATATTTATTTATAAATTTATCGAATAATAATTTTTTGACTTACTGACGTAATTTTTATCAGTATAATATGTACATTCTAATTACATTTAATATTTTTGACTTACTGACGTAATATTTTTGAACCTGAACTAAACAATTATTTATAGAAACTTAATTCAATTTTGAAAAAAACAAAATATGATTATATATAGATTCACTCTGATAAAATATTTATAAATCTAATAAATTATAAATTTGTCCACTTATTTGGATATGGTAAAGTCTTATAAACTTTTTCAATTGTAAATTTTTCAACTAATTCGTGATTTAAGGCGTACTCATATGAAATATATGCAATTAATAAGAGTAAAAAATATGAGTTAAAAAAGTTGAAAAAAGGATTTTTTATTTATATGAACTTTTAGAAAAAATACATATTTTTAATAATGTAATTTTTTTATTAAATCTTTAATTTGAGAAATTTTAACCAATATTTTTATAAAAAAAATTAGTAATAAAACCATTTTAAGAGCTACCTATAAATATATTATTCGTACTATATTAAAAAAAATTTGTTATATAATTTTTTTAATAAACTTGTATTCATGTTATATCATTTATGTTTTAATAATTGGTTTTTGTTATAATAAATATAACATGGCGACAACCATCACTTAGAAGAACACTTGTTAAATCCTATGAAGCGGTGGAGTTGGAGGACTCAGTGTCACACAAAAGCCAGGTAGTCAATGGTCAAAGGTTGAAGTCTTATTTAGGTGGTGAAATTGAAAGGATAATCATAATGATTTTGTTGAAGGAGCTATAAAGAAACAAGCGTAACAGTATATGACGTTAAACAAACGCTTTCTAGAGACAACCCCATATTTTAATTACTATGTTTTGTTTTTGTGTGTTTTGTTTAATTTTTGTTTACATTATGTGTTGTGTGGTAAAACTAGGTTTGATGAATTCAAAACAGTTTAGATTGTATGTTGCATGACCTGGGACCATGTATTCTTTTCCTTGGGGTAGGTCTAGCAGATGAAATCTACAACTGTAGATGAAGATTTTAACACAAAGCTGGATGAGTTGCTAAGAAGAGATGATTGA
The DNA here is from genome assembly GCF_051622355.1 of Phaseolus vulgaris. Taxonomy (NCBI): domain Eukaryota; kingdom Viridiplantae; phylum Streptophyta; class Magnoliopsida; order Fabales; family Fabaceae; genus Phaseolus; species Phaseolus vulgaris. Next base: position 1,724,227 of record NC_143507.1, read on the forward strand.
GCACAAAACATGGTTTTATCTTCCTAGTTATTTTCTTTCAGTTTGTTTAATTTTTTGCTTTTTTTTAGTTGTTTAATTTGTTTATATTTTTAGCTATATTTTATTTGTTGAGTTGTTTTTCTAGTTTTATTTTTTCTTAAATATTATTTTGAGAACTAGAATATTAATTTGAATTCTGGGAAAATTATTCATCAAACTTTATGTTTAAAGATTACAACAATGAAATTATATAAAAACAAGTTGAAAAAAAAATGTTGAATCCATATTCAAATGTGGTTGAGATTGTGGTACATGAAAAATAAACAGAATGATTAGTTGGAACAAAGAATGGCAAGGAAGAAGGAATTAAAGTAATTAAGCTAAATAAATGTGTATGACTCTTAAATAGTTGAGAGTTTCACTAATGAATTGACAGTTGTGGTTGCTTGATTTTTTTATTTTATGTTACATCATAAAAGAACATCAAAATGATTAAGACAATTGTATTAATTAGAAACCCAAGGCCCAATAGCAAACCTTTATTTAAATTGATTATATATTTGTGATAACCCTTTTCTAGCCAAAAATATTTTTATTATTATTGCACCCTGAACCTTAGCTGATATATTTCCTACCTGTTATCAAGTTTAAGGAAAGAGAACATAGATGCAATTTATATATAGAAAAGGGAATTGTTGATTTTAGTTGTTTGAATAATTTATTTGGTTGGAAATAAGAATAACCTATTATCCTTGATTGAAAAAAGAAAAAAGAAAAGTTCATGTTGAAATCATGAATAAGTAAAGAAAATTGGGAAAAGTATTAAAGTCAAAGAAATTGGAGATTAGATAACACATATGTACAATATTTGAATTGTAGGTATGTTCTTCTTGTAAGTATGCATTTTGTTATATGAAAAACCAATATTTTTTTGAAGCCCTATCTTCATTATAACTATGCAGAAGACCTTAAGATTCATGTTCTAATGTGATTGTGATATAAAGATAAAATGAATAACAAGTGTGATTTGTTAGAATTCATTGGAAATAGAGAAAAACACTCACATGTGAGGATATGAGAAGAAAATCCTTGATAAATTGTCATTTTATTGTTTAAGGTTGATTGTACCTATATCTTGTTTTATTTGAAGTTGGAAGCACCATAAGTTTCTAATTTAATTTGTTGTTTAGTAAATAAAGTTGTTTTGATACTTGAACTCAAATATGATTTATAACTTTTATTAGATATTCTGATCCAGATTTTGTTGGATGTGAGTTGGACAGGAAACCATAAGTGGTACATGTAACCTACTTGGTTTCAGTCTTATTTCCTGGCACTGCAAGAAACAGGCTTTTGTAGCACTCTCAACTATACAGCTAAGAAAAGTGTCATTATTGTGTGACAACACCTGTGTCATCATTCTCACAAAGAATTAGTTTAAACATTCCAGAACAAAGCACACTGAGATCAGGTATCATTTCATTCATGGTCATGTTTTGAATGGTAGCTGTGAAATTAAGTTTGTTAAAACTGGAAAACTACTCGCTGATATCTTTACAAAACCTTTTCCTAGAGGTAGATTTAATATCTTGCGAAATGAATTGGGGATTCTTGATTACCAAAACCTTTCATAAACATATTTTTGTCTATTTGTTGAAGACAAAAGGGGGAAAATATTTGGGATGTTGGTTTGTAATATTTAAACTATTTTAAACTATTTTTTAAAATTCTGCATGATTTTGCTATTGTATGGTTTATGTTTGCAAAAACTGTAGTTCTACATAATTTGTGTATGGTTATCCTGCTATTGTTGTATTTTGTGGATTGCTTGGTCTATCTTGGTATTATGCAGGATCTCCTTGTGATGACATAGACCCCAGCTTAGAACCCATCACTAGTGTACCGCCCTGATAGTCGGAAGTAATGACGTGACGTCGAGCTATTATATAGGCGTGTTGGATGGGACACCTGGCTGGCAGAAGGGAAGGAAGTTGGGGGGCTCGTGTAGTCGCCAGTTATTAAGTTGGCGTGCTCCGATCTCCAGCATACCTAAACCGGCGGTCACCGGGTTGAAGATGAAGTCGCCAGATGTGAACCCAGGCGACCAAGTGATTAGAGATCGCCGAAACAAGGACATCACCGAAGATGAAGGCAGATAGTCATTTCCCAGCTGGCCAGGGGATGAGGTCGGGAGACAGCTTACTTGAACATACACGGTGAAGCAGGTAGAGCAGACCATGAAGGCGGCCGGCGAGACCACAGGGAAGGTGTGTACGAAGGCATCCGAACTCGCCACCCAGAAGAGATCACGCTCCAAGGCAGCTATGCACTGAGTTGTATCATGCATAAGTAACTTAGCCAAAAAACCTGAAGAGTAAAGAGTGGCGCCCAAGTCAAGGATGCTCCAGATGGTGACACGTGTACAGCTGGATGCGAGCCACGTGTCCAGAAGTGTAACTGTCTGGAGAGAGAAAGTACGCAGGTATATAAGAGTTTCTAACGAACTTCTGAGGTACGCACGTTTAGATTGTTTCTTTACGCTTGCAAGTCTTGAGTACGCTGAGATAGAATTGGTGCACGGTTCCTTAGAGTTCTTGAGTTTTCTCTTAGTAATTGGTGGTTCAGTCGCTGACTTGGGCGTCGGAGCGTGATCGGCCGCAGCGGCGCCGTTCTGTCTTTTGCAGGTTCTTGAGGTGGATCGCGGTGAAGGACGGAGGTTGACACGGCGCAGAAGTCGATCCAGGTTTGACGAGGCAAGGCTCCAACGTTCTGGTCAACAGGCAGGATCAACTAGAGTATGGCAAGAGGATACAAGAAGATTTGGACTTTGCTATTGATGACAAAAACACCCTTTTATATATGTTAAAAAATGCCATAACCTAGTGTAAAATTTGTTAGGATTGATGACTTAAACAAGAGGGGGGGGTGAATTGTTTCTAAAACCTTTTCACAAATATATGATTAAGAATGAATCTTTATCAATCAGTCACAGATAAACAAATTAAGAAGGACAATTAAACAAAGATTCAGAAAACTGTTTCAATATTTTAATCGGTTAAAAACACGATTTAACCGGTTGTTTATGTTATAGAGACAAAAGCAATTTGTAAGGCAGGAATATAAACCGGTTGAAAATACGAAATAACCGATTGATTATGACAACATATCAATTATCGAATAGATTATAATAGAGGGTTAAGAGATAGAGAGATTCACACAATTAGATTATACTGGTTCAGTCAACCCTAAGCTACATCCAGTCCTCAGAACAACCTCTGAGTATTCCACTATGTAATCAATCACAAATTACAACAACACACCACAAAGAGGTGACTTTGAATCCCACAAAGCCTACTCACCCCCTTTGCACCAGCATACACCTCAAGTCAGAATCACACTGACTTTTCAGGATTTTACATATACGTTTACAATATGAGAATTCAATTACAAGAAACTAAGAAAGGGTAGAAAACACCTGGATTACAAAAGACCAGAAGCTCTATGATCAGTTCTTGAACCACAGCAAAGCTTAAAAACAATCTTGCTAAACTTGGAAAACTTCTTTCACAAACAGATTGTAATCTCTCTTCTTAATCTCAAATCTGAGTGTTAAAACTTGTCTATTTCTCTGTCATTCCTTTTTAAACATTTGAAAGAAGGATATATTTATAACCTTTGAAAACTATTGTTTAAGGCAGATTTAAACAATTGAAACAGTTAAAACAAGTTTTCAAAAAGCTATTATGAAAACTCACATTTAAAAACTCATTTAATCGGTTGAAACTGCGATACAACTGATTCAAAAAACAGTTTCAAAACTCCTTTACTAGCTAAGTGACAAACAACCGATTGTCTCAAAACTTTAATTGGTTGTTTTTCCCTTTTCATGGAAAAACACTTAGTTCTTTAAAACAGATTAAAACAGGCTTTGTGTAGGAATCAAGAACTAATCTTTACATAAATTCTAAACACTCTAAACTACATCCAAAACAAAATCAGCAAGGCTTCAAGCTTCATCTTGGATTTGAAACATCAAAGCTCACATTCTCTACAATCTCCCCTTATTTGATGGAGACAAATCCTTGGTTGCTTTGAGGAGTTGTGTTTAGAATTTAATCATCACCTGCAGTCACAGATAAAAGCAGAAATACACAGAATATTCTTTGCCGAAGGTTAGAGCAACATAAAACAGTTTTCACAGCTAAACCAGAGTGGAAAGCAAACCATAGTTGCAACAGTAGAAGAACAACCGATTAAAACGCAAGATTAACCGGTTAAATTTACCAGAGCAATAAACAAGCTTCTATCTAATGCAATGATTAAAAGAAATTAAGAGTACAAATTATAAACGATTACATCCCAAAGCACCAACTAATTCTCCCCCTATTTGTCTTATCAAATAGACAAAAGGAAGGATTAAACAACAACACATAAGAAACAAGGATAAAATGTTCATGAAAGAAAGCTAGTAGACTTAAAAACAAGGACTATGGTCCCTGGCAAACTGTAGATCTGAAATCTGGTTTTGTATGACCTCAATATGCTCATCCAGATTTCCAAACGTGCATCTAGACCCTGGAAGTTCTGATCGAATTGCTGAAATCGACTTTGGCGCATCTCATAGAGATTGTTTTGTTGTTCAGCAAGGCTATCCATCCGGTTGATCATAAGTCTTTCAAAAGATTTCATTGAGGTGATTCTTTCTCCTCCAACATCAGTGTTAGGTCCAACATAATCAGTAGCAGCAGGTTCAACAACTTCATCATCATTATTGATTCCACTTGGGCCAGCTTGGTCACCATCCTTGCTCACCCATCTCCCACCAATTTTGGTAAATCCTGTTAGAATATACGGCCTTAAACAAGAGGGGGGGGGGGGGGGGTAAATTGTTTAAGAGAGGTTTTTGGAAACTTTTCAAGGTTTAATAAAATTCTTTGTGTGAATCCAGAACAGGAATCAAGTTAGCCAAGAATATAAGCAATGAAACAGCAAAGCAACAAAAAAACAATCGGTTGTTTCTTCGAAATAATCGGTTGTTTATACCAGAAAAAATTAAAACAGAATTTAAATGAGTTTAGAGTAAGAGAGAGATACACCAACAATTTATACTGGTTCACTCTTAAGCCAAGAGCTACATCTAGTCCCCAGAAAACCAATGGGTAATCCACTAAGTAATCAAACTAGATTACAACACACAAACCACCAAAGTAGTGACCTTGAACCCTTCAAGAAACACACTCCTTTTGGCAAAACACACCAAGAGTATTGATCTTGACCACCTCAAGAGCACATAACACTCCTTGGCAACACTGTTAGAAAAGATGGCTTTAAACTAGAGGGGGGTGAATTGTTTAAAGAGGGTTTTCGCAAACGTTTCAAAACTAGAATGAATTTATCTTAGGAACCAATTGATTCAGCAATTCAGTTAGCCAAAACAGCAAGCAAAAGCTGTAGTACCAGAAAAACAATCGGTTGTTTCGTAGAAACAATCGGTTGTTTATACTAGCAAACAACAAATAAACTGAATTTAAAGAGTTAAAGATAGAGAGATTGTACACAGTTGTTTATACTGGTTCACTCCAAACCAGAGCTACATCCAGTCTTCTCAGAAACCCTGAGGAAATCCACTAAGCAATCACCACTTGATCACTTACACAACAACCAAGAGAATGACCTTGAACACCTCAAGAAACGCACTCTCCTTGGCCAACACTAAGATTGTTGATCTTGAACACCTCAACAACACACAACCAATCTCAGCAAACACATAAACGAATTGTTCAACAGAGTACAAGGATTACACTTGTTACAGAAGATAATCTGAAATCAATACAAGCAGAATCCTATTCCAACACTTTGATCAATCACAAACTCTTAGCAATCTCAGCACTTTGAAAAACTCTTTGGAAAAACTTTGTCAAAGATTCTTAATTGTCAAATCTGTTTTTCTGAATTTATTCAAAGATGTAGTTTGTTATCAAATCTTAACAAACTCTTAAATTGCATTAAAAGATTGGTCAAAGCATTTAATGACTGGAGCGTAAGCAGTTAAAACATTTAAAGCTCAGTCAAAGAGAAAACAGTTTTTCTGTTATGGTCCCAAAACAAACAATCGGTTGTTTCCTCGAATCAATCGGTTGTTTTGGTACTTTAACAGTTCAACCATTCAAAACAGTTTTCAATCTTTTTCTCAAAACATCTAAGTATAAACAATCGGTTGTTTCGACAAAACAATCGGTTGTTTTAACTTAGTTTGAAAACATTTTACTTTCACAAAGATTGAGAATGCTAATGCTTTAGATTTAATCACAGGATGGATTACAACATATAAACTACCCCAGAACAAAGCTTAAACCAGCACAACAACATCAAGCATAACAGAGGCTTCAACATCCTTCAAAGGATTTGGATTCTTCAAAACATGAACACCACTTGGTTCAACAAACACAACACCAGAAATACAGTAGGTTGAGAAGGGATTACACTTGTTCACAGTATAAACTGAAATCAATACAACTGCAATCCTATTCCACTCTCTTTGAAAAACCCAAAGTTTGATGTGAATGTTCAAATCTTAGAATCAACTTTGTCACAACTAAAAAACTCAAATCTGCTTCTCTTACATGTTTAAACACATAAACAAACCATTTATATTTTCCAAAGATTGGTCAAAGCATTCAATGAAGGAGCGTATTTAGTTGAAAATCATTTAAAGCACATTCAACAACCAAAACAGAATTCTGTTAGGATTTTCAAAGAAACAATCGATTGAAACCACGAAATAACCGATTGTTTGGTTTGGCAATTAAGTCAACCAAACTAAAACAGTTTTCAACCCTTTCAAAACACCTAAGAGTAAAACAATCGGTTGATTCGACAAAACAACAGGTTGTTTTTCACTTAGTTGGAAAAACACTTTATTTTCTAAAAGGTTTTAAATCACATCAATTTTAGATTCAACAAAGGAGTGAATCACATTCTATTCTACCCAGATTCCTCCCAAAACAAGCAGCAACACAAGCCTTGCACAAACACTTTGGATTTTGATTCTTCAAAGCACTTGATCACTCTTGATCAACAAATCCCATTTTGCTTAGGGATCCATTGTTGATCTCACTTGAAGGCTTGATGATTTCAGCTAGTTCTCCCTCAACATCTACCTCAAAATAGTGCAACAGTTTAGATATCAAAATTGCATAAGGGTAGTGAAAGTCACTTAACCTTATAGCTTTTTGCATATGTTCTTTGATAGTATGGATCCAATTGATCTTCACTTTATTCATGATGCAATAGATCAACAACAAATCCTCTTCTGAAAGAGTGGAGTGATTGCTCCCCCTTGGTGTGATGATCCAAGACACAATGAAAGTTATGAGTCTTTCATCAAGCTTTAGTCCACCAACTGAAAAATTCCTCACTTTGGAGTGGGGATCCTTGAGACAACCTTTATAAAACTGGATTTTGTTGAAATCTTCCACTACTCCAAGGTTTCCTCTGTTGATTCTGATTCCAGAGAACTTCAATCCAGCCACAGCAGTCCATACATCATTTGTAATTGTTGAAGATGGATGAAGTCTCTTATCTACCTAGTGTTGTGTGTGTTTGATGTAGAAAAATAGCTAGTTTGCTTTGAAGTTTGTAATAGGTTTAGATGATCTTGTATGTAGGCTTGAAATTGTGTAAGGTTTCCTTTTGCTGTATGACCCATCCTAGATGCCTAACCAAGTCTAGATCAAGCACATGATGTGGTTAAAGGGTTTTTGAAAAGCTTTTAAAAGTGCTCTTAAAAGTTTTAAATCAGTACAAAAAATAAATATGTTTTATGGAGAAAGAATCGGTTTATTTCTTCTCTGTTAAAAGGCTTTTCTAAAATTCTGTTAGGGCACCACAGGTAAAGCTTAATTAGTTATTTCAGTTAAAGCTGAGCTGGCCTGTTTGCTATATTTTAATCTGTTTCACTGTGAAAGAACAGGTTTATTCTTTGGTCAGCTGAAAGGTTTTTCACAAGTTAGTTAGGGCACCAAAGGTACAACTCAGACAGTTATTTCAGTTAGCTGAGTTGGCGGTTTTCACAAAATAAATCTGTTAAGTTCAAAAATGAATCTGTTGTTTTCATAACTGCTTTTCAACTGTTTTGTGAAAAGAAGTTAGAAACTGTTTTCTATATAAAGAAAAGTCTCTCTCACATGAAAAGGAGCTGAGCAATTGCGTTTTTGACAGAAATCAAACAATTTTCCATGTGAGAAGAAGGATCAAAAGATTTTTGAAAGGTTTTCCAAAGAGATTTTCAAGTGTGCTTGTTCTAGGAAACCTTTGATCTTGGTGAAGGTGCTGGTGCAGTTCTGCAGCAAATTGAACTACTGGTTTTGAGTTCTTGCATCTTCTTTTCAGGTGTAATCTTTCCTTTATTCTGGTTTGTAAAGGTGTAAGTGTTAGTCACTCCTTGATAGGGTTTCTTGGAGTGCAAGGTGTGCTGAAATAGGGTTTTTCAGCATTGATTGTGTTGTTCTTGTAGTGTTCAAGAACTGCTGTGTTTGTAAGTAATTGGTACTGTTTTTAGTGGATTCCACCTTGGGTAAGGTGAGACTGGACATAGCTCTGTATGAGTGAACCAGTATAAAAACTTGTGTGCCTTTTCTTCTGCACTCATTTCTGGTTTTTCTTAATTCTGTCAAGAACTATATCTGTTCTTTTGAAATTGAATCTGTTAATTCTGGGTTTAAGTAAGAACTGTTCTTCCTGATTCGTTAAAGCTTTCTAATCACAAACAAGGCAGTTGTATATGATGGTTTAAGTGATCTGTGAACAAACAGTCTATTCATTAAAATCTGAGAAAGAATCATTCTCCTTAGAACCTTGTGTTGAGTAAATTTGTTTGATCTCTAAGCATAGCTGTATCCTTCATCCTTGATCCTGCCGGTTGACCAGAACGCAAGAGTCTTGCCACGTCAAAGGTATCTTCCTCTAGATCGGCTTTGCACCACGCTAGCTTCCGTCCTTCACACCTCGATTCTCCTCAAGAACCTGCAAAAGACAGAGTGGCGCCGCTGCGGCCGATCGCGCTCCGACGCTCAAGTCAGTGACGGAATCACCAAAACTCTTAGAGAGAAAAGCTAAAACTCAAGGAACCGTGCAAAATCTCTCTCAGCGTACTCAAGTATTCTCAAAGCGTAAAGAAGTATTCTAAACGCGCGTACCTCAGAATCTGTTAAGAGTTCCTTATATACCTGTGCATTTTCTCTCTCCTGACAGTTACACCTCTGGACACGTGGCTCGCATCCAGCTGTACACGTGTCATCATCTGGAGCATCTTCCACTTGAGCGTCACTTCTACTCTTCAGGCTGTTGCACCAAGTTACTCATGCGAGGAGCAACTCGGTGCATAGCTGCCTTGGGGCGCGATCTCTTCTAGTGGCGAGCACGGGGTGTCACCATGCACACCTTCTCTGTGGTCTCGCCTGCCGCTATCACGATCTGCTTAACTTGCTCATCGTGCATGTTCTGGTAAGCTGTTCCCTTGCTTCAACCTCTAACTAGGGAATGATCATCTGATAACTTCATCCTTCGTACTCGTACCCTTCGAAAACCTTGAACAAGCCTTCTTGATCTTTCGGCGATGTCCCCCTCTCGGCGGTCTCTGACCACTTGGTCGCCTATGCTCATGTACGGCGACCATGACACAAGCCTGGTGACCGCCAGTTGAGATACGCTAAAGATCGGAGCACGCCAACTTAACAATTGGCGACTACACAGACTTCCCGATGTACTTCCCTTCTGTCAGCCAGGTGTTCCGCTCAACACGCCCATATTATCGCTCGCTGCCACGTCATCATTCCCGACTACCTGGTCGGTACACAAACCCTCCAGTCTTAAGCGGAGACTTGTCCAGCGAAAAGACTAAGATGTCACGTCACCGTCGATCTACGTGGCACTGGCACGGATTTCCGTACGTTCGTACCTTCTGCCTTTCTGACGCTCCACCAAACCCCTTTTTCTAATCGCTCGACACGTGGCTTCATCAACGGTCATCTTCAGCTGTCGTTTGTGCTTCCGAAAACGTTCGAAAAATCCTTAAACCCCTTGCGCTTCCACTGTTCCATCATCTTTCTGCACTCTCAAGCGTTCTAAGTTTTCTCTATGCAAACCCACGAAGCTTCTCAACTCTCTCAACGCTCATCCGATCATCAAAAGGTACCCCTTTTACTTCTTCTGTTGATATTTGCTGCATTTTAACCGATTCGCATCATCCATTATCTGTCTGAAGCATACGTTGTGGGCTGTTTTTTCCTTTTCTCCTTCTCTCGTAGCTTAGGGCTTCGTTCTTCGTCACGTTCATCCCAGCGAACTCTTGTTCGTTCGCTCTGTCTTCTTCGTTCTCAATCGAGTCGTTCTGTTGGCTTTGTTTCATCCCTTTCATTTTCCTTTGCAGTTCCTGCGATGGCTCATACAAAATCCACCGCGAACCCTCCTCTTTCGTCGCGAAACCCTCCACCCCAAGCGCGTAGGGTTGCTCCTGGGGTAAATCCTCCACCAGCGCGCAACCCACCACGAGCCTCTGGTGCTCCTTCCACCCAGGCTGAGAGGCCTGCAACTTCTCACGCCAACCCCGCTCAGGCAAATCCGCCAGTCGCCGGAGGGTCTTCCTTGCCTCCAAAAGACTACAAGGAACTCTACCCTTGGGCCACCCCACTCTTGTTAAAAGAGACTTCTTCAATAAACACGGAATTGGGCGTGCTCCGACTAAGGAAAGGAGACCAGTCCGACCTCTCCTTCCACAAGGAACATGACAGCAAGGTGGCCGTGCTGCCCTGCTTCCCGGATGAGCCGATCTGTGCGGAAGACAAAGGGAACAACGGCGAGTTGTTCTGCTTCCTCTACGCCACCTTTTTCAAGAAAGTGAAGCTCAGACTTCCCTTTACTCGCTTCGAGAGAGAGCTGCTAACCGAGCTCGATATCGCCCCCGCCCAGCTTCATCCCAACAGCTGGGCGTTTGTAAGGGCGTTCCAAATTATCTACGCACACCTGGGGCTGCCAGCTTCAGTAGATGTCTTTCTTTTCCTGTTCGAGGCTAAGAATCCCGGAGACCGCCTCTGGATTAGCTTAAACGGGATCGCTGGAAGGTCAATCCTCTCAATCTTCCAGCAATCTTACAAAGACTGGAAAGGAAAGTTCATCAAGGTGCGCCCGAACGAGCAAGACCCCTCGCTGCTCGACGGTTTCCCCTTGTACTGGGTGCACAAGGGGAACAAAGACTCCAAGGAATGCTTCAGGAGGCCAAGGAGTCCCGACAATATGGGCGAGCTAGACAAAGATCTCTGCCTTTTGTGGAAAAGCGTAGCAGCCGCCAACATCACCTTCCCTACCGCCTCAATCATCTCCTTCGAGTTCTCTGAGGGCCAACTTGAAGCTCACATAGCTTAGCACCTACCCGAGCACCAAGACTCTTGTTTTGTGTTGGAACTAACTCAGCGTTCCTACCATTCCATCCTTTGGCGTTCTGCTTATTCTGTATTGGTCTTGATTTTGAATCTATGTGCCACTTGCTTGCGTTATTCCTACGTGCATATACTTGTATATCTTGCTTTTGCTTTTGTGCTTACTCATCTATTTTCTACCCTGTGCAGACTTCATGTTGGGAAAAGGTAAACTAGCTGAACTGAGGGCGATCGCCCGGTCTAACAAGCTGGCGACGGGCTCCCAAACCGTGCCCAACTCGGTAGTGGAGATCGCTGTTGCTCAGGGCAGAACTCCTCCCCAAGGTCCAACTCCTTCGGAGGCACTACCCGCCCCACAAAGGAAAAAGCTTGTCTTGAGGAAGCCAAAGAGGAAAACTCCTCAAGTAGTACAAGAAGAAGAAGATGACGAGGTGACTGAGGATGGCCTCGTCACCAAAAGAACAAGGGTGGCTCCCTCTTCACCACCTGCACTCCCAACTCCAACACCGCCCTCACCTCCAGCTCCAACTCAACCAGTCCAAGCAACACCCTTGGCTGTCGCGCCCCCTGTGGTTGAAGGCAACGAGCCCAATTTTATTGAGAACCCTCCAAGCGCCTCCACGCCATTTGTATCTGCTGGAGAGGGTCCTCCTTCAACCACCTCTATCGCTGGGGCTACACCAGGAGAAGATGAGGGTGGCCATAACTCGCCAATCCTGATAACAGAGTCTCCGACTTCACCACCACGCCAAGAAGCCCCCCTCGCCCTTCAAACTCAAGAGGGTGGTGGTGAAAGTCAGCACCAAGCTCCTCTAGCACCTCCACCAGCAACAACTACAAACCTCCCCCCCTCCATCGAAGAGATCTGGGGACCCTTCACAGCCAAACTGAAGATGATGGCAGAGGATCTCCCCTCAATCATAACGAAGGTTGTGAAGAACTCTAACAAGAAGCTCCAAGATGAGAATGCGGCACTTAAGGAGTCAAACCGCCTGATAAGGATGGAGGCGGAGAAGCTCTCTTGCAACCTGATGATGGCGGAAATCGACCATTCAAGGCTGGAGGACGCCATGGATGCTGAACTAAGAGGCGCGCGCAAGGAGGCCTCCGATCTGCGCCAAAAACTGCACCTCCAAGCCCAAGAGAAAATCGAGCTGGAGAGTAAGCTTGTACCTTACAGGCTCAAGGTGGCCAACTTGGAGGCTGCAATGAAAGCAGATGCGACCAAGGTGGAAAACCTTGAAAAGAGGTCGGCAAATCGGGAGGTCCTCCTTGGGAAGGTCGAGAAGGAGAGGGACGACACCAAGGCTGAGCTTGCCAAAGCTCAAGAGGAAAACACAAAGATTGCTGCAGAGCTGGCCCAGGCTCGGGAGGAAAACAAAAGGGTTGCTGAAGAGCTTGCTCGGGCTCGTGAAGAAACTGAAGGGCTGAAGAAGCAAACTGACGAGCTGAAGAAACAAGCTCAAGAGCTCGAGCAAAGCTCCACCCAAGTCTTTTCCGCTGGGTTCGACGCCGCTCTGGAGCAAGTCTCGTGCCAATATCCCGAGCTCGATCTCTCCATCGTGCCCTCTGAAGATTAATCGCCTCCCTCCATCACTTGTTTTTTGAAACTTGGCGCTTATTTTTGTTTGTAAGAACTCTATATGTAATATCTGCTTCGCGTATAAACTTGAACTGATACTGCTTTATATAACTTCTTCTGCTTAAGACATTGTTTTCTAATATCGTGCCTCAAACGCCTCTTACGCGTTGTGTGATTAACCGACATAACTGGTAGAACTCACTTAAACAAATTAACTTAGCAATTCCTCGGGACTAACCGTTCACTCACTGCCTTGAACTCGAGCAAACTGTTAATCTTATAACAATTTATCAAACTGTTAACTCAAAGTAAAACTTGAGCAACTACTAACTCTCAAACGATGATATTTAATAGAACTTGCATACTTAAGGCAATAAACCTCAACATAATCCACTTACTAGGCAGCAGGTTTTAACTTAAACTGGTATCACAATACAGTTTACCTGATCTGCCCGGCAAGGTTAGCCTTTACTCCTGTCATCGCCTGGAATTCTTCTGATCGCCATAGAGTTCTGGCGATGTAAGCTTTCTTTGCCTTCATAACTTGGCTATTGTTCCCTCATCTGGGGGGTAGAGGCGCCTTTCGGATCCTTCTCTACCTCCCTGAGTTTCAGAACAATAAGCCGGATAGCGAGGTGTTCTCTTCGAACCTACCTTACCTATCTTTTAAACTTCTTTCACCCTTTACGCCATACCTGAACTCGTTCTAAACGAGAAGGATTTTATCTGTCTTCACACCGCCTACAAGCGTGGAAGCTTTCTCTGGTCTTACTAAGTCAATATTGATGTTTCACTTAAAGGGGGAAAGGCGTTTTCCTTCCCTTCCCGCCGTTTAAGGTCACGAACACCCCTGACTTTTCAGTTCATCTTGCCTGAACTCACTCTGAGGTGAGGAGGACTTTTTCTCGCCTGAACTCGCTCAACGGCGAGAAGGACTTTATCTTGCCTGAACTCGCTCGACGGCGAGAAGGACTTTATCTTGCCTGAACTCGCTCGACGGCGAGAAGGACTTTCTCTTGCCTGAACTCACTCTGAGGTGAGAAGGACTTTCTCTGGCCTGAACTCGCTCAACGGCGAGAAGGACTTTCTCTTGCCTGAACTCACTCTGAGGTGAGAAGGACTTTCTCTGGCCTAAACTCGCTCAACGGCGAGAAGGACTTTATCTGGTGCCTCAACTTGCCCAAGGTGTACATCTCCTCCCCCCCTGGATGCACTGAGGACTTTTTCTCTTTCTCGCCTGCACTCGCTCGAGGGCGAGGAGGTCTTTTACTCTTTCTCGCCTCCAAACGCACGAGAGCGCTGAGGTCTTTAGTCATCGCTGGTGCCTCCGATCGCCGAAAGACGATGAGGACTTTAAAACTTTACCCGATGCCGCCAATCGCCGAAAAACGATGGGGACTTTAAAACTTTTATTTAGAGAGCAAGCAGCATAACTTTAAACTTGCCTTGAATCACGTACGAGTGATAAGGTCTTTTTTCTAAAACTTTCGAAACAACAAGCATACAATCTTAGAAGCTTTAAACTTTGAAAACTCTTCTTTATTGGGTGGCCTCATTAAAAACCCTCCTTAGGGAAAAAAGAGTGCCCCCTTCAAACTGTTTTAACAGAAAGCTTGCAAATCTCTTCATGTTCGTTTTTACTTACAAAGCTTTAACTGTAATATAACTTGAGGTGTGTGGCGTTCCAGGTGCGAGGAATCGCCCCTCCTTCTAACGTCTCTAAGCGGTAGGCGCCGTTCCCGAGCGCCTCGGTTATTCTGAACGGTCCTGTCCACTTAGGCGATAACTTGTTTTCCATCTCGTACTGGTGGGCCTTCCTCATCACCAGGTCGCCCTCTCTGAACTGCCTTGGCATCACCTTCGAGTTATATCTTCGCTCAATCCTCCTTTTCACTGCCTCAGCCTTTACCCTTGCTTCCTCCCTGACCTCATCCAGTAAATCCAGATTCAACCTTCTTTCTTCGTTCGAGTCTTCCGCCACAAAGTTCTGGAATCTCGGCGAGCTTTCCTGGATTTCAACTGGAATCATTGCATCACATCCATAGACCAAGCTGAACGGGGTCTCGTGGGTCCCTGACTGCTCGGTGGTATGGTACGCCCACACTATGCGGGGTACCTCTTCAGCCCACGATCCCTTAGCTTTCTCTAGCCTTCTCTTCAAACCTCTTAGCAACACCCGATTGGCAGACTCTACTTGGCCATTAGTCTGAGGGTGCTCGACGGATGCAAACACCTGTTGTATTCCCACCTCTTCGCACAGCTTCTTCAGTAGGTGACTTGCAAACTGAGTCCCATTGTCTGACACCAGGCGCTTAGGCACACCAAACCGGCACACGATGTTCTTCCATACAAAACTCTCGATCTTGTGTGCGGTGATCTGGGTTATTGGTTCTGCTTCGATCCACTTGGTGAAGTATTCAATCGCCACCACCAAGTACTTCATCTGCCTGATCGCCAATGGGAAAGGTCCCAGAATGTCAATTCCCCACGTATGAAACGGCCAAGGGCTGTAAATTGACTTTAACTCTTCTGGAGGCGCCTTGTGCCAATCGGCGTGCTGCTGACATTGCTTGCAACACTGTGCATACTTCTTGCAGTCCTCCCTCATCGTTGGCCAGTAATATCCTGCACGGAGAGTTCTTGCAGCCAGAGCTCGACCCCCGACGTGACTTCCACATATACCTTCATGGAGCTCGGCCATAATTCTAGTGCATTTTTCTCTGTGCACACACTCTAGGAGTGGGTGTGTAAACCCAAACCTATACAGCTCGCCATCGATCATGGTGAACTTGCTGGAGTTCTTCTTTATCTTCCTAGCCTTCGTCGGATCCAGCGGGAGAAGGCCATCTGCCAGGCAGCGCTGGTACTGTGTTATCCATGTGTCTGGCTCATGCGTAGCGCAGACCTGCATCATGTTCACCCTCTCCTTCCGACATGCTCTTATTCTCGGCGATCTTAAAGTCTCCTGGGTCAAGGACCTGTGACTCCTCGCCGCTTTTTCCGTCGACTTGCTTATTTGAAGAACCAGGTGGTCTGCCACAAATGCTCTAGGCGTCTTCAGAGTTTCTTGGATCACTGTCCTCTGCCTACCCCCCTTGCCCGAACTGGCGAGCTTGGCTAGCAAGTCTGCTCGGGCATTCTGCTCTCTGGGCACATGCACTACTTCAAATGAGACAAAGGAACTCTTCAACTCCTGCACATACTCCAAGTAAACCGCCATTTGTGGATCCTTGGCCTGGAACTCGCCTGTTACTTGTCCCGTGACTAATAACGAGTCACTCTTGGCCATCAGCACCCTAGCCCCCATCTCCTTGGCCAGCAAGATTCCGACGATCAACGCTTCATACTCTACTTGATTGTTGCTGGCTTTGAAGGCAAACCTCAGGGACTGTTTTATCAGCACGCCGTTGGGCCCTTCTAGAATGACTCCAGCACCGCTACCTTGCTGGTTTGACGATCCGTCCACCGAGAGCACCCAACGAAAATCATCCCCTTCAACTCGTGCTGCTTCTGACGAGAGCTCGACCACAAAATCTGCGAAAATCTGCCCCTTGATCGGACCTCGAGGCTCATACTTGATGTCGAACTCCGACAGCTCTACCGCCCACTTCACCATTCTCCCAGCTACATCAGGCTTCTTCAGGACTTTCTGGATGGGCAAGTCGGTCATCACCAGCACTGTAAAACTGTGAAAATAGTGGCGCAACCTCTTCGCCGAAAATACTACCGCCAGTGCAGCTTTCTCCAAGGCCTGATACCTTACCTCCGGGCCTTGCAACACTTTGCTGACGAAATAAATAGGCTTCTGAGCTTGGTCTTGATCTTGGGCGAGCACCGCACTCACCGCCCTCTCAGTCACAGCAAAATACAACCTGAAAGGGGTTCCTACTAAGGGTTTGCACAAAACCGGCGGGCTCGCCAAGTACTCTTTAAGCTTCACGAAGGCTTCTTCGCACTCCTTCGACCAGACAAACTTGTTGTTTCGCCTCAAACATTGGATAAACGGGTGGCCCTTCTCTCCACTAGTTGATACAAAACGAGACAAGGCGGCCATCCGACCTGTAAGCTGCTGCACTTCCTTCACGGTAGCCGGGCTCCTCATCGCCAATATGGCAGCACACTTATCAGGATTTGCCTCTATTCCTCTTTCAGTTTAGAGGAATTCCAAGAACTTCCCTCCCTCCACGCCGAAAATGCACTTCTCGGGGTTTAACTTTAATCTGAACTTGGCAATCGTGGTGAACAACTCCTCCATATCCGAGACGTGCTTGCTCTTCTCTAACGAGGTCACGACCATGTCATCTACGTACGCTTGCACATTCCTTCCCAGCATTGGTGCAAGTACCTTATCCATCAATCTTTCGTACGTGGCCCCCGCATTCTTCAGCCCAAAGGGCATCACCTTGTAACAGTAGCACGACCTCTCAGTCATGAAGGCAATTTTCTCTTCATCCATAGGATGCATCTTTATCTGATTATACCCCGAGAAGGCGTCCAGAAAACTCAGCAACTTGCACCCTGCTGCACTGTCGACCAGGGCATCTATGCTTGGCAAAGGATACGAATCCCTTGGACAAGCCTTGTTCAGGTCAGTGAAGTCGACGCACATGCGCCACTTCCCATTGCTCTTCTTCACCAGTACGACATTAGCCAACCACTCAGGGTACTGGACCTCCCTGATATGGCCTGCGGCGAGGAGCTTCTGTGTTTCATTCCTAATCGCCTGCCTCCTCTCCTCGTTAAGCATCCTTCTTCTCTGCCGCACTGGTCTGACTTGTGTGTCCATTGCCAAATGGTGACACAAGAAATTGGGGTCAATTCCCGGCATGTCTGAAGCAGATCATGCAAAAGCATCCAGATGTCGTTCTATCACCTTGGCGATCTGGTCTTGGAGCTCAGCCTCCAAAGATCTTCCCAGCTTGAAGACCTTTCCCCCGATCTCCCTTTCGAGCCACTCCTCGACGGGTTTGGGTCTGGTTTCCCTGGCGATCACCGCCCTGGCGATTCCCAATTCCCTCGCTTCCTCTAGGCGGTTCCTCGCTTCTTCTTCCCGTCCGACGCTCTCTCCCTCAACCTCAACATCCACCATGGTGACATCGCCTCCGACGGCCACTTCCATCGCCGCATCAACAACTCGCCATTCTGTTGGCTTGGGCTTCACACCGGGAGGCGGCGTCGTGGTGATGTAACTTACTGACCTCTTATTCTTGAGGCTATTCTCATAGCACTTCTTCGCCTCCTTCTGGTCAGATCTGATGGTGATCACCACCCCCTCCATCGATGGTAACTTAACCTTCATGTGCCTAGTTGAGGGCACAACTCCTATTCTGTTGAGGGTTGGTCTCCCCAACAGAATGTTATATGCTGAGGGGGCATTCACAACGAGGTACTTGATTTTCTCCGTCCTCGAGGCCATCTCATTCGTGAACGTTGTTCTTAGCTCGATGTACCCCCTGACCTCCACCTGATCGCCAGCGAACCCATACAAGCACCCTCCATAAGGTCTTAGCTGGTCAAGGGGTAGTTGCAACTGCGTGAAAGTCGCCCAGAACATTACATCCGCTGAGCTTCCTTGGTCCACCAGTACCCGGTGGACTTTCCTTCCCGCCGTGACAAGCGAGATGACTATGGGATCGTTGTCGTGAGGCACAACGTCCCTAAGATCCTCCTTTGTGAACGTGATGTCCACATCTGGCGAGTGATCCTCGAACATATCCACCGTCATCACAGACCTTGCGTATTTCTTCCTCTGTGACGCAGTGCATCCACCTCCCGAGAATCCTCCAGCGATGGTGTGGATCTCGCCATGAGTGGGCATCTCGTGCTGCTGAGCCTCGCCACTCGCCGGTTGGGAGCTCGACGCACCTCCCGGCCTCTTGTCCAGCAGGTAATCGTTCAAAAAACCGCTCTTGACCAGATCGTCGAGCTGGTATCCCAGGGCCAAACACGAATCAACAGTGTGACCAAAACTCTGGTGGAACTCACACCAGGCGTTTGGTTTTGGTCCTAACACCTTGTCGCTCACTTTCTCAGGCGCCTTAAGCCTGGCTGCTATGTTGGGAATGGCGATCAGATCCGCCAACCCCATGACAAACTTGTACTTTGGTGGGCGATTATACTCCCTGGGGCGTCCTGGGCCCCTTCCCTTGTTCTTCCTCGGATCATAAGGATGGCGAGTCCTTTGATCCTTCTTGGTCGCCATTGTCTCCAGCACCCTCTGCGGCTAGATTCTAGTTTGGGCTCGTGGCCTAGCAGGGGCCACACTCCCTCTCTTCTCGGCGACCTCACTCTCGTCGGCGATGTGGGCCACCGCAAGTCGCCTAACTTCAGCAAACGTGGCGGGGTGTGCCCTAATCAGCGCCTCACAGAAAGGTCCTGGCAGCACGCCCTTTTTGAAGGCGTATACCAGCATCTCCTCATCTTTAGCAGGCGAGCGGACCATCTGTGCTCCAAAGCGATTCAAGTAGTCCCTGAGGGACTCTCCCTGGTACTGCCTTATGTCGAACAGGTCATAAGACACCCTAGGTGGCGTCTTATTCACAATGTACTGCTCGACGAAAAGCTTCGAAAACTACTGGAAATTGGTTATGTGACCTGTAGGCAAGCTCAAAAACCATTCCAGCGCTGTTCCCTGGAGCGTGCTCACAAACATCTTGCAATATACAGCATCCGAGCCTCCTGACAGCATCATCTGCATGTGGAACGTAGTGAGATGTGCCTCAGGGTCCTCCACGCCAGTGAAAGAAGCTTTCACAGGTACCACACTCGCAGGGATAGGCGTGCCGTGATCGCCTGAGCAAACGGCATTGGGAAAACGCGTGGTGGCGATGACGGCGCAACCTCCTCAACCACCGTGCGTCCTCTCTGCTCCTGAAGAGCTTGGCGCAACTCCTCAGTTACTTTGCTGAGCTCTTCGTTCCTGGCCTGAGAGGCGACCAGGTTTTCATGCATCTTCGCTTGCTCTATGCGCGATGCCTCCACATTTGCCTGCAGCGCACGCATGATCTCCATCATCTGCGCCATGGTCATGGCGCCTTCTGCAACAACTGGCACAACGGGACTTGAACGGTTGCTTCTCATCTTTCTCATGAAAACTCAGCAAACCAAACTTCAGCGAACAAGACCTTCACCAGCAAACGATCAATCCAACAATCAATCGGTCAAAAACTCTCTAACTCCCAAGAACTTCCAAGAACGCAACCACAACAGCACGCTGACAGATTCGGACGTCGAAACCTTCACAAAAACTCGTAATCTCACCACGAACCTACCGCTTCTCCAGCAAACCTCCTGACTCACCGATCAGAAATGCGAACGAACGGTAAAACTTCGAATCAACCGATCGAAAAGCGCACAAACAGCGAGAGGCTTCAAGAAACTAATCGAAAACTCGAACGAACGGTGGAAAACTTCAATTCACCGAACTGAAGCTCGAACGAACGGTGAAAAACTTCAACTCACCAAACAGAAACTCGAACGAACGGTGAAAAACTTCAATTCACCGAACTGAAGCTCGAACGAACGGTGAAAAACTTCAACTCACCGAACAAAAACTCGAACGAACGGTGAAAAACTTCAATTCACCGAATTGAAGCTCGAACGAACGGTGAAAAACTTCAACTCACCGAACAGAAACTCGAACGAACGGTGAAAAATGGTTGCACCAGCACACAACCACACAGAAACTACAGAAACCTCAAGAACTCACGCTGTGGATGGGGACAGGTTTTACACGGCCCCACGGTGGGCGCCTTATGATCCTGCCGGTTGACCAAAACGCAAGAGTCTTGCCACGTCAAAGGTATCTTCCTCTAGATCGGCTTTGCACCACGCTAGCTTCCGTCCTTCACACCTCGATTCTCCTCAAGAACCTGCAAAAGACAGAGTGGCGCCGCTGCGGCCGATCGCGCTCTGACGCTCAAGTCAGTGACGGAATCACCAAAACTCTAAGAGAGAAAAGCTAAAACTCAAGGAACCGTGCAAAATCATTCTCAGCGTACTCAAGTATTCTCAAAGCGTAAAGAAGTATTCTAAACGCGCGTACCTCAGAATCTGTTAAGAGTTCCTTATATACCTGTGCATTTTCTCTCTCCTGACAGTTACACCTCTGGACACGTGGCTCGCATCCAGCTGTACACGTGTCATCATCTGGAGCATCTTCCACTTGAGCGTCACTTCTACTCTTCAGGCTGTTGCACCAAGTTACTCATGCGAGGAGCAACTCGGTGCATAGCTGCCTTGGGGCGCGATCTCTTCTAGTGGCGAGCACGGGGTGTCACCATGCACACCTTCTCTGTGGTCTCGCCTGCCGCTATCACGATCTGCTTAACTTGCTCATCGTGCATGTTCTGGTAAGCTGTTCCCTTGCTTCAACCTCTGGCTAGGGAATGATCATCTGATAACTTCATCCTTCGTACTCGTACCCTTCGAAAACCCTGAACAAGCCTTCTTGATCTTTCGGCGATGTCCCCCTCTCGGCGATCTCTGACCACTTGGTCGCCTAAGCTCATGTACGGCGACCATGACACAAGCCTGGTGACCGCCAGTTTAGATACGCTAAAGATCGGAGCACGCCAACTTAACAATTGGCGACTACACAGACTTCCCGATGTACTTCCCTTCTGTCAGCCAGGTGTTCCGCTCAACACGCCCATATTATTGCTCGCTACCACATCATCATTCCCGACTACCTGGAATCTATTGACATGGGAATCTGGGATGCAGTGGTCAGTGGACCTTTTATACCTATGCAGGTTGTCAAAGATGAAACAATAAAGAAGCCTTGGTCTGAATGGAGTGAAACCGAGAAGAAAAAGGCCTAATATGACTCCTTAGCCAAGAATATCATCACCTCTGCACTGAACATGGATGAGTTCTTTAGAGTCTCTCAATATAACTCAGCTAAAGAGATGTGGGATGTACTAGAGGTGACTCATGAAGGAACTGATGATGTGAAACGGGCAAGGAAGCACTCACTAATTCAGGAGTACGAGCTGTTCAGAATGCAATCATAAGAAAGTATTGCAGATGTGCAGAAACGGTTTACACACATTGTAAATCACCTCACTAGCCTTGGTAAAGTCTTTGACAAGGAAGAGCTTAACATAAAGGTACTAAAATGCCTTGATAGGAGCTGGCAGCCTAAGGTAACAGCAATCTCAGAATCCAGAGATTTATCCAAGATGTCCACTGCTGCACTTTTTGGAAAGCTGATAGAGCATGAAATAGAGTTGAAAAGATTGAAAGAACAAGAAACTGTGGAGAAGAAGGCCAAAGGAATTGCTCTGAAAACTACCATGGAACATGATACAAGTGAGGAAGAAGTTGATCCTGAACATGATGAGACCGTGAGTCTGCTCACCAGAAAATTCAGCAGGTTTCTTAGAAAGAAAAACCGTGACAGAACTCAACAAAGAAAGAGGTACTCTAAACAACCTAATGATTCAAATTCTTCCAATTACACGTGCTTTGGATGTGGTAAACCAGGTCATATAAAAGCTGATTGTCCAAACAATCAACATAAAGAAAAATCAGCAAGCAAGAAGAGTGACAAAGGAAAAGGTAGAAGAGCATACATCTCATGGGAAGAAAATGATGTATCCTCATCCAGTAATTCCTCAACTGAAAGTGAAGAAGCAAATTTGTGCTTCATGGTGAATGATGAAGGATCCAACTCTGACTCAGTAAGTGATTTTTCCACTGATTCTAAGAACTATGATCAACTGTTAATAGCTTTTAAGGAAACACATGATGAAGCAAACAGGTTGGCTATAATGTGCAACAGATTGAATAGAATGAATAGGGTACTTGAACCTAAGGTCAAAGCTCTTGAAGAAGAATTGCACAAAGCTAAAACTGAATTGGTTAGCCTTGAATTAACATGTTTGCATGCATCAATCAAAACCTGTGATAATTGTAAGAAGCTGGAAAAATAAGTTGAATATTTGTTAAAAACTCTCTCAAATTTCACTAAAGGAAGAGAAAATCTTGAAACCTTATTAGGTTCACAGAATGCTGTTTTCAATAAAAATGGTCTAGGATATAATCCTGGAATGAAAAGTAATGTGAAAAAGCTGTCTAGTTTCTTTGTTCCTTCCAAAACAGGTTTTTCCTCTCTTAGTTATTCAAAAACAATGCATACTGCAACATGTTTTTATTGTATGAAGTCTGGTAATGTATCTAGAACATGTAAAGCTAGGAGGTACCTTGTTCCTAAAGAATTGGCCAAATGGCTTCCTAAGGAAAGGTATTAATCATGCTGGACCCTAGACTAAAGGGGTACCATATGTGCTAAATCTGTTTTGTTGCAGAAAAAAAGCAGGAAAAATCAGTGGTACCTTGACAGTGGCTGCTCAAAGCACATGACTGGTGATGTGACTCAGTTCATAAATCTAAAACTCAAAGCTGAAGGGCATGTCACATATGGGGATAACAATAGAGGAAAAATACTTGGAAGAGGAGAAGTTGGTAATAAAGACTCAACCACTATTGAGAATGTACTGTATGTTGAAGGGCTAAAACATAGTCTTCTAAGCATTAGCCAGCTGTGTGACAAGGGATACAAGGTCAATTTCGATGCCAACACTTGTACAATTTCAAATGAAATTTCTGGTAAGGTGCTGTTCACTGGAAAAAGGGACTGCCTAAAGAATGGAAGACTCCAAGGGATCTCACTCTTGACAATGTAATTGGTAAAATTGAGAAAGGAGTCTCAACAAGGAATTCACTCAACAATTTCTGCAGAACAGTGGCTTTTGTGTCACAGATTGAGCCTAAAAGCCTGGAAGAAGCACTGCAAGACAGCAATTGGATAACAGCAATGCATGAAGAGCTAAACCATTTTGAATACAATGAAGTGTGGACTTTGGTTCCAAGAAAGCATGAGATGAACATCATAGGAACCAAGTGGGTGTACAAGAACAAGATGGATGAACATGGAGCTATCACTAGAAATAAAGCAAGGCTGGTTGCTAAAGGTTATAACCAAGAAGAAGGTATTGATTTTGGTGAAACCTATGCACCAGTAGCACGTCTTGAAGCTGTCAGACTACTTCTAGCATTTTCCAGCATACAAGGTTTCAAGTTGTTTCAAATGGATGTCAAGAGTGCATTTCTAAATGGCTACATCAATGAAGAGGTGTTTGTATCTCAGCCTCCAGGGTTTGAAGATCACAAAAATCCAGAACATGTGTACATGCTTAAGAAAGTCTTATATGGATTGAAGCAAGCACCTAGGCAATGGTATGAAAGGCTAAGCGAATTTCTGCTCTCTCAAGGATATAGCCGTGGCAATTCTGATAAAACTCTCTTTCTTAAGAAGAAAAGAGAAGATATCATACTTGTACAGTCTATGTAGATGATATTATCTTTGGATCCACAAATGAAGAGATGTGTGAAGACTTTGTGAAAACCATGAAAAGTGAGTTTGAGATGTCAATGTTAGGAGAAATGAATTTCTTCCTTGGACTACAAGTTAAGCAACTCAAGGATGGAATTTTCATAAGCCAAGAAAAATACTGCAAGGAACTGCTTAAGAGGTTTGATATGGATCAATGAAAAGCAATCAACACTCCTATTTCAACAAGCTGCCAGCTGGATCAAGATTTTGCAGGAAAAATCAGTGGATCAAACCAAGTATAGGGGTTTAATTGGTTCCTTATTATACCTAACTGCAAGCAGGCCTGACATTATGTTTGCTGTGTGTTTATGTGCTAGATATCAATCTGATCCAAAGGAATCACACTACAATGCAGCAAAGAGAATTATGAAATATTTGCAAGGATCTAAGGATGTTGGATTATGGTATCCTAACAAGGTATCCTTAAATTTAACTGGTTTTTCAGATTTTGACTTTGCAGGTTGTAAGGTGGATAGGAAAAGCACAAGTGGAACATGTCACATGCTTGGATCAAGTCTAATCTCTTGGCATTGCAAGAAACAAGCTTGTGTTGCTCTCTCCACAGTAGAGGCAGAATACATAGTTGCTGGAAGTTGTTGTGCTCAAACCTTATGGCTAAGGCAGCAGCTAAGTGATTTTGGAATTTTGTTAAACAAGATACCTATAAATTGTGATAATACTAGTGCCATAAATCTGTTTAAGAATCATGTCATGCACTCAAAGACTAAACATATTGAAATTAGACATCACTTTCTAAGAGAACATATAGCTAATGGATTTTGTGATATACAATTCATTGGTACTGAATTTCAACTAGCTGATCTATTCACTAAACCACTTGCTAAAGACAGGTTTTATTTTCTTCTAAATGAATTGGGTATTATTAGCTTAAATTGTCCTCTGCAGTGAAAATTTCAATCTGTTGTTTTATGTTTTAACATGTTTTGTTCCCTGTTTCAGAATTCAGCTGTGACTAGGAAAGAGAAAGATTCATTTTTTTGTCTCTCTCTCTCACTTTATCTTTGACTGCTTTTTCGGTTATTAACCAGCAGGCCTATGGCAATTAGTGTGTGGGTATCCTAACTGATTGGATATTGTGGAGGTGCAACAAATTTGGTTTGCCAAAATCAGGTTCCAAGATATTCTTACGTGAATCCACACCTGAACCTACTGCACCATTGGAATAAAATCTGTAGCATATCTAATAGATTTGATTTTTCCTTCAAAACTCATAATTCCTAATCAAATCGTTTTTCTTTAAAATCTGTGATTGTCAAAATTTGGTTTAATGTTCTATATAAACCTAGCACAAATCAGCTATTCTCTCACACCTTCTCATTTGTGCTATAAGTTGTCCAGGTTCACACTTGCTTCACCACAGGTTTCGTTTTTGTTCTGAGTGATAATCTGTACTGTATTTTTTTTCTAGAATTGTATATTAATAAACTGGTGCAGGGAAAAACAGATTGAGCATGGCATCCTCATCACACAGAAAGAAGAAATCCAAGGAGCAATCCAGCAGCAACCAAGGTATTCTGGAGAAATGGTTTGCTGGAGATTCTGAAGCAATGACAAGGTACATCCATGAGACAAGCAGAAAGCAAGTCAATGCGCCCAAAGTGCTGGAATTTTCTTGGTTGAGAGAAGAAAATCTTACTGAAGCAAAAACCTTGCTCAAGCATCAAAAGCTGAAGAACTTCCTAGAAATGACTGGAAATGTCTATCCAGACTTGGTGAAAGTCTTCTACAACAACTTGGTTCAAGATGGAAAAAATTTGGTCTCCCATGTGAAAGGTGTGAAGCTGAAGATTACAAGAGAAATATGGAGTAATGTGGGAGGAATCAAGTATTCTGGAATGAAGGTAAGCAAAGGTAACACTGCTGGAATTCAGGGATTCAACAAGATGCAGTTTTACAGAAGTTGTGTGAGAAACCCTGCTGAACCAGTGGCTAGATTCCATGCTGGAAATCTCACAATCATTCCAAGACTCCTTGCCTACATCATTGCTTGGCAGCTTACTCCAAGAGGAAGTAATCATGCAACTCTCCATGAAGAAGATTTGATTCTGCTGTACTGTATCATGAACCAACTCAAGGTAAATTGGGTGAGCACAATGGTGGAGCATATGCTCAAATCCACAAGGTTACCAGACTATCGTTTTCCATATGCTATTTTTGTGTCAAAGCTAATCGATTATTTTGAAGTTGACACTACAAATGAGAGAAATGACACCATTAAGGCAGCAAGTGAAATAGACAACTCCACTCTCTTGAAGATGGGCTTTCAAAAGGAAGATGACAACTGGGTATTCAGAAGGAATGCTGCAAACAAAGCTGAAAATGAAGCAGCTGATCCAGAAAATGAAGAAGAAAATGCTGATGGAGTGCAGAACATGGATGCATCACCAGTGCACTCTGCTGGACATGAAGATGTTGCTGCTACAAGTCAAAATGCAATGGTTGCTTATGAGGAACCTGAGTACAGAGGTGAACCCCTGTCTATGTTTGAAAGACAAGTGCTAAGCAGGCTGGACACACTCACATATGAGCAGAAGGCACACTATGAAATGACTTACGCCAGGTTTCAACACTTGGATGACCAACTTGAAGAAGTTCAAGTGCAGCTAGCTGAGCTCTACTACAATGACAAGTGATCCTATATCTAAGTCTCTAGCTTTTATATGTTGAACATTTTGGAATTAATCTGTTTGTCTTTATTCTGCACTGGTTTTTAGTTGATTTCATTGAGGTTTGTAATAGAACTTAATACTGGATTTATAGTTTGAACTGTGATGAATGGCTTGTATGTTTTATCCCATGCTTTATTCTGTTTGATGAATCCAAAGGGGGAGAAGAACAGCCACAGAAAGCTACATGGTACATGAAGGTAGCACAAAACTCACAACTGCTCTATTATGGTTTTAGGTCTAAAAAATTCTGTGCAGGTTTTGGCAGCTAGTCTAATACAGATTGTGATCATCAACTATGCTGTGCAAAGGGGATTTGTCTCCATCAAACAGGGGGAGATTGTTGAAGATGGATGAAGTCTCTTCTCTACCTAGTGTTGTGTGTGTTTGATGTAGAAAAATAGCTAGTTTGCTTTGAAGTTTGTAATAGGTTTAGATGATCTTGTATGTAGGCTTGTAATTGTGTAAGGTTGCCTTTTGCTGTATGACCCATCCTAGATGCCTAACCAAGTCTAGATCAAGCACATGATGTGGTTAAAGGGTTTTTGAAAAGCTTTTAAAAGTGCTCTTAAAAGTTTTAAATCAGTACAAAAAATAAATCTGTTTTATGGAGAAAGAATCGGTTTATTTCTTGATGTGATTCCAATAGCCATATAGAGAATGATTCTTGACATTCTTAGGAATCACCTTGAGCTGGACATTATTGAGGCACTTTTCTTAGAGTTGGATCAATGTTCTAAGACAAGAACTCACCAAAAACTAGTACCAAATCCCAAACTCATTTGGATGTTCCACATATTGTCAAAATGAACCAAAAGAAAAGGAGGAAAGGCAAAAAACACTAATTATCAACACAAAACAGCAAGGTACCGAATCAAAATGCTGGAATTGAAGAAGAAAAGATGAAGAACAGCCAAGAACACAAATGAACCATAGCTACACATTAACAAGCTGAAATTGTCGAACCAAAACAACTAGAAAACAAGCTAAGACAAGGAAATTAACAAGAGAAGAAAGGAAGGAGAAGAGAATGCTCATGAAGATGGAAGAAAGGTTGGATGATCATGCCACTCGAAGTATGGATGCTCCTAGATGAGTGTGCAAGCCGCCACTTGAGGAAACCATGATCCTTCAAGATAAGACTAGAGAAGAAGGCTCAAAAGCTCTCCAATGCTCACTCCAATTTTGAGTATAGTTTCTTTAGATCAATTCAAATCTGAAATTTACAAAGAGAGCACCTCTATTTATAGCCTAAGGTGCTGAAAAACAAAGCTAAGAGAATTCAAAATTCCCTCCTAAACCTATTCAAAACCGGCGCCTAAACCATGCATGAGGAAGGTGTGACTTCTTCCTTCACTTTGGCACCTCCTATTCTACTTCTACACCTATCTACTAATACACCCCCCCTCCTAAAGCTCCTAACTAAAGCCTAAAAGATGCTATAACAAAAGAGGTTTCTAATGTTTCCCTCTAAGCACCTTCAACTAAAGAAATTACAAAAAGAGAAAATAAATGTCCCCTAGCTCCCAAAGCTTTGAACATGCTTCTTGTAATCCTTTAAGGTGGGCTTTGACCTCCATGGGCGTCCTCCATTTGTGCCTCTACCTCTTCTTGATCTTGTTGATTGGCCTCCATGTCCTCTTGAGCTTGATCTCCATCATACTCCCCGAGTTGGAGAGAATTCGACCACGAATTCTGGAGACCTACAGAAAAAGGAGTTAGATCGCTGACATTAAAAGTATGACTACCTAAGAATGTATCAGGCATATCTAACTCATAAGCATTGTCATTAATCCTCTTGAGGACTTGGAAAGGTCCATCCCCTCGAGGCATTAGTTTGGACTTCCTTTGAGTAGGAAAACGATCCTTCCTCAAGTGAAGCCAAACCCAATCGCCCTCATCAAACAACAATGCTTTTCTCCTTTTATTGGCAAGTTCAGCATACTTGCCAACCTTCTTCTCAATTCTCTTCTTGATGTCTTTATGCAAAGTTTTCACAAAAGAAGCCTTTTCATCCCCATCTTTGCACAAGACATCTCCAAGAAGGGGAATAGGAAGAAGATCAAGAGGTGTTAGGGGATTAAACCTATAGACCACCTCAAAAGGAGAATGGGAGGTGGTAGAATTTACTACACGATTATATGCAAACTCAACATGGGGTAGTAAATTCTCCCACACTCTAGGATTCCCCGAAATAAAACATCTCAATAGTTGTCCTAAAGTTCTATTCACCACCTCGGTTTGACCATCAGTTTGTGGATGGCAAGTGGTAGAAAATAAAAGCTTAGTCCCAAGCTTGCCCCACAAGGTCTTCCAAAAGTGACTCAAGAATTTAGGATCTCTATCGGACACTATAGACCTAGGAATCCCATGTAAGCGAACCACTTCTTGGAAGAAGAGGTTTGCAATGTGGCATGCATCATCCACTTTGTGGCAAGGAATAAAGTGAGCCATCTTTGAAAAACGATCCACTACCACAAAAATGGAGTCCTTTCCCTTTGATGTCTTGGGTAAGCCTAAGATGAAATCCATAGATATATCTACCCAAGGCATTGAAGGGATAGGAAGAGGAGTATAAAGACCATGGGGATGCATTTTAGACTTAGCTTTGCGGCAAGCTATGCATTTATCACACAAACTATGAACATGCTTATGCATATGTGGCCAAAAGAAATGTTCATGCAACACATCCAAAGTTTTAGCAACCCCAAAATGTCCCATTAAACCCCCCTCATGAGCTTCTCTAACAAGAGATAATCTAATAGAGCTTTGAGGAACACAAAGACGTTTTCCTTTAAAAAGAAAGCCATCTTGAATAAAAAAGTCTTTGTGTCCTCCCTTAAGACACTCTTGATAGATGAGAGAAAAATCAAGGTCATCATGATAAAGTTCCTTAATGTGATCAAAACCAAGATATTGAGAGGTTAAAAGATTTAGCAAAGTGTATCTTCTAGAAAGAGCATCCGCCACAATATTTACTTTGCCTTGCTTATGTTTGATCACATAAGGAAATTGCTCAATGAATTCCACCCACTTAGCATGCCTCTTGTTAAGTTTGTTTTGGCTTTTCAAATATTTAAGAGATTCATGATCACTATGTATCACAAACTCTTTGGGAAAAAGATAGTGTTTCCAAGTAAACAAAGCCCTAACAAATGCATATAATTCCTTATCATAGGTGGAATAGTTGAGATGACTTCCCTTCAATTTCTCACTAAAATAGGCTATGGGGTGGCCCTCTTGAAGGAGAACAGCCCCAATACCTATGCTTGAAGCATCACACTCAATCTCAAATGTCTTAGTGAAATTAGGAAGGGCCAAGATGGGAGCATTAGTTAATTTTTCTTTCAAAGTGTCAAAAGCATTTTGTTGTGCTTCTCCCCAATGAAAGACCACATCCTTTTTCCCTATGTCATTGAGTGGTGCGGCAATGGTACCAAATTTTGGGACAAATCTTCTATAGAAAGAAGCAAGTCCATGAAAACTTCGGACCTCATTTAAAGATTTCGGTGTAGGCCAATTTTGAATGGTCACCACCTTTGTTTTGTCCACGTGGACCCCTTTACAACTCACAACAAACCCTAGGAATTCTATATGATCAAGAGCAAACATACATTTAGCAAGGTTAGCATACAAATGTTCCTTCCTAAGGGTTTCTAAAACTTGCCTAACATGCAACCTATGGTCATTCAAAGATAAGCTATAAATGAGAATGTCATCAAAGTAAACAACAACAAACTTACCAATGAAAGGTCTAAGAACATGATGCATGAGGCACATGAAAGTACTTGGTGCATTAGTTAGGCCAAAAGGCATGACTAACCACTCATATAAACCAAAGTTGGTCTTAAAAGCCGTCTTCCATTCATCACCCGGTTTGATACGGATTTGATTGTAGCCGCTTTTAAGATCAATCTTTGAAAAGATTTTTGAACCATGTAATTCATCCAACAAATCATCTAGTCTAGGTATGGGATGCCTATACTTAATTGTTATGTTATTGATGGCCCTACAATCCGAACACATTCGCCATGTGCCATCCTTTTTTGGCACTAAGATGATAGGCATAGCACAAGGACTCATGCTATCTTGCACCCACCCTTTCTCAATCAAAGACTCAACTTGTTGGCGAATTTCCTTGGTTTCACTTGGATTGGTCCTATATGCTGGACGATTTGGTAAAGAAGAGCCCGGTATCAAATCAATTTGGTGCTCAATCCCTCTCAAAGGTGGAAGTCCATTTGGAGGATCTTGAAACACATCTTGGAACTCTTCTACCAAAGTTTCCAAGCAATGAGGACTATCAACAAGTGTTTTTACTCTAAGAGTTCTAGGGATGGCTAAGAAAAGAGGATGATGAGCCACTATTTCCCTTTCAATGTCACGCCTAGACACAAGGAGTGTAGGCTTAGAACTCTTATCTTTTTTATCTTTTTCACTCTCCCTCTTTTTCTTCATGATAACTTGGTTCTCATGGACTCCTCTTGGAGAGAGAGATTTTAAAGTAACCTTGTGACCATGGAATTCAAAAGATAGTTTGTTGGTAAAGCCATCATGTAAAACTTTTCTATCAAATTGCCAAGGCCTTCCCAAAAGAACATGAGTGGCTTCCATGGGCACAACATCACATAATACCTCATCTTTGTATTTTCCAATGGAGAAATGGATGAGGACTTGTTTATTAACAATTATTTCTCCTACTTCACTAAGCCATTGTAATTTGTAGGGCTTTGTATGAGAGATAGTAGGCAATCCAAGCTTATCTACTACTCTTGTACTAGCCACATTTGCACAACTACCCCCATCCACTATCAAGGAACAAATGTTGTTTTGAATAAGACATCTTGTATGGAAAATATTTTCCCTTTGACTTTCATCAAAAGGTTGTGAAACTTGTCCAAGAAGTCTTCTCACAACTAACAAGTCCCCTTCAAGTGGACATTCGCTCTCTTCCTCACTAGATGCATGAGAATGCAATGAATGCTTAGGAGAATCCGAATCATGCTCACTAACTACAATGCCCTCATGCATGTACATACTTCGTTTGGAAGGACAATTTGCAACTATATGACTATAACCCATACATTTAAAGCATTTAGTATTGGATGTTCTAGTGGGAGACTTAGGTCTAGAAGTAGATGGCTTAGTTTCCTTGGGTTTGAACGAAGAATCTTTGGAAGGATGTTTAGAAAAAGAATTTTTGTTTCTCCAAGACTTGGAGTAGTATCCATCATTGGAAGCATTTTTGAAAGAGTTTTTCTTAGCAAGTTGGGCTTCCACCTTCATTGCAAGATGAACTAAAGAGCCCAATGATGAATACTCTTGTAACTCAACAATGTCTTGAATATCCTTCCTAAGACCACTCACAAACCTAGCAATCATAGCTTCCTCACTTTCTTCTAATTCAATTTTAAGCACAAGCGTCTCAAGCTCCTTATAATATTCATCCACATTTAGCGTGCCTTGTTGAAACCGTTGGAGTCTCAACATGAGGTCTTTCCTAAAATGTGGGGGCACAAACCTAGCACGCATATGATCCTTTAAAGAGTTCCAAGAGTTCACGGGAGGACCCTTGTGATAGATAATGTCCTTTACAATTCCATGCCACCATTTCATGGCATAATCACTAAACTCTAGGGTAGCTAGCTTAAGCTTATGCTCATCTTGGATCTCATGGATCTCAAATATTTGTTCACACTTAGCCTCCCAATCTAAATATACATTAGGATCACTAGAGCCATTAAAACAAGGTAGCTTGACCGAAGGAAGCCTAGACTTTGCATCATGATAGAAGCCATTGTCGTAGTGAGTTCTTTCCCCTTGGTGATGATGTCTTTGTCCATGGACTTGGGGTGGAGTTCTCCTTCTCCTATGCTCATCTTCACGGCCAAAATCATTGGAAGAAACTCTTGTTGAAGGTCTATGATGCTCATCATGAATTGAAGGAGATGGTCTAGCTTGTTGCACCTCCATCTTTTGCAATTTCTCCTCCAACCGTCTAATGGTTCTTTGAGCTTCATGTAATTCACCAAGGATTGAAGCTTTGGATGGAGAATTCTGCTTGTATGATGCATCACTTGAAAATCCAGCCATTTTGGAAATAAAAAACAGCAAACACACAAAAAAACAGCAAACAAGTTAAGAAACAAAAATTAGCAAAAACAGTGAGTGTTTTAAGCCAAAGTGCCGAAGTGAAATTGAGGCAGAAAAATAGGTCACTCTCAAAGAAATAATGTCCTTGCACCAATCTGATCTTGAGGCCTTGGAATCCTCAAATGAAAGATGTCAAAGCAAGCACACCAATCTCAAAAGCAACCACCACAAAACCAATGAAACAATAAAGACAAACAAGAAAAGGTATAAGCAAGGAAATGTAATTGCAAAAGGAAAACTATATGTAAGACAAACTCAAAGAGTAAGAATGAAAGACAATCAAGAAAATAAAGAACTCAATGAGAAAAGTAGGCACACAAAAGAATACTTAAGGAAAAGCACTAGAGTAGATGAAGAAAACAAAAAAATTAGCTACTGGAATTTTTTATTTTTTTTTTAAAATGCAAACTGTGCTTGATATTCACTGATTTAACTGGAATGATGTAGAGCGAACTGGATTATGAAATTTAAACCACAGAAACTTCAAGATGTTAACTCAATAATGGCACTGGAATCAATTAAAAAAAGTAAGTCAATTAATTGAGATAAATTTTTTAAAATCGCTGCCAGATTACCGTATTCTTTTCGGCAGAATTGTACACTTTTTTTATTTTATTTATCATTTTTTGTGTACTTTGAATTTTTGAATGATTCTTTTTTCTATTATTTTCCAACACTTTTAATATCACAAATCCAGAATTTCAGAATTTTCCAGTGAGTAAATCAATTGCAATAAGGAAAAACAGTAAGCACTTTTTTTTCAGAAACAGAGGAATCCTAATAGGAATAAAAAAACAGAATTATGAACTAGCAAAGACATAATGGAAAATGATGTATTGGAACTTGTATAGGTCTAGAATACAAGTATGAACTCAATTCTAAAAAGAAAATGCACAAAGGATCAATATCAATTCAGAAAATTATATGACACTAAAGCAAGAAACAATCAAAAACAATAAAAGTACTACTAGAAGTAATGACAATTATGGAATAACATGACTAAGACAAAACTTGACATGATTACAAAATTAAAAGACATATGACAAAAATAACAACAAGTGAAAGGAAGCTTAAGGTAAACTCTAGGAAGGAGAATGCCATTCCAAAAGAGCAACCATACTCATATGAATAATGAGTGCCATAAACCTTTTCACAAGCACTTGGTGTAACAAAAGAAAAACAGCAAGAAAACTCAATTAATACCTAAAACAGAAACTTAAATTGCAAGAAAAAATTAAATAGCTCTTGAAATTAAAGTGCACACAACTCAACAATTAAACAAGAAGAACCTAAGACTCATGATACCACATGATGTGATTCCAATAGCAAGATATAGATGATTCTTTGAAATTTATGGAATCAACTTGAGTTGGAGAATGAATAGGCACTTTTAATAGAAATGGATCAATGTTCTATGTTTCAAGAACTCACCAAAACTTGCACCAAACACCAAACTCACATGGAAGACCCATTTCTTGCCAATTGAACTGATTAAATTGAACAAGAAAGTAAATGAACCGATTGAAACTCTAAAGAAAGCAATTGAACCGAACAAAAATGAAAAGGAGCTACTGAACTGAATTAAAACAATAAGAAATTGAAAAGAACCGAACCAAAGTGCAAGAAAAGGAAGATGAACCGAATAAAAGAAACTACACTTGTTTTAGAGTTCATATGGACATGGAAATGGAAGAACTAAATGGAGAAGAGAGGAAACTTATGTGGATGAAGAACTTGGTTGATGAACACGCCACTTGAAGTGTGATTGCTCCAAGATAAGTGTGAATTGCCGCCACTTGAGGGAACCAAGGCTCTCAAGATGAGACTAGGAAGAGGAGAAATCAAATCTCACTCACTCAATCACCAAATTGGGAGAGTTTCTTTACTACAAATTCCAAATCTGAAATTTACAAAGAGAACACCTCTATTTATAGCCTAAGGTGCTGAAAAACAAAGCTAAGAGAATTCAAAATTCCCTCCTAAACCTATTCAAAACCGGCGCCTAAACCATGCATGAGGAAGGTGTGACTTCTTCCTTCACTTTGGCACCTCCTATTCTACTTCTACACCTATCTACTAATACACCCCCCCTTCTAAAGCTCCTAACTAAAGCCTAAAAGATGCTATAACAAAAGAGGTTTCTAATGTTTCCCTCTAAGCACCTTCAACTAAAGAAATTACAAAAAGAGAAAATAAATGTCCCCTAGCTCCCAAAGCTTTGAACATGCTTCTTGTAATCCTTTGAGGTGGGCTTTGACCTCCATGGGCGTCCTCCATTTGTGCCTCTACCTCTTCTTGATCTTGTTGATTGGCCTCCATGTAAATAAATCTGTTTTATGGAGAAAGAATCGGTTTATTTCTTCTCTGTTAAAAGGCTTTTCTAAAATTCTGTTAGGGCACCACAGGTAAAGCTTAGTTAGTTATTTTAGTTAAAGCTGAGCTGGCCTGTTTGCTATATTTTAATCTGTTTCACTGTGAAAGAACAGGTTTATTCTTTGGTCAGCTGAAAGGTTTTTCACAAGTTAGTTAGGGCACCAAAGGTACAACTCAGACAGTTATTTCAGTTAGCTGAGTTGGCGGTTTTCACAAAATAAATTTGTTAAGTTCAAAAATGAATCTGTTGTTTTCATAACTGCTTTTCAACTATTTTGTGAAAAGAAGTTAGAAACTGTTTTCTATATAAAGAAAAGTCTCTCTCACATGAAAAGGAGCTGAGCAATTACGTTTTTGACAGAAATCAAACATTTTCCATGTGAGAAGAAGGATCAAAAGATTTTTGAAAGGTTTTCCAAAGAGATTTTCAAGTGTGCTTGTTCTATGAAACCTTTGGTCTTGGTGAAGGTGCTCGTGCAGTTCTGCAGCAAATTGAACTACTGGTTTTGAGTTCTTGCATCTTCTTTTCAGGTGTAATCTTTCCTTTATTCTGGTTTGTAAAGGTGTAAGTGTTAGTCACTCCTTGATAGGGTTTCTTGGAGTGCAAGGTGTGCTGAAATAGGGTTTTTCAACATTGATTGTGTTGTTCTTGTAGTGTTCAAGAACTGCTGTGTTTGTAAGTAATTGGTACTGTTTTTAGTGGATTCCACCTTGGGGTAAGGTGAGACTGGACGTAGCTCTGTATGAGTGAACCAGTATAAAAACTTGTGTGCCTTTTCTTCTCATCCCTGCACTCATTTCTGGTTTTGCTTAATTCTGTCAAGAACTAAATCTGTTCTTTTGAAATTGAATTTGTTAATTCTGGGTTTAAGTAAGAACTGTTCTTCCTGATTTGTTAAAGCTTTCTAATCACAAACAAGGCAGTTGTATATGATGGTTTAAGTGATCTGTGAACAAACAGTCTATTCATTAAAATCTGAGAAAGAATCATTCTCCTTAGAACCTTGTGTTGAGTAAATTTGTTTGATCTCTAAGCATAGCTGTATCCTTCATCCTCATAATATTCAGCTGATCTAACTCTGTTATAATCATCTGTTGATCACAATTTTATATTGAACAAATTCAAATTGTGCTAGACTGCTCTGGAGAATCAATCTGTTTCATGTAAAAACAATCTGTTCTTTTTGCCTCTGGTATACTGAAAATTGTGTGTTCTTGGGAAAATTTTATAAGCTCAATTCACCCCTCCCCTCTTGAACTTAGACACTAATAGACCCAACAGTAATGACCATGTCTACACCTTTCACATGAGACAAAAGTGAGTCACCACTAAATTGAAGATTAGTGTAAAATACCTTCACCAAATCTTGATATATGTTTCCAGTGAGCTCAAGGAATCTCTTCAATCTTTGCTCCTTGAGGAGACTTTGCACAGTGGACAAATTCTGTTGCTTCATCCATATGAAGGATACAAACTTGGGTGTGTTGATAGTTTTCCTACTTGTTTCAAGTAGAAATTTGTTGATTTGTTCTGATTCTCCTGAGAACCACCCTTCAATCTTTTCACCACTTCTAACAGCCCTGGTTTCCATCCTTTTTGCGGATGGAGGAGTTCCAACCATTGCTCAAATCAGTGAGGGACTTTGGCACATTGCAGAGAAAACTTAGAGAAGAGAAAAAGAAGAACAACAGGTTGTTTGTAAAAAACAACAGGTTAAAATCTTTATTAATATAGCCAGAACCCTTGGTCAAAGATGACATAACGTGGGTTGTTTTCAATACTGAAAAATGAATCAAATCAGAGCCATAAAGTTGTTTGTGTCAGTCAAAACAGAAAGTGCAGAAAATCACATGTTGATTTGACCAAGCTTTAAAAGCAGTTTTGATTTCCAAGATTTGAAGGAATCTGATCTTTAATAGCAGATACAACACAGGTGTAAATTGTATTTAAACAAGCAATAATGCAATATTGACCACAAATGATGAGAATCAAATAAGGGAGGCTTTTATTAATGAAGGAAGAGGTCATTCACCTACACATTTGAAGTTCTTCCTTCTAGTCTTCTCAAAATTAAAAGAAGACATAAAATAAAGAGAGGATCAAGCCTAAAGCCAAAGAAGTCTACAAGCTTTCAAAAATAGGCTTCATTTAAATATCTCTCTTTATAGTTTCTTTTGTATAAAATTGTAAATAATATAGAATAGTGTTTAGGAAGGTGCTTAGAGGAAAACCATAGATACCTCTTTTGTAAAGCATCTTTAGGCTTTAGTTTAGAATTTTCTAGAAGGTGATTCTTCATAAGTCACTATAGGCGTTAGCTTAGGAGACTCTTGGGTAGCTTAGGGTACAAGCTTTGTAGCTCATGACCGGCCCTTGCTCCTATAAAAGGAGGGCTTGGGTCCTTCATAATGCAGAATTGGAATTGTAGTATCAAAACTCTCCCAAATTGGTGATTGAGTGTAGTGAGAACTTGTCTTATCCTCTTCCTAGTCTCATCTTGAGAGCCTTGGTTCCCTCAAGTGGCGGCAATTCCGACTTATCTTGGAGCATTCACACTTCAAGTGGCGTGTTCATCAACCAAGAACTTCAACCACATAAGTCTTCTTTCTTCTCCATCTTCTCCTTCCATTTTCGTGCTTATATGAACTCCTAAACATGTCTTAGGTGCTTTTCTTGCAATTTCATTCGGTGCTTTAGCTTTAGTTCTTGTTTTGTTTCGGTTCATCTTCTCTTTTGCTGGATTCAATTGGTTCTTCTTCATTTCCTATTGATTTGTTTGGTGCATTTCAATTTCTAAGCAATTTAAATGGTTCATTTGCTTTCTTACTTCTTTTAATCGGTTCAATTGGCAAGAAATGGGTCTTCCATGTGAGCTTTGGTGTTTGGCGCAAGTTTTGGTGAGTTCTTGAAACATAGAACATTGATCCATTTCTATAAAAGTGCCTATTCATTCCCCAACTCAAGTTGATTCCATAAAATGTCAAAGAATCATCTATATCTTGCTATTGGAATCATATCATGTGGTATCATGAGTCTTAGGTTTGTTCTTGTTTGATTTTGAGTTGTTTTGCACTTTTAATTCAAGAACTCTATATTCTTGTTGTTTCCTTTCTGTTTTTAGGTTATTTTTTAGTTTTCTTGCTGTTTTCTTTTGAGATTACATTGTGTTTGTGTCCTTTTAATTTTGGAATCCTTACAAGTTTTGTCATAGTCATGTTTTTCCAAGAATGTTATCAATTCTTTGTGGTCCTTTTTGTTGTAAATTTTTGTTTCTTGATTTTGTGTTAAGAACAGTTTTCCGTGTTTGATTCTTGTCCTTTGATGCATTTTCTGTTTAGTATTGAGTTCATACTTGTATTTTAGATCTATACAAGTTCTTACACATCTTTTCCATTATATCTTTGCTAGTTCTTAATTCTGTTTTGCATTCCTGTTAGGATTCCTCTGTTTTCTGCAAATGTGCTGACTGTTTTTCCTTATTGCAATTGATTTACTTACTGGAAATTTCTGAAATTCTGGATTTGTGTTCGTCAAAGTGTTATAAAAGAGTAGAAAAAAGAAGTACTTCAAAATTCAAAGTACAAAAAAAAAGATAAATAAAATACAAACAGTGTGTAATTCTGCCTAAAAAAATACGGTAATCTGGCAGTGATTTTAGAAAATTTATCACAATTAATTGGCTTACTGTTTTTGAGTAATTCCAGTGCCATTATTGAGATAAGATCTTTAACTTTCTGTGGTTACAATTTTATAATCCAGTTCGCTTTATATCATTCCAGATAAATCAGTAAACATTTCACACAGTTTGCATAATTTTTTTTTCAGTAGTTCTGTTTTTGTTTTCTTCATCTACTCTAGTGCTTTTCTTTAGGTCTCTTTTGGTGTGCCTTCTTTTTCATTGAGTACCTTATTTTCTTGCTTGTCTTTTCTTCATTACTCTTTGAGTTTGTCATATATCTTGTATTCCTTTTGTTATAGCATTTTCTTGTTTGTCTTTCCTTGTTCTTTGGTTTTGTGGTGATTAGCTTTGAGATTGTGTGCTATTGCTTTGACATCTTTCATTTGAGGTTACTAAAGGCCTCAAGATCAGATTGGTAAAGGGGAGTATTCTTTCTTTGGAGTGCTTTAAGTGACACTTCACTTCGGCATTTGTTCTACATTTTGTGTTTGCTAACATTGTTTTCTTAACATTTGTGTGCTATTTTGTTTGTTGTTTTCTTTCAAAAATGGCTTCATATTCCAGCAGTGATTCTTCCAAAGAGCATTCTCCTAGAAAAGCTTCTGTTGGGTTTGAATAGAAACATAAATCAGATCTCAGAGATTAAATGCAGATTTTCCCAATGCTGACAGAGAGCAAATAGTCGGTTGTTTTGAGGAAATAACCGGTTAATTTTTCTGGAACAGCAAGGAACAACCAAACGTCTTTCAAAATGATGAGAAATGCTAAAAACATTCATACCTTTTCCTTACCTCAACATTTCTAGAAGCTCATAAGGTCAAATGAAGCCAAAACATAGAATGATCATGTACTACTTACTTTCCATAAGACATGAGCTTGAGTAAGGTGGATGTTTTTGAACCATAAACATTGCTTTGATCAGTTTTCAACATAGCGTCTATTATTTGAAAAGATCCTTCAAAGCAAAATTTATGCATATACAAGATAAGTGTAGTAGCAGGATAACAAGTTACACATAAACCAGTGAAATCAGTGTTGTAAACCAGAGCAGAGATATTACAAATCAGTGTGTGCACAGATTATGACAGCAACAAATTTAATCAGAGAAGAGCATCATTTTTAAGCTATTAAGATAACCAAAACACATATAAACTTCTTCCTCTATATGACCAAAAGCATGATTTAAAGGAAAATAGGTTTAACCATGCATAAGCAAACTTGACAACATTATACAAAAATGTTAGAGGAAATAAAACAATCGGTTGTTTCGAAGAAACATTTGGTTGAAATTCTGTGACAGCAAACAAAACATAGAAAACCCAAATCCTTCACCAAAATATGAGAAACATATATACATGTTAAGGCACACATCATTTGAATGATAATAGAGCAGATATTAACCAGAAAAACTTCATGGACACACAAAATTGAACTCAAGAAAGATTGTCCAAGCAAAGAAGAGAGATAAGAACATATCTTGTTAAGAACATATGTGCAGATTTGACAAACAGTTATACAATCCATAACACCAGTTCTAACACAAGAACCTGCATCCATGAAAGTCAGTTTCAACATATTCTTCATTATGAAAACAAAGTCTCTTGTTGTTTTTCCTTTTAGCAGTCATTCTTCAAGCACAAAAGTAATTCTTGGCTGCCAAGGATACCTACAAGAAAAGATTAAGAAGCAAGATTTGGTCCCCTTATGAATTTGGGTCCAATGATGTTAGTAGAAACCTTATGAACCTTCAAAATCTTAGGCACCCATTTTAAAATACCTTTGGGAACAAAAACTTTTCTTAATTTACAGAATCTAACAGAGTGACCCTTTTCCATGCAGTAGAAACAAAAAACAACTGGTTGTTTTGTACTTTTAACCGATTGATTTTTTGTGTGATTTGAAAAAGATTTTTAAAAGCTAAAGTTTTTGCTTTGTGGGTTAAAACCCAAACCCGATTTTCCAAAACAACATTGTTGAGATGTTAAGACATTCTCAAAATTTGATTTCCCTTTTGACATAAAATCAATAGTTTTCACAAGGTATAAAACTTTTTCTTGAAGGGTTTTACAATTTTTACAGCAACTTGAATAACAATTGCAAGAGGAGTTTTTATAAATCAGTTCAAGATTTTCGAAATCAACATTTGTATTACTCAAATCATTTTCCAAAACTGTGATTTTCTCTTTCAACTTGTTTTTTCACTTTTCAATCGGTTATTTAAAAGAGCTAATCTTCTAGCTTCTTCATGAGTTTCTTGAAAAACATTTAGAAGTTAAAAATAATTTTCACAATTGTTGGAAGAAGATGCACTTACTTGGTTTGATCCAGATTCTT
This sequence comes from Phaseolus vulgaris, assembly GCF_051622355.1. Taxonomy (NCBI): domain Eukaryota; kingdom Viridiplantae; phylum Streptophyta; class Magnoliopsida; order Fabales; family Fabaceae; genus Phaseolus; species Phaseolus vulgaris. The sequence continues at coordinate 1,765,848 of NC_143507.1, forward strand.
CTTTTGTCATAAGACAAACCTCCTTTCTGGATTTTGAAAATAAAGATTCAGCAGTAGATTCTTCTTTGTCCATCAAGGCACTCCTTGGATTCTTGTGATACTCTTCAAGGGTATTCCACATTTCTTTGGCAGAACTGCATTTTGAAACCTTGAGCAATTCATTAGAAGCAAGTGCAGATACAATGATATTCATAGATACACAATCAAGATGTAATCTTTGAGAAGAAACATTTTCAAATATAGGCATGAGATAGCTATTTGTAATAACATTCAAGATTTTCCTATCTATAGATTCAACAAAGAATTTCATTCTTATGCACCACAGTTCATAGTTCATACTATAGAATAAATGTAGTTTGTTTAAACAGGCACCTTCCCCAAAAGAAAACTTTTCAGCCATTAAAAAGGATTTAGGATCAAAACTTGAATAACTTTCAAGAACCTTACTTTTGATACCAATTCTTAGGATTGATGGCTTAAACGAGGGGAGGGGGGTGAATTGTTTCTAAAATCATTTCACAAATATATGATTAAGAATGAATCTTTATCTATCAGTCACAGATAAACAATTAAGAAGGACAATTAAACAAAGATTCAGAAAACTGTTTCAGTATTTTAATCGATTAAAAACACGATTTAACCGGTTGTTTATGTTACAGAGACAAAAGCAGTTTGTAAGGCAGGAATATCAACCGGTTGAAAATACGAAATAACCGGTTGATTATGACAACATATCGAATATCAAACAAATTATAATAGAGGATTAAGAGATATAGAGATTCACACAAACAAATTATACTGGTTCAGTCAACCCTGAGCTACATCTAGTCCTCAGAACAACCTCTGAGTATTCCACTATGTAATCAATCACAGATTACAACAACACACCACAAAGAGGTGACTTTAAATCCCATAAAGCCTACTCACCCCCTTTGCACTAGCACACACCTCAAGTCAGAATCACACTGACTTTACAAGATTTTACATATACGTTTACAGTATGAAAATTCAATTACAAGAAACTAAGAAAGGGTAGAAAACACCTGGATTACAAAAGACCAGAAACCCTATGATCAGTTCTTGAACCACAACAAAGCTTAAAAGGAATCTTGCTAAACTTGGAAAACTTCTTTCACAAACAGATTGTAATCTCTCTTCTTAATCTCAAATCTGAGTGTTAAACCTTGTCTATTTCTCTATCATTCTTTTTTAAACATTTGAAAGAAGGCTATATTTATAACCTTTGAAAAACTACCATTTAAGGCAGATTTAAACAACTAAAACAGTTAAAACAGGTTTTCAAAAGCTATTATGAAAACTCACATTTTAAAACTCATTTAATCGGTTGAAACTGCGATTTAACCGGTTGAAACTGCGATTTAACCGATTGAATGGTTTCAGCAGTTATACAACTGATTCAAAAAAATAGTTTCAAAACTCCTTTGCCAGCTAAGTGACAAACAACCGATTGTCTCGAAACTTTAATCGGTTGTTTTTCCCTTTGCATGGAAAAACACTTAGTTCTTTAAACAGATTAAAACAAGCTTTGTGTAGGAGTCAAGAATTGATATCTACATAAATTCTAAACACTCTAAACTACATCCAAACCAAAAGCAGCAAGGCTTCAAGCTTCATCTTGGATTTGAAACATCAAATCTCCCATTCTCTACAAAGTTTTCTGGAGTAGAATTTATTTTCTTGCTTTAAGTAGAGTATGAAATTTACTTGTATGTTTTCTTAAGTGAATTAGGGTTAGGATTAAGCATCTAAAAACTACCTAGGCTATAATTAGGACTTAATTGCAGCCCATATTTACCCTAGGTTGGTCATTTAGACCAAATTAGGTCACATAGAGCACACTTGATCATGCTTGCCATGTGACTCTAAATTGGCGCCTAATTCAAACACTAAATAGTTTGAATTTGCCTCTCAATTCTTGTAAGAAATGACCGACCCTCTCTCCTATATAATGAGGTGCTTGGCTCAAGTTTTCTAAGATCAATTTTATGAGTGTTATGCTGCCAAATTTCTAGCCTAAGCACTCCCTTGTCTAAACCTCTATAAGATAAACATTCTTTGGTCTTCTTCTTCACCTCTCCAAGTGATATGGACGAACGAATCACTCTCCATACTATTCATGCACCTACAAGGAATCTATAGCTCCATTGGAGTTATCCTTGATCCATTGCCTCCATTAAGCTTCTACAAAGTTCCCCCAAAATTCAAGAAAATATGAATTCGATTGAAGGCACCTATCATTTGGTATCAGAGCTTTGATTGTTCAAGAGCTAATTTCCTTCTCTTATTTGTTTCTTTTTTAAAAAAAAAAATTGTGTTGTTTATTGATGTTATTGATTGTCTCGTAATTTCAATTTCAAGTTACCAATCATTTAATTATGTTTTTTTTGTTGATTTTAATAAATTAAAATTGCTTGTATTCATGAATCATCCATTTTAATGCTTTGTAAGTTTCAATTTGAGTTAACCGTATGATTTTCCATTTATTTGCACCTTCTTGCAATTTTAATATGTGCATTTCAATAATGGTTGAGTAATTTTGATTTTTGAATTGGGTTCAAGTAATGTCTAAGTCATGTCCATCCCATTTGTCATCAATTCCGAGTAGTGCTTATTGTTGTTGATTTTAGTTATTTGATTTAATTTGGTTTAAAAATATCAACTGAATTTAGGACAAAATGGGACAAATTTCAAGTCAAACGGATGAGTATTCACCTAGGAAAACAATAAAACAGTTTCACACACAAACGAACAATCCTTTCAACCCTCGTAGTGATGACTAAAACATTTATTGAAAATCTCATGGGACAAAATTGGGGCTCAAATCACAGCCTAAACTCAATACAAAAAATGACGAGTGTCTAGAAAAAGTTCACACCAAAAGACCCAAGGAAAAAGGCGTAGTAAGTCCCAGACCGAGAGTGAACAAATATGGTTTTTCGAAAACAAAACGTCTTGGCTTTTCTTTCCCGTATCTTCTTTTTGTGATTTGTTTATGGACGTGCCTACTTACTTGGGTGCAATAAACATATGAAAGTACTTGTGTGAATTTTTTCAGCGCAATACGGACGCAAGAAAAAAATTTGAAGAAAGTAGGACGAAATTTCACAAGTTTTGGTAGAGTATATATAGCCTTTGTTTGAACAAAATTTCCGAAAAATTCTTCTGAAATAGTTTTTTCCTGAAATTCCACGTAAGAATCTAGACTGAATTTGGGACAAAACGCGACAAATTTCAGGTCAAACGGATGAGTATTGACCTAGGAAAAAAATCAAACAGTTTCACACACAAACGAACCTTCCTTTCAGCCCTGGCAGTGGTGAATAAAAAATTTATTGGGAATCTTGTGGGACAAATTGGGAATCAAATCTCAGCAAAAACTCAATAGACACGATGAAGCATGTCTGGTAAAAATTTCATACCAAAATACCCAAGGAGTAAGGCATAATAAATTCGAGACCGAGGGTGAACAAAACTGGTTTTCCGAAAACAAAACGTCCTGGCTTTTCTTCCCCATATCTACCTTTTGTGATTTGTTTATGGACGTGCCTCCTTGCCTGGGTGCAAACAACATATGAAAGTACTTGTGTGAATTTTTTCAGCGCAATACAGACATAGAATAAAATTGCAAAAATAAGGCGAAATTTCAAAAGTTTGGTAGAGCCTTAGTTTGCACAAAATTTCAGAAAAATTCTCCCGAAATAGATTTTTTATTCATCACTGCCCGGGCTGAAAGGAAGGTTCGTCCGTGTGTGACACTGTTTGATTTTTCTCCTGGGTGAATACTCATCCGTTTGACCTGAAATTTGTCGCGTTTTTTCCCAAATTCAGTGAAGATTCTTACGCTGAATTTCAAGAAAAAACCATTTCGGGAGAATTTTTCAGAAATTTTGCGCAGACCAAGGCTATCCTCTAGCAAAACTTGTGAAATTGCGCCGTACTTTCTGCAATTTTTTTTCGGGTCCGTATTGCGCTGAAAAAATTCACGCAAGTACTTTCGTATGTTGTTTGCACCCAGGTAAGGAGGCACGTCCATAAAAAAATCACAGAAAGAGGATACGGGGAAGAAAAGCCAGGACGTTTTGTTTTCGGAAAACCGGTTTTGTTCACTCTCGGTCTGGGACTTACTGCGCCTTACTCCTTGGGTGTTTTGGTCTGAAATTTTTACCAGACATTGGCCATTGTGTCTATTGAGTTTTGGCTGAGATTTGAGCCCCAGACTCGTCCCACAAGATTCGCAATAAATTTTTTATTCATCACTGCCCGGGCTGAAAGGAAGGTTCGTCCGTGTGTGAAACTGTTTGATTTTTTTCCTGGGTGAATACTCATCCGTTTGACCTGAAATCTGTCGCGTTTTGTCCCAAATTCAGTGGAGATTCTTACGCGGAATTTCAGGAAAAAACCATTTCGGGAGAATTTTTCAGAAATTTTGCGCAGACCAAGGCTATCCTCTAGCAAAACTTGTGAAATTGCGCCCTACTTTCTGCAGTTTTTTTCCAGGTCCGTATTGCGCTGAAAAAATTCACGCAAGTACTTTCGTATGTTGTTTGCACCCAGGTAAGGAGGCACGTCCATAAACAAATCACAGAAAGAGGATACGGGGAGGAAAAGTCAGGACGTTTTGTTTTCGGAAAACCGGTTTTGTTCACTCTCGGTCTGGGACTTACTGCGACTTACTCCTTGGGTGTTTTGGTCTGAAATTTTTACCAGACATTGGTCATTGTGTCTATTGAGTTTTGGTTGAGATTTGAGCCCCAGACTCGTCCCACAAGATTCGCAATAAATTTTTTATTCATCACTGCCCGGGCTGAAAGGAAGGTTCGTCCGTGTGTGAAACTGTTTGATTTTTCTCCTGGGTGAATACTCATCCGTTTGACCTGAAATCTGTCGCGTTTTGTCCCAAATTCAGTGGAGATTCTTATGCAGAATTGCAGGAAAAAACCAATTCGGGAGAATTTCTCAGAAATTTTGCGCGGACCAAGGCTATCCTCTAGCAAAACTTGTGGAATTGCAGCCTAGTTTCTGCAATTCTTTTCCGGGTCCGTATTGCGCTGAAAAAATTCACGCAAGTACTTTCGTATGTTGTTTGCACCCAGGTAAGGAGGCACGTCCATAAACAAATCACAGAAAGAGGATACGGGGAAGAAAAGCCAGGACGTTTTGTTTTCGGAAAACCGGTTTTGTTCACTCTCGGTCTGGGACTTACTGCGCCTTACTCCTTGGGTGTTTTGGTCTGAAATTTTTACCAGACATTGGCCATTGTGTCTATTGAGTTTTGGCTGAGATTTGAGACCCAGACTCGTCCCACAAGATTCGCACTAAATTTTTTAGTCATCACTGCCCTGGCTGAAAGGAAGCTTCGTCCGTGTGTGAAACTGTTTGATTTTTTTCCAGGGTCAATACTCATCCGTTTGACCTTAAATTTGTCGCGTTTTGTCCCAAATTCAGTGGAGATTCTTACGCTGAATTTCAAGAAAAAACCATTTCAGGAGAATTTTTCAGAAATTTTGCGCAGACCAAGGCTATCCTCTAGCAAAACTTGTGAAATTCCCGCCCTACTTTCTGCAATTTTTTTCCGGGTCCGTATTGCGCTGAAAAAATTCACGCAAGTACTTTCGTATGTTGTTTGCACCCAGGTAAGGAGGCACGTCCATAAACAAATCACAAAAAGAGGATACGGGGAAGAAAAGCCAGGACGTTTTGTTTTCGGAAAACCGGTTTTGTTCACTCTCGGTCTGGGACTTACTGCGACTTACTCCTTGGGTGTTTTGGTCTGTAATTTTTACCAGACATTGTTCATTGTGTCTATTAAGTTTTGGCTGAGATTTGAGCCCCAGACTCGTCCCACATGATTCGCAATAAATTTTTTATTCATCACTGCTCGGGCTGAAAGGAAGGTTCGTCCGTGTGTGACACTGTTTGATTTTTCTCCTGGGTGAATACTCATCCGTTTGACCTGAAATCTGTCGCGTTTTGTCCCAAATTCAGTGGAGATTCTTACGCTGAATTTCAGGAAAAAACCATTTCGGAAGAATTTTTCAGAAATTTTGCGCAGACCAAGGCTATCCTCTAGCAAAACTTGTGAAATTGCGCCCTACTTTCTGCAATTTTTTTCCGGGTCCGTATTGCGCTGAAAAAATTCACGCAAGTACTTTCGTATGTTGTTTGCACCCAGGTAAGGAGACACGTCCACAAACAAATCACAGAAAGAGGATATGGAGAAGAAAAGCCAGGACGTTTTGTTTTCGGAAAACCGTTTTGTTCACTCTCGGTCTGGGACTTACTGCGCCTTACCCCTTGGGTGTTTTCGTCTGAAATTTTTACCAGACATTGGTCATTGTGTCGATTGAGTTTCGGCTGAGATTTGAGCCACAGACTCGTCCCACAAGATTCGCAATAAATTTTTTATTCATCACTGCCCGGGCTGAAAGGAAGGTTCGTGCGTGTGTGAAACTGTTTGATTTTTTTCCTGGGTGAATACTCATCCGTTTGACCTGAAATCTGTTGCGTTTTGTCCCAAATTTAGTGGAGATTCTTATGCAGAATTTCAGGAAAAAACCAATTCGGGAGAATTTCTCAGAAATTTTGCGCGGACCAAGGCTATCCTCTAGCAAAACTTGTGGAATTGCAGCCTAGTTTCTGCAATTCTTTTCCGGGTCCGTATTGCGCTGAAAAAATTCACGCAAGTACTTTCGTATGTTGTTTGCACCCAGGTAAGGAGGCACGTCCATAAACAAATCACAGAAAGAGGATACGGGGAAGAAAAGCCAGGACGTTTTGTTTTCGGAAAACCGGTTTTTTCACTCTCGGTCTGGGACTTACTGCGCCTTACTCCTTGGGTGTTTTGGTCTGAAATTTTTACCAGACATTGGCCATTGTGTCTATTGAGTTTTGGCTGAGATTTGAGACCCAGACTCGTCCCACAAGATTCGCACTAAATTTTTTAGTCATCACTGCCCTGGCTGAAAGGAAGCTTCGTCCGTGTGTGAAACTGTTTGATTTTTTTCCAGGGTCAATACTCATCCGTTTGACCTTAAATTTGTCGCGTTTTGTCCCAAATTCAGTGGAGATTCTTACGCTGAATTTCAAGAAAAAACCATTTCAGGAGAATTTTTCAGAAATTTTGCGCAGACCAAGGCTATCCTCTAGCAAAACTTGTGGAATTGCAGCCTAGTTTCTGCAATTTTTTTCCGGGTCCGTATTGCGCTGAAAAAATTCACGCAAGTACTTTCGTATGTTGTTTGCACCCAGGTAAGGAGGCACGTCCATAAACAAATCACAGAAAGAGGATACGGGGAAGAAAAGCCAGGACGTTTTGTTTTCGGAAAACCGGTTTTGTTCACTCTCGGTCTGGGACTTACTGCGCCTTACCCCTTGGGTATTTTCGTCTGAAAGTTTTACCAGACATTGGTCATTGTGTCGATTGAGTTTCGGCTGAGATTTGAGCCCCAGACTCGTCCCACAAGATTCTCAATAAATTTTTTATTCATCACTGCCCGGGCTGAAAGGAAGGTTCGTCCGTGTGTGAAACTGTTTGATTTTTTTCCTGGGTGAATACTCATCCGTTTGACCTGAAATCTGTCGCGTTTTGTCCCAAATTCAGTGGAGATTCTTATGCAGAATTTCAGGAAAAAACCATTTCGGGAGAATTTTTCAGAAATTTTGCGCGGACCAAGGCTATCCTCTAGCAAAACTTGTGGAATTGCAGCCTAGTTTCTGCAATTCTTTTCCGGGTCCGTATTGCGCTGAAAAAATTCACGCAAGTACTTTCGTATGTTGTTTGCACCCAGGTAAGGAGGCACGTCCATAAACAAATCACAGAAAGACGATACGGGGAAGAAAAGCCAGGACGTTTTGTTTTCGGAAAACCGTTTTGTTCACTCTCGGTCTGGGACTTACTGCGCCTTACCCCTTGGGTGTTTGGTCTGAAATTTTTACCAAACATTGGCCATTGTTTCCATTGAGTTTTGGCTGAGATTTGAACCCCAGACTCGTGCCACAAGATTTGCAATAAATTTTGTATTTATCACTGCCCGGGCTGAAAGGAAGCTTCGTGCGTGTGTGAAACTGTTTGATTTTTTTTCTGGGTGAATACTCATCCGTTTGACCTGAAATCTGTCGCGTTTTGTCCCAAATTCAGTGGAGATTCTTACGTGGAATTTCAGGAAAAAACCGTTTCGGGAGAATTTCTCAGAAATTTTGCGCAGACCAAGGCTATCCTCTAGCAAAACTTGTGTTATTCCGCCCTACTTTCTGCAATTTTTTTCCGGGTCCGTATTGCGCTGAGAAAATTCACGCAAGTACTTTCGTATGTTGTTTGCACCCAGGTAAGGAGGGACGTCCATAAACAAATCACAGAAAGAGGATACGGGGAAGAAAAGCCAGGACGTTTTGTTTTCGGAAAACCGGTTTTGTTCACTCTTGGTCTGGGACTTACTGCGCCTTACTCCTTGGGTGTTTTGGTCTGAAATTTTTACCAGACATTGGCCATTGTGTCTATTGAGTTTTGGCTGAGATTTGAGCCCCAGACTCGTCCCACAAGATTCGCAATAAATTTTTTATTCATCACTGCCCGGGCTGAAAGGAAGGTTCGTCCGTGTGTGAAACTGTTTGATTTTTTTCCTGGGTGAATACTCATCCGTTTGACCTGAAATCTGTCGCGTTTTGTCCCAAATTCAGTGGAGATTCTTATGCGGAATTTCAGGAAAAAACCATTTCGGGAGAATTTTTCAGAAATTTTTCGCAGACCAAGGCTATCCTCTAGCAAAACTAGTGAAATTTCGCCCTACTTTCTGCAATTTTTTTCCGGGTCCGTATTGCGCTGAAAAAATTCACGAAAGTACTTTCGTATGTTGTTTGCACTGAGGAAAGGAGGCACGTCCATAAACAAATCACAGAAAGAGGATACGGGGAAGAAAAGGCAGGACGTTTTGTTTTCGGAAAACCGTTTTGTTCACTCTCGGTCTGGGACTTACTGCGCCTTAACCCTTGGGTGTTTTCGTCTGAAATTTTTACCAGACATTGGTCATTGTGTCTATTGAGTTTCGGCTGAGATTTGAGCCCTAGACTCGTCCCACAAGATTCGCAATAAATTTTTTATTCATCACTGCCCGGGCTGAAAGGAAGGTTCGTGCGTGTGTGAAACTGTTTGATTTTTTTCCTGGGTGAATACTCATCCGTTTGACCTGAAATCTGTCGCGTTTTGTCCCAAATTCAGTGGAGATTCTTACGCGGAATTTCAGGAAAAAACCATTTCGGGATAATTTTTCAGAAATTTTGCGCAGACCAAGGCTATCCTCTAGCAAAACTTGTGAAATTGGGCCCTACTTTCTGCAATTTTTTTCCGGGTCCGTATTGCGCTGAAAAAATTCACACAAGTACTTTCGTATGTTGTTTGCACCCAGGTAAGGAGGCACGTCCATAAACAAATCACAGAAAGAGGATACGGGGAAGAAAAGCCAGGACGTTTTTTTTTCGGAAAAACATTTTGTTCACTCTTGGTCTGGGACTTACTGCGCCTTACCCCTTTGGTGTTTTCGTCTGAAATTTTTACCAGACATTGGTCATTGTGTCTATTAAGTTTCGGCTGAGATTTGAGCCCCAGAATTGTCCCACAAGATTCGCAATAAATTTTTTATTCATCACTGCCCGGGCTGAAAGGAATGTTCGTCCGTGTGTGAAACTGTTTGATTTTTTTCCTGGATGAATACTCATCCCTTTGAGCTGAAATCTGTCGCGTTTTGTCCCAAATTCAGTGGAGATTCTTACGCTGAATTTCAGGAAAAAACCATTTCGGGAGAATTTTTCAGAAATTTTGCGCACACCAAGGCTATCCTCTAGCAAAACTTGTGAAATTCCGCCCTACTTTCTGCAATTTTTTTCCAGGTTCGTATTGCGCTGAAAAAATTCACGCAAGTACTTTCGTATGTTGTTTGCACCCAGGTAAGGAGGCACGTCCATAAAAAAATTACAGAAAGAGGATACGGGGAAGAAAAGCCAGGACGTTTTGTTTTCGGAAAACCGGTTTTGTTCACTCTCGGTCTGGGATTTACTGTGCCTTACCCCTTGGGTGTTTTGGTATGAAATTTTTACCAGACATTGGCCATTGTGTCCATTGAGTTTTGGCTGAGATTTGAGCTCTAGACTCGTCCCACAAGATTCGCAATAAATATTTTTTTCATCACTGCCCGGGCTGAAAGGAAGGTTCGTGCGTGTGTGAAACTGTTTGATTTTTGTCCTGGGTGAATACTCATCCGTTTGACCTGAAATCTGTCGCGTTTTGTCCCAAATTCAGTGGAGATTCTTACGCGGAATTTCAGGAAAAAACCATTTCAGGAGAATTTTTCAGAAATTTTGCGCAGACCAAGGCTATCCTCTAGCAAAACTTGTGAAATTGCGCCCTACTTTCTGCAATTTTTTTCCAAGTCCGTATTGCGCTGAAAAAATTCACGCAAGTACTTTCGTATGTTGTTTGCCCCCAGGTAAGGAGGCACGTCCATAAACAAATCACAGAAAGAGGATACGGGGAGGAAAAGTCAGGACGTTTTGTTTTCGGAAAACCGGTTTTGTTCACTCTCAGTCTGGGATTTACTGCGCCTTACCCCTTGGGTGTTTGGTCTGAAATTTTTACCAGACATTGGCCATTGTTTCCATTGAGTTTTGGCTGAGATTTGAGCCCCAGACTCGTGCCACAAGATTTGCAATAAATTTTGTATTCATCACTGCCCGGGCTGAAAGGAAGGTTCGTGCGTGTGTGAAACTGTTTGATTTTTTTCCTGGGTGAATACTCATCCGTTTGACCTGAAATCTGTCGCGTTTTGTCCCAAATTCAGTGGAGATTCTTACGTGGAATTTCAGTAAAAAACCGTTTCGGGAGAATTTCTCAGAAATTTTGCGCAGACCAAGGCTATCCTCTAGCAAAACTTGTGTTATTCCGCCCTACTTTCTGCAATTTTTTTCCGGGTCCGTATTGCGCTGAGAAAATTCACGCAAGTACTTTCGTATGTTGTTTGCACCCAGGTAAGGAGGGACGTCCATAAACAAATCACAGAAAGAGGATACGGGGAAGAAAAGCCAGGACGTTTTGTTTTCGGAAAACCGGTTTTGTTCACTCTCGGTCTGGGACTTACTGCGCCTTACCCCTTGGGTGTTTTCGTCTGAAATTTTTACCAGACATTGGTCATTGTGTCTATTAGGTTTCGGCAGAGATTTGAGCCCCAGACTCGTCCCACAAGATTCGCAATAAATTTTTTATTCATCACTGCCCGGGCTGAAAGGAAGGTTCGTGAGTGTGTGAAACTGTTTGATTTTTTACCTGGGTGAATACTCATTCGTTTGACCTGAAATCTGTCGCGTTTTGTCCCAAATTCAGTGGAGATTCTTACGCGGAATTTCAGGAAAAAACCATTTCGGGAGAATTTTTCAGAAAATTTGCGCAGACCAAGGCTATCCTCTAGCAAAACTAGTGAAATTCCCGCCCTACTTTCTGCAATTTTTTTCCGGGTCCGTATTGCGCTGAAAAAGTTCACGCAAGTACTTTCGTATGTTGTTTGCACCCAGGTAAGGAGGCACGTCCATAAACAAATCGCAGAAAGAGGATACGGGGAAGAAAAGCCAGGACGTTTTGTTTTCGGAAAACCGGTTTTGTTCACTCGCGGTCTGGGACTTACTGCGCCTTACTCCTTGGGTGTTTTGGTCTGAAATTTTTACCAGACATTGGCCATTGTGTCTATTGAGTTTTGGATGAGATTTGAGCCCCAGACTCGTCCCACAAGATTCGCAATAAAATTTTTATTCATCACTGCCCGGGCTGAAAGGAAGGTTCGTCCGTGTGTGAAACTGTTTGATTTTTTTCCTAGGTGAATACTCATCTGTTTGACCTGAAATCTGTCGCGTTTTGTCCCAAATTCAGTGGAGATTCTTACGCGGAATTTCAGGAAAAAACCATTTCGGGAGAATTTTTCAGAAATTTTGCACAGACCAAGGCTATCCTCTAGCAAAACTTGTGAAATTGCGCCCTACTTTCTGCAATTTTTTTCCAAGTCCGTATTGCGCTGAAAAAATTCACGCAAGTACTTTCGTATGTTGTTTGCACCCAGGTAAGGAGGCACATCCATAAACAAATCACAGAAAGAGGATACGGGGAGGAAAAGTCAGGACGTTTTGTTTTCGGAAAACCGGTTTTGTTCACTCTCAGTCTGGGATTTACTGCGCCTTACCCCTTGGGTGTTTGGTCTGAAATTTTTACCAGACATTGGCCATTGTTTCCATTGAGTTTTGGCTGAGATTTGAGCCCAAGACTCGTGCCACAAATTTGCAATAAATTTTGTATTCATCACTGCCCGTGCTGAAAGGAAGGTTCGTGCGTGTGTGAAACTGTTTGATTTTTTTCCTGGGTGAATACTCATCCGTTTGACCTGAAATCTGTCGCGTTTTGTCCCAAATTCAGTGGAGATTCTTACGTGGAATTTCAGGAAAAAACCGTTTCGGGAGAATTTCTCAGAAATTTTGCGCAGACCAAGGCTATCCTCTAGCAAAACTTGTGTTATTCCGCCCTACTTTCTGCAATTTTTTTCCGGGTCCGTATTGCGCTGAGAAAATTCACGCAAGTACTTTCGTATGTTGTTTGCACCCAGGTAAGGAGGGACGTCCATAAACAAATCACAGAAAGAGGATACGGGGAAGAAAAGCCAGGACGTTTTGTTTTCGGAAAACCGGTTTTGTTCACTCTCGGTCTGGGACTTACTGCGCCTTACCCCTTGGGTGTTTTCGTCTGAAATTTTTACCAGACATTGGTCATTGTGTCTATTGAGTTTCGGCTGAGATTTGAGCCCCAGACTCGTCCCACAAGATTCGCAATAAATTTTTTATTCATCACTGCCCGGGCTGAAAGGAAGGTTCGTGAGTGTGTGAAACTGTTTGATTTTTTACCTGGGTGAATACTCATCCGTTTGACCTGAAATCTGTCGCGTTTTGTCCCAAATTCAGTGGAGATTCTTACGCGGAATTTCAGGAAAAAACCATTTCGGGAGAATTTTTCCGAAATTTTGCGCAGACCAAGGCTATCCTCTAGCAAAACTTGTGAAATTCCCGCCCTACTTTCTGCAATTTTTTTCCGGGTCCGTATTGCGCTGAAAAAGTTCACGCAAGTACTTTCGTATGTTGTTTGCACCCAGGTAAGGAGGCACGTCCATAAACAAATCGCAGAAAGAGGATACGGGGAAGAAAAGCCAGGACGTTTTGTTTTCGGAAAACCGGTTTTTTTCACTCTCGGTCTGGGACTTACTGCGCCTTACTCCTTGGGTGTTTTGGTCTGAAATTTTTACCAGACATTGGCCATTGTGTCTATTGAGTTTTGGATGAGATTTGAGCCCCAGACTCGTCCCACAAGATTCGCAATAAAATTTTTATTCATCACTGCCCGGGCTGAAAGGAAGGTTCGTCCGTGTGTGAAACTGTTTGATTTTTTTCCTGGGTGAATACTCATCCGTTTGACCTGAAATCTGTCGCGTTTTGTCCCAAATTCAGTGGAGATTCTTACGCGGAATTTCAGGAAAAAACCATTTCGGGAGAATTTTTCCGAAATTTTGCGCAGACCAAGGTCCCTAGCAAAACTTGTGAAATTCCGCCCTACTTTCTGCAATTTTTTTCTGGGTCCGTATTGCGCTGAAAAAACTCACGCAAGTACTTTCGTATGTTGTTTTCACCCAGGTAAGGAGGCACGTCCATAAATAAATCACAGAAAGAGGATACGGGGAAGAAAAGCCAGGACGTTTTGTTTTCGGAAAACCGGTTTTGTTCACTCTCGGTCTGGGACTTATTGCGCCTTACCCCTTGGGTTTTTTGGTCTGAAATTTTTACCAGACATTGGCCATTGTGTCCATTGAGTTTTGGCTGAGATTTGAGCCCCAGAATCATCCCACAAGATTTGCAATAAATTTTTTATTCTTCACTGCCCAAGGCTGAAAGGAAGGTTCGTGCGTGTGTGAAACTGTTTGATTTTTTTCCTGGGTGAATACTCATCCGTTTGACCTGAAATCTGTCGCGTTTTGTCCCAAATTCAGTGGAGATTCTTATGTGGAATTTCAGGAAAAAACCATTTCGGAAGAATTTTTCAGAAATTTTTCGCAGACCAAGGCTATCCTCTAGCAAAACTAGTGAAATTCCGCCCTACTTTCTGCAATTTTTTTCCGGGTCCGTATTGCGCTGAAAAAATTCACGCAAGTACTTTCGTATGTTGTTTGCACCGAGGTAAGGAGGCACGTCCATAAACAAATCACAGAAAGAGGATACGGGGAAGAAAAGCCAGGACGTTTTGTTTTCGGAAAACCGTTTTGTTCACTCTCGGTCTGGGACTTACTGCGCCTTACCCCTTCGGTGTTTTCGTCTAAAATTTTTACCAGACATTGGTCATTATGTCTATTGAGTTTCGGCTGAGATTTGAGCCCAGACTCGCCCCACAAGATTCGCAATAAATTTTTTATTCATCATTGCCCGGGCTGAAAGGAAGGTTCGTGCGTGTGTGAAACTGTTTGATTTTTTTCCTGGGTGAATACTCATCCGTTTGACCTGAAATCTGTCGCGTTTTTTCCCAAATTCAGTGGAGATTCTTCTGCAGAATTTCAGGAAAAAACCATTTTGGGAGAATTTTTCAGAAATTTTGCGCAGACCAAGGCTATCCTCTAGCAAAACTTGTGAAATTGCGCCCTACTTTCTGCAATTTTTTTCCGGGTCCGTATTGCGCTGAAAAAATTCACGCAAGTACATTCGTATGTTGTTTTCACCCAGGTAAGGAGGCACGTCCATAAATAAATCACAGAAAGAGGATACGGGGAAGAAAAGCCAGGACGTTTTGTTTTCGGAAAACAGGTTTTGTTCACTCTCGGTCTGGGACTTACTGCGCCTTACCCCTTGGGTGTTTTGGTCTGAAATTTTTACCAGACATTGGCCATTGTGTCCATTGAGTTTTGGCTGAGATTTGAGCCTCAGACTCGTCCCACAAGATTTGCAATAAATTTTTTATTCTTCACTGCCCGGGCTGAAAGGAAGGTTCGTGCGTGTGTGAAACTGTTTGATTTTTTTCCTGGGTGAATACTCATCCGTTTGACCTGAAATCTGTCGTGTTTTGTCCCAAATTCAGTGGAGATCCTTATGCGAAATTTCAGGAAAAAACCATTTCGGGATAATTTTTCAGAAATTTTGCGCACACCAAGGCTATCCTCTAGCAAAACTTGTGAAATTCCGCCCTACTTTCTGCAATTTTTTTCCGGGTCCGTATTACGCTGAAAAAATTCACACAAGTACTTTCGTATGTTGTTTGCACCCAGGTAAGGAGGCACGTCCATAAACAAATCACAGAAAGAGGATACGGGGAAGAAAAGCCAGAACGTTTTGTTTTTGGAAAACCGGTTTTGTTCACTCTCGGTCTGGGACTTACTGCGCCTTACCCCTTGTGTTTTTTGGTCTGAAATTTTTACCAGACATTGGTCATTGTGTCCATTGAGTTTTGGCAAAGATTTGAGCCCCAGACTCATCCCACAAGATTCGCAATAAAATTTTTATTCATCACTGCCCTGGCTGAAAGGAAGGTTCGTGTGTGTGTGAAACTGTTTGATTTTTTTCCTGAGTGAATACTCATCCGTTTGACCTGAAATCTGTCGCGTTTTGTCCCAAATTCAGTGGAGATTCTTACGTGGAATTTCAGGAAAAAACCATTTGGGGAGAATTTTTCAGAAATTTTGCGCAGACCAAGGCTATCCTCTAGCAAAACTTGTGAAATTGCGCCCTACTTTCTGCAATTTTATTCCGGGTCCGTATTGCGCTGAAAAAATTCACGCAAGTACTTTCGTATGTTGTTTGCACCCAGGTAAGGAGGCACGTCCATAAACAAATCAAAGAAAGAGAATACGGGGAAGAAAAGTCAGGACGTTTTGTTTTCGGAAAACCGGTTTTGTCCACTCTCGGTCTGGGACTTACTGCGCCTTACTCCTTGGGTGTTTTGGTCTGAAATTTTTACCAGACATTAGTCATTGTGTCTATTGAGCTTTGGCTGAGATTTGAGCCCCAGACTCGTCCCACAAGATTCGCAATAAATTTTTTATTCATCACTGCCCGGGCTGAAAGGAAGGTTCGTCCGTGTGTGAAACTGTTTGATATTTTTCCTGGGTGAATACTCATCCGTTTGACCTGAAATCTGTCGCGTTTTGTCCCAAATTCAGTGGAGATTCTTACGCGGAATTTCAGGAAAAAACCGTTTCGGGAGAATTTTTCAGAAATTTTGCGCAGACCAAGGCTATCCTCTAGCAAAACTTGTGAAATTCCGCCCTACTTTCTGCAATTTTTTTCCGGGTCCGTATTGCGCTGAAAAAATTCACGCAAGTACTTTCGTATGTTGTTTGCACCTAGGTAAGGAGGCACGTGCATAAACAAATCACAGAAAGAGGATACGGGGAAGAAAAGCCAAGACGTTTTGTTTTCGGAAAACCGGTTTTGTTCACTCTCGGTCTGGGACTTACTGCGCCTTACCCCTTGTGTTTTTTGGTCTGAAATTTTTACCAGACATTGGTCATTGTGTCCATTGAGTTTTGGCAAAGATTTGAGCCCCAGACTCATCCCACAAGATTCGCAATAAAATTTTTATTCATCACTGCCCTGGCTGAAAGGAAGGTTCGTGTGTGTGTGAAACTGTTTGATTTTTTTCCTGAGTGAATACTCATCCGTTTGACCTGAAATCTGTCGCGTTTTGTCCCAAATTCAGTGGAGATTCTTACGTGGAATTTCAGGAAAAAACCATTTGGGGAGAATTTTTCAGAAATTTTGTGCAGACCAAGGCTATCCTCTAGCAAAACTTGTGAAATTGCGCCCTACTTTCTGCAATTTTATTCCGGGTCCGTATTGCGCTGAAAAAATTCACGCAAGTACTTTCGTATGTTGTTTGCACCCAGGTAAGGAGGCACGTCCATAAACAAATCAAAGAAAGAGAATACGGGGAAGAAAAGTCAGGACGTTTTGTTTTCGGAAAATCGGTTTTGTTCACTCTCGGTCTGGGACTTACTGCGCCTTACTCCTTGGGTGTTTTGGTCTGAAATTTTTACCAGACATTGGCCATTGTGTCTATTGAACTTTGGCTGAAATTTGAGCCCCAGACTCGTCCCACAAGATTCAAAATAAATTTTTTATTCATCACTGCCCTGGCTAAAAGGAAGGTTCGTCCGTGTGTGAAACTGTTTGATTTCTTTCCTGGGTGAATACTCATCCGTTTGACCTGAAAATCTGTCGCGTTTTGTCCCAAATTCAGTGTAGATTCTTACGCGGAATTTCAGGAAAAAACCGTTTCGGGAGAATTTTTCAGAAATTTTGCACAAACCAAGGCTATCCTCTAGCAAAACTTGTGAAATTCCGCCCTACTTTCTGCAATTTTTTTCCAGGTTCGTATTGTGCTGAAAAAATTCACGCAAGTACTTTCGTATGTTGTTTGCACCCAGGTAAGGAGGCACGTCCATAAACAAATCACAGAAAGAGGATACGGGGAAGAAAAGCCAGGACGTTTTGTTTTCGGAAAATCGGTTTTGTTCACTCTCGGTCTGGGACTTACTGCGCCTTACTCCTTGGGTGTTTTGGTCCGAAATATTTACCAGACATTGGCCATTGTGTCTATTGAGCTTTGGATGAGATTTGAGCCCAGACTCGTCCCACAAGATTCAAAATAAATTTTTTATTCATCACTGCCCGGGCTAAAAGGAAGGTTCGTCCGTGTGTGAAACTGTTTGATTTTTTTCCTGGGTGAATACTCATCCGTTTGACCTGAAATCTGTCGCGTTTTGTCCCAAATTCTGTGTAGATTCTTACGCGGAATTTCAGAAAAAACCGTTTCGGGAGAATTTTTCAGAAATTTTGCACAGACCAAGGCTATCCTCTAGCAAAACTTGTGAAATTCCGCCCTACTTTCTGCAATTTTTTTCCAGGTCCGTATTGCGCTGAAAAAATTCACGCAAGTACTTTCGTATGTTGTTTGCACCCAGGTAAGGAGGCACGTCCATAAACAAATCACAGAAAGAGGATACGGGGAAGAAAAGCCAGGACGTTTTGTTTTCGGAAAACCGGTTTTGTTCACTCTCGGTCTGGGACTTACTGTGCCTTACTCCTTGGGTGTTTTGGTTTGAAATTTTTACCAGACATTAGTCATTGTGTCTATTGAGCTTTGACTGACATTTGAGCCCCAGACTCGTCCCACAAGATTCAAAATAAATTTTTTATTCATCACTGCCCGGGCTAAAAGGAAGGTTCGTCCGTGTGTGAAACTGTTTGATTTTTTTCCTGGGTGAATACTCATCCGTTTGACCTGAAAATCTGTCGCGTTTTGTCCCAAATTCAGTGTAGATTCTTACGCGGAATTTCAGGAAAAAACCGTTTCGGGAGAATTTTTCAGAAATTTTGCACAAACCAAGGCTATCCTCTAGCAAAACTTGTGAAATTCCGCCCTACTTTCTGCAATTTTTTTCCAGGTTCGTATTGCGCTGAAAAAATTCACGCAAGTACTTTCGTATGTTGTTTGCACCCAGGTAAGGAGGCACGTCCATAAACAAATCACAGAAAGAGGATACGGGGAAGAAAAGCCAGGACGTTTTGTTTTCGGAAAACCGGTTTTGTTCACTCTCGGTCTGGGACTTACTGCGCCTTACTCCTTGGGTGTTTTGGTCTGAAATATTTACCAGACATTGGCCATTGTGTCTATTGAGCTTTGGCTGAGATTTGAGCCCCAGACTCGTCCCACAAGATTCAAAATAAATTTTTTATTCATCACTGCCCGGGCTAAAAGGAAGGTTCGTCCGTGTGTGAAACTGTTTGATTTTTTTCCTGGGTGAATACTCATCCGTTTGACCTGAAATCTGTCGCGTTTTGTCCCAAATTCAGTGTAGATTCTTACGCGGAATTTCAGGAAAAAACCGTTTCGGGAGAATTTTTCAGAAATTTTGCGCAGACCAAGGCTATCCTCTAGCAAAACTTGTGAAATTCCGCCCTACTTTCTGCAATTTTTTTCCAGGTCCGTATTGCGCTGAAAAAATTCACGCAAGTACTTTCGTATGTTGTTTGCACCCAGGTAAGGAGGCACGTCCATAAACAAATCACAGAAAGAGGATACGGGGAACAAAAGCCAGGACGTTTTGTTTTCGGAAAACCGGTTTTGTTCACTCTCGGTCTGCGACTTACTGCGCCTTACTCCTTGGGTGTTTTGGTCCGAAATATTTACCAGACATTGGCCATTGTGTCTATTGAGCTTTGGATGAGATTTGAGCCCAGACTCGTCCCACAAGATTCGCAAAAAATTTTTTATTCATCACTGCCCGGGCTGAAAGGAAGGTTCGTCCGTGTGTGAAACTGTTTGATTTTTTTCCTGGGTGAATACTCATCCGTTTGACCTGAAATCTGTTGCGTTTTGTCCCAAATTCAGTGGAGATTCTTACGCGGAATTTCAGGAAAAAACCGTTTCGGGAGAATTTTTCAGAAATTTTGCGCAGACCAAGGCTATCCTCTAGCAAAACTTGTGAAATTCCGCCCTACTTTCTGCAATTTTTTTCCAGGTCCGTATTGCGCTGAAAAAATTCACGCAAGTACTTTCGTATGTTGTTTGCACCCAGGTAAGGAGGCACGTCCATAAACAAATCACAGAAAGAGGATACGGGGAACAAAAGCCAGGACGTTTTGTTTTCGGAAAACCGGTTTTGTTCACTCTCGGTCTGGGACTTACTGCGCCTTACTCCTTGGGTGTTTAGGTCTGAAATATTTACCAGACATTGGCCATTGTGTCTATTGAGCTTTGGCTGAGATTTGAGCCCCAGACTCGTCCCACAAGATTCAAAATAAATTTTTTATTCATCACTGCCCGAGCTAAAAGGAATGTTCGTCCGTGTGTGAAACTGTTTGATTTTTTTCCTGGGTGAATACTCATCCGTTTGACCTGAAATCTGTCACGTTTTGTCCCAAATTCAGTGTAGATTCTTACGCGGAATTTCAGGAAAAAACCGTTTCGGGAGAATTTTTCAGAAATTTTGCGCAGACCAAGGCTATCCTCTAGCAAAACTTGTGAAATTCCGCCCTACTTTCTGCAATTTTTTTCCAGGTCCGTATTGCGCTGAAAAAATTCACGCAAGTACTTTCGTATGTTGTTTGCACCCAGGTAAGGAGGCACGTCCATAAACAAATCACAGAAAGAGGATACGGGGAAGAAAACCCAGGACGTTTTGTTTTCGGAAAACCGGTTTTGTTCACTCTCGGTCTGGGACTTACTGTGCCTTACTCCTTGGGTGTTTTGGTTTGAAATTTTTACCAGACATTAGTCATTGTGTCTATTGAGCTTTGAATGAGATTTGAGCCCCAGACTCGTCCCACAAGATTCAAAATTAATTTTTTATTCATCACTGCCCGGGCTAAAAGGAAGGTTCGTCCGTGTGTGAAACTGTTTGATTTTTTTCCTGGGTGAATACTCATCCGTTTGACATGAAATCTGTCGCGTTTTGTCCCAAATTCAGTGTAGATTCTTACGCGGAATTTCAGGAAAAAACCGTTTCGGGAGAATTTTTCAGAAATTTTGCACAAACCAAGGCTATCCTCTAGCAAAACTTGTGAAATTCCGCCCTACTTTCTGCAATTTTTTTCCAGGTTCGTATTGCGCTGAAAAGATTCACGCAAGTACTTTCGTATGTTGTTTGCACCCAGGTAAGGAGGCAGGTCCATAAACAAATCACAGAAAGAGGATACGGGGAAGAAAAGCCAGGACGTTTTGTTTTCGGAAAACCGGTTTTGTTCACTCTCGGTCTGGGACTTACTGCGCCTTACTCCTTGGGTGTTTTGGTCCGAAATATTTACCAGACATTGGCCATTGTGTCTATTGAGCTTTGGATGAGATTTGAGCCCAGACTCGTCCCACAAGATTCGCAATAAATTTTTTATTCATCACTGCCCGGGCTGAAAGGAAGGTTCGTCCGTGTGTGAAACTGTTTGATTTTTTTCCTGGGTGAATACTCATCCGTTTGACCTGAAATCTGTCGCGTTTTGTCCCAAATTCAGTGGAGATTCTTACGCGGAATTTCAGGAAAAAACCGTTTCGGGAGAATTTTTCAGAATTTTTGCGCAGACCAAGGCTATCCTCTAGCAAAACTTGTGAAATTCCGCCCTACTTTCTGCAATTTTTTTCCAGGTCCGTATTGCGCTGAAAAAATTCACGCAAGTACTTTCGTATGTTGTTTGCACCCAGGTAAGGAGGCACATCCATAAACAAATCACAGAAAGAGGATACGGGGAAGAAAAGCCAGGACGTTTTGTTTTCGGAAAACCGGTTTTGTTCACTCTCGGTCTGGGACTTACTGCGCCTTACTCCTTGGGTGTTTTGGTCTGAAATATTTACCAGACATTGACCATTGTGTCTATTGAGCTTTGGCTGAGATTTGAGCCCCAGACTCGTCCCACAAGATTCAAAATAAATTTTTTATTCATCACTGCCCGGGCTAAAAGGAAGGTTCGTCCGTGTGTGAAACTGTTTGATTTTTTTCCTGGGTGAATACTCATCCGTTTGACCTGAAATCTGTCGCGTTTTGTCCCAAATTCAGTGTAGATTCTTACGCGGAATTTCAGGAAAAAACCGTTTCGGGAGTATTTTTCAGAAATTTTGCACAAACCAAGGCTATCCTCTAGCAAAACTTGTGAAATTCCGCCCTACTTTCTGCAATTTTTTTCCAGGTTCGTATTGCGCTGACAAAATTCACGCAAGTACTTTCGTATGTTGTTTGCACCCAGGTAAGGAGGCACGTCCATAAAAAAATCACAGAAAGACGATACGGGGAAGAAAAGCCAGGACGTTTTGTTTTCGGAAAACCGGTTTTGTTCACTCTCGGTCTGGGACTTACTGTGCTTTACTCCTTGGGTGTTTTGGTCTGAAATATTTAACAGACATTGGCCATTGTGTCTATTGAGCTTTGGCTGAGATTTGAGCCCCAGACTCGTCCCACAAGATTCAAAATAAATTTTTTATTCATCACTGCCCGGGCTAAAAGGAAGGTTCGTCCGTGTGTGAAACTGTTTGATTTTTTTCCTGGGTGAATACTCATCCGTTTGACCTGAAATCTGTCGCGTTTTGTCCCAAATTCAGTGTAGATTCTTACGCGGAATTTCAGGAAAAAACCGTTTCGGGAGAATTTTTCAGAAATTTTGCACAAACCAAAGCTATCCTCTAGCAAAACTTGTAAAATTCCGCCCTACTTTCTGCAATTTTTTTCCAGGTTCGTATTGCGCTGACAAAATTCACGCAAGTACTTTCGTATGTTGTTTGCACCCAGGTAAGGAGGCACGTCCATAAACAAATCACAGAAAGACGATACGGGGAAGAAAAGCCAGGACGTTTTGTTTTCGGAAAACCGGTTTTGTTCACTCTCGGTCTGGGACTTACTGCGCCTTACTCCTTGGGTGTTTTGGTCCGAAATATTTACCAGACATTGGCCATTGTGTCTATTGAGCTTTGGATGAGATTTGAGCCCAGACTCGTCACACAAGATTCGTAATAAATTTTTTATTCATCACTGCCCGGGCTGAAAGGAAGGTTCGTCCGTGTGTGAAACTGTTTGATTTTTTTCCTGGGTGAATACTCATCCGTTTGACCTGAAATCTGTCGCGTTTTGTCCCAAATTCAGTGGAGATTCTTACGCGGAATTTCAGGAAAAAACCGTTTCGGGAGAATTTTTCAGAAATTTTGCGCAGACCAAGGCTATCCTCTAGCAAAACTTGTGAAATTCCGCCCTACTTTCTGCAATTTTTTTCCAGGTCCGTATTGCGATGAAAAAATTCACGCAAGTACTTTCATATGTTGTTTGCACCCAGGTAAGGAGGCACGTCCATAAACAAATCACAGAAAGAAGATACGGGGAAGAAAAGCCAGGACGTTTTGTTTTCGGAAAACCGGTTTTGTTCACTCTCGGTCTGGGACTTACTGCGCTTTACTCCTTGGGTGTTTTGGTCTGAAATATTTAACAGACATTGGCCATTGTGTCTATTGAGCTTTGGCTGAGATTTGAGCCCCAGACTCGTCCCACAAGATTCAAAATAAATTTTTTATTCATCACTGCCCGGGCTAAAAGGAAGGTTCTTCCGTGTGTGAAACTGTTTGATTTTTTTCCTGGGTGAATACTCATCCGTTTGACCTGAAATCTGTCGCGTTTTGTCCCAAATTCAGTGTAGATTCTTACGCGGAATTTCAGGAAAAAACCGTTTCGGGAGAATTTTTCAGAAATTTTGCGCAGACCAAGGCTATCCTCTAGCAAAACTTGTGAAATTCCGCCCTACTTTCTGCAATTTTTTTCCAGGTTCGTATTGCGCTGAAAAAATTCACGCAAGTACTTTCGTATGTTGTTTGCACCCAGGTAAGGAGGCACGTCCATAAACAAATCACAGAAAGAGGATACGGGGAAGAAAAGCCAGGACGTTTTGTTTTCGGAAAACCGGTTTTGTTCACTCTCGGTCTGGGACTTACTGCGCCTTACTCCTTGGGTGTTTTGGTCTGAAATATTTACCAGACATTGGCCATTGTGTCTATTGAGCTTTGGCTGAGATTTGAGCCCCAGACTCGTCCCACAAGATTCAAAATAAATTTTTTATTCATCACTGCCCGGGCTGAAAGGAAGGTTCGTCCGTGTGTGAAACTGTTTGAATTTTTCCTAGGTGAATACTAGTCCGTTTGACCTGAAATCTGTCGCGTTTTGTCCCAAATTCAGTGGAGATTCTTATGCGGAATTTCAGGAAAAAACCATTTCGGGAGAATTTTTCAGAAATTTTGCGCAGACCAAGGTCCCTAGCAAAACTTGTGAAATTGCGCCCTACTTTCTGCAATTTTTTTCCGGATCCATATTGCGCTGAAAAAATTAACGCAAGTACTTTCGTATGTAGTTTGCACCCAGGTAAGGAGGCACGTCCATAAACAAATCACAGAAAGAGGATACGGGGAAGAAAAGCCAGGACGTTTTGTTTTCGGAAAACAGGTTTTGTTCACTCTCGGTCTGGGACTTACTGCGCCTTACCCCTTGGGTGTTTTGGTCTGAAATTTTTACCAGACATTGGCCATTGTGTCCATTGAGTTTTGGCTGAGATTTGAGCCCCAGACTCGTCCCACAAGATTTGCAATAAATTTTTTATTCTTCACTGCCCGGGCTGAAAGGAAGGTTCGTGCGTGTGTGAAACTGTTTGATTTTTTTCCTGGGTGAATACTAGTCCGTTTGACCTGAACTCTGTCGCGTTTTGTCCCAAATTCAGTGGAGATTCTTACGCGGAATTTCAGGAAAAAACCATTTCGGGATAATTTTTCAGAAATTTTGCGCAGACCAAGGCTATCCTCTAGCAAAACTTGTGAAATTCCGCCCTACTTTCTGCAATTTTTTTCTGGGACCGTATTGCGCTGAAAAAATTCACGCAAGTACTTTCGTATGTTGTTTTCACCCAGGTAAGGAGGCACGTCCATAAATAAATCACAGAAAGATGATACGGGGAAGAAAAGCCAGGACGTTTTGTTTTCGGAAAACCGGTTTTGTTCACTCTCGGTCTGGGACTTACTGCGCCTTACCCCTTGGGTGTTTTCGTCTGAAATTTTTACCAGACATTGGTCATTGTCTCTATTGAGTTTCGGCTGAGATTTGAGCCCCAGACTCGTCCCACAAGATTCGCAATAAATTTTTTATTCATCATTGCCCGGGCTAAAAGGAAGGTTCGTGCGTGTGTGAAACTGTTTGATTTTTTTCCTGGGTGAATACTCATCCGTTTGACCTGAAATCTGTCGCGTTTTGTCCCAAATTCAGTGGAGATTCTTATGTGGAATTTCAGGAAAAAACCGTTTCGGGAGAATTTTTCAGAAATTTGGCGCAGACCAAGGCTATCCTCTAGCAAAACTAGTGAAATTCCGCCCTACTTTCTGCAATTTTTTTCCGGGTCCGTATTGCGCTGAAAAAATTCACGCAAGTACTTTCGTATGTTGTTTGCACCGAGGTAAGGAGGCACGTCCATAAACAAATCACAGAAAGAGGATACGGGGAAGAAAAGCCAGGACGTTTTGTTTTCGGAAAACCGTTTTGTTCACTCTCAGTCTGGGACTTACTGCGCCTTACCCCTTGGGTGTTTTCGTCTGAAATTTTTACCAGACATTGGTCATTGTGTCTATTGAGTTTCGGCTGAGATTTGAGCCCCAGACTCGTCCCACAAGATTCGCAATAAATTTTTTATTCATCATTGCCCGGGCTGAAAGGAAGGTTCGTGCGTGTGTGAAACTGTTTGATTTTTTTCCTGGGTGAATACTCATCCGTTTGACATGAAATCTGTCGCGTTTTGTCCCAAATTCAGTGGAGATTCTTACGCGGAATTTCAGGAAAAAACCATTTCGGGAGAATTTTTAAGAAATTTTGCGCAGACCAAGGCTATCCTCTAGAGAAACTTGTGAAATTGCGCCCTACTTTCTGCAATTTTTTTCCGGGTCCGTTTGCGCTGAAAAAATTCACACAAGTACTTTCGTATGTTGTTTGCACCCAGGTAAGGAGGCACGTCCATAAACAAATCACAGAAAGAGGATACGGGGAAGAAAAGCCAGGACGTTTTGTTTTCGGAAAACCGGTTTTGTTCACTCTCGGTCTGGGACTTACTGCGCCTTACCCCTTTGGTGTTTTCGTCTGAAATTTTTACCAGACATTGGTCATTGTGTCTATTAAGTTTCGGCTGAGATTTGAGCCCCAGACTCGTCCCACAAGATTCGCAATAAATTTTTTATTCATCACTGCCCGGGCTGAAAGGAATGTTCGTCCGTGTGTGAAACTGTTTGATTTTTTTCCTGGATGAATACTCATCCCTTTGAGCTGAAATCTGTTGCGTTTTGTCCCAAATTCAGTGGAGATTCTTACGCTGAATTTCAGGAAAAAACCATTTCGGGAGAATTTTTCAGAAATTTTGCGCACACCAAGGCTATCCTCTAACAAAACTTGTGAAATTCCGCCCTACTTTGTGCAATTTTTTTCCGGGTCCGTATTGCGCTGAAAAAATTCACGCAAGTACTTTCGTATGTTGTTTGCACCGAGGTAAGGAGGCACGTCCATAAAAAGATCACAGAAAGAGGATACAGGGAAGAAAAGCCAGGACGTTTTGTTTTCGGAAAACCGGTTTTGTTCACTCTCGGTCTGGGACTTACTGCGCCTTACCCCTTGGGTGTTTTGGTCTGAAATTTTTACCAGACATTGGCCATTGTGTCCATTGAGTTTTGGCTGAGATTTGAGTCCCAGACTCGTCCCACAAGATTCGCAATAAATTTTTTATTCATCACTGCCCGGGCTGAAAGGAAGGTTCGTGCGTGTGTGAAACTGTTTGATTTTTTTCCTGGGTGAATACTCATCCGTTTGACCTGAAATCTGTCGCGTTTTGTCCCAAATTCAGTGGAGATTCTTACGCGGAATTTCAGGAAAAAACCGTTTCGGGAGAATTTTTCAGAAATTTGGCGCAGACCAAGGCTATCCTCTAGCAAAACTAGTGAAATTCCGCCCTACTTTCTGCAATTTTTTTCCGGGTCCGTATTGCGCTGAAAAAATTCACGCAAGTACTTTCGTATGTTGTTTGCACCGAGGTAAGGAGGCACGTCCATAAACAAATCACTGAAAGAGGATACGGGGAAGAAAAGCCAGGACGTTTTATTTTCGGAAAACCGTTTTGTTCACTCTCAGTCTGGGACTTACTGCGCTTTACCCCTTGGGTTTTTTGGTCTGAAATTTTTACCAGACATTGGCCATTGTGTCCATTGAGTTTTGGCTGAGATTTGAGCCCCAGACTCGTCCCACAAGATTTGCAATAAATTTTTTATTCTTCACTGCCCGGGCTGAAAGGAAGGTTCGTGCGTGTGTGAAACTGTTTGATTTTTTTCCTGGGTGAATACTCATCCGTTTGACCTGAAATCTGTCGCGTTTTGTCCCAAATTCAGTGGAGATTCTTATGTGGAATTTCAGGAAAAAACCATTTCGGGATAATTTTTCAGAAATTTTTCGCAGACCAAGGCTATCCTCTAGCAAAACTAGTGAAATTGCGCCCTACTTTCTGCAATTTTTTTCCGGGTCCGTATTGTGCTGAAAAAATTCACGCAAGTACTTTCGTATGTTGTTTGCACCGAGGTAAGGAGGCACGTCCATAAACAAATCACAGAAAGAGGATACGGGGAAGAAAAGCCAGGACGTTTTGTTTTCGGAAAACCGTTTTGTTCACTCTCAGTCAGCGACTTACTGCGCCTTACCCCTTGGGTGTTTTCGTCTGAAATTTTTACCAGACATTGGTCATTGTGTCTATTGAGTTTCGGCTGAGATTTGAGCCCCAGACTCGTCCCACAAGATTCGCAATAAATTTTTTATTCATCACTGCCCGGGCTGAAAAGAAGGTTCGTGCGTGTGTGAAACTGTTTGATTTTTTTCCTGGGTGAATACTCATCCGTTTGACCTGAAATCTGTCGCATTTTGTCCCAAATTCAGTGGAGATTCTTACGCGGAATTTCAGGAAAAAACCATTTCGGGAGAATTTTTCAGAAATTTTGCGCAGACCAAGGCTATCCTCTAGCAAAACTTGTGAAATTGCGCCCTACTCTCTGCAATTTTTTTCCGGGTCCGTATTGCGCTGAAAAAATTCACACAAGTACTTTCGTATGTTGTTTGCACCCAGGTAAGGAGGCACGTCCATAAACAAATCACAGAAAGAGGATACGGGGAAGAAAAGCCAGGACGTTTTGTTTTCGGAAAACCATTTTTTCACTCTTGGTCTGGGACTTATTGCGCCTTACCCCTTTGGTGTTTTCGTCTGAAATTTTTACCAGACATTGGTCATTGTGTCTATTAAGTTTCGGCTGAGATTTGAGCCCCAGACTCGTCCCACAAGATTCGCAATAAATTTTTTATTCATCACTGCCCGGGCTGAAAGGAATGTTCGTCCGTGTGTGAAACTGTTTGATTTTTTTCCTGCATGAATACTCATCCCTTTGAGCTGAAATCTGTTGCGTTTTGTCCCAAATTCAGTGGAGATTCTTACGCTGAATTTCAGGAAAAAACCATTTCGGGAGAATTTTTCAGAAATTTTGCGCACACCAAGGCTATCCTCTAACAAAACTCGTGAAATTTCGCCCTACTTTCTGCAATTTTTTTCCGGGTCCGTATTGCGCTGAAAAAATTCACGCAAGTACTTTCGTATGTTGTTTGCACCCAGGTAAGGAGGCACGTCCATAAAAAGTTCACAGAAAGAGGATACAGGGAAGAAAAGCCAGGACGTTTTGTTTTCGGAAAACCGGTTTTGTTCACTCTCGGTCTGGGACTTACTGCGCCTTACCCCTTGGGTGTTTTGGTCTGAAATTTTTACCAGACATTGGCCATTGTGTCCATTGAGTTTTGGCTGAGATTTGAGCCCCAGACTCGTCCCACAAGATTCGCAATAAATTTTTTATTCATCACTGCCCGAGCTGAAAGGAAGGTTCGTGCGTGTGTGAAACTGTTTGATTTTTTTCCTGGGTGAATACTCATCCGTTTGACCTGAAATCTGTCGCGTTTTGTCCCAAATTCAGTGGAGATTCTTATGCGGAATTTCAGGAAAAAACCATTTCGGGAGAATTTTTCAGAAATTTTGCGCAGACCAAGGTCCCTAGCAAAACTTGTGAAATTGCGCCCTACTTTCTGCAATTTTTTTCCGGATCCATATTGCGCTGAAAAAATTAACGCAAGTACTTTCGTATGTTGTTTGCACCCAGCTAAGGAGGCACGTCCATAAACAAATCACAGAAAGAGGATACGGGGAAGAAAAGCCAGGACGTTTTGTTTTCGGAAAACAGGTTTTGTTCACTCTCGGTCTGGGACTTACTGCGCCTTACCCCTTGGGTGTTTTGGTCTGAAATTTTTACCAGACATTGGCCATTGTGTCCATTGAGTTTTGGCTGAGATTTGAGCCCCAGACTCGTCCCACAAGATTTGCAATAAATTTTTTATTCTTCACTGCCCGGGCTAAAAGGAAGGTTCGTCCGTGTGTGAAACTGTTTGATTTTTTTCCTGGGTTAATACTCATCCGTTTGACCTGAAATCTGTCGCGTTTTGTCCCAAATTCAGTGGAGATTCTTACGCGGAATTTCAGGAAAAAACCGTTTCGGGAGAATTTTTCAGAAATTTGGCGCAGACCAAGGCTATCCTCTAGCAAAACTTGTGAAATTCCGCCCTATTTTCTGCAATTTTTTTCTGGGTCCGTATTGCGCTGAAAAAACTCACGCAAGTACTTTCGTATGTTGTTTTCACCCAGGTAAGGAGGCACGTCCATAAATAAATCACAGAAAGAGGATACGGGGAAGAAAAGCCAGGACGTTTTGTTTTCGGAAAACCGGTTTTGTTCACTCTCGGTCTGGGACTTATTGCGCCTTACCCCTTGGGTTTTTTGGTCTGAAATTTTTACCAGACATTGGCCATTGTGTCCATTGAGTTTTGGCTGAGATTTGAGCCCCAGAATCATCCCACAAGATTTGCAATAAATTTTTTATTCTTCACTGCCCAAGGCTGAAAGGAAGGTTCGTGCGTGTGTGAAACTGTTTGATTTTTTTCCTGGGTGAATACTCATCCGTTTGACCTGAAATCTGTCGCGTTTTGTCCCAAATTCAGTGGAGATTCTTATGTGGAATTTCAGGAAAAAACCATTTCGGAAGAATTTTTCAGAAATTTTTCGCAGACCAAGGCTATCCTCTAGCAAAACTAGTGAAATTCCGCCCTACTTTCTGCAATTTTTTTCCGAGTCCGTATTGCGCTGAAAAAATTCACGCAAGTACTTTCGTATGTTGTTTGCACCGAGGTAAGGAGGCACGTCCATAAACAAATCACAGAAAGAGGATACGGGGAAGAAAAGCCAGGACGTTTTGTTTTCGGAAAACCGTTTTGTTCACTCTCGGTCTGGGACTTACTGCGCCTTACCCCTTCGGTGTTTTCGTCTAAAATTTTTACCAGACATTGGTCATTATGTCTATTGAGTTTCGGCTGAGATTTGAGCCCAGACTCGCCCCACAAGATTCGCAATAAATTTTTTATTCATCACTGCTCGGGCTGAAAGGAAGGTTCGTGCGTGTGTGAAACTGTTTGATTTTTTTCCTAGGTGAATACTCATCCGTTTGACCTGAAATCTGTCGCGTTTTGTCCCAAATTCAGTGGAGATTCTTCTGCAGAATTTCAGGAAAAAACCATTTTGGGAGAATTTTTCAGAAATTTTGCGCAGACCAAGGCTATCCTCTAGCAAAACATGTGAAATTGCGCCCTACTTTCTGCAATTTTTTTCCGGGTCCGTATTGCGCTGAAAATATTCACGCAAGTACATTCGTATGTTGTTTTCACCCAGGTAAGGAGGCACGTCCATAAATAAATCACAGAAAGAGGATACGGGGAAGAAAAGCCAGGACGTTTTGTTTTCGGAAACAGGTTTTGTTCACTCTCGGTCTGGGACTTACTGCGCCTTACCCCTTGGGTGTTTTGGTCTGAAATTTTTACCAGACATTGGCCATTGTGTCCATTGAGTTTTGGCTGAGATTTGAGCCTCAGACTCGTCCCACAAGATTTGCAATAAATTTTTTATTCTTCACTGCCCGGGCTGAAAGGAAGGTTCGTGCGTGTGTGAAACTGTTTGATTTTTTTCCTGGGTGAATACTCATCCGTTTGACCTGAAATCTGTCGTGTTTTGTCCCAAATTCAGTGGAGATCCTTATGCGAAATTTCAGGAAAAAACCATTTCGGGATAATTTTTCAGAAATTTTGCGCAGACCAAGGCTATCCTCTAGCAAAACTTGTGAAATTCCGCCCTACTTTCTGCAATTTTTTTCCAGGTCCGTATTACACTGAAAAAATTCACACAAGTACTTTCGTATGTTGTTTGCACCCAGGTAAGGAGGCACGTGCATAAACAAATCACAGAAAGAGGATACGGGGAAGAAAAGCCAGGACGTTTTGTTTTCGGAAAACCGGTTTTGTCCACTCTCGGTCTGGGACTTACTGCGCCTTACTCCTTGGGTGTTTTGGTCTGAAATTTTTACCAGACATTAGTCATTGTGTCTATTGAGCTTTGGCTGAGATTTGAGCCCTAGACTCGTCCCACAAGATTCGCAATAAATTTTTTATTCATCACTGCCCGGGCTGAAAGGAAGGTTCGTCCGTGTGTGAAACTGTTTGATATTTTTCCTGGGTGAATACTCATCCGTTTGACCTGAAATC
Organism: Phaseolus vulgaris; assembly: GCF_051622355.1. NCBI lineage: Eukaryota > Viridiplantae > Streptophyta > Magnoliopsida > Fabales > Fabaceae > Phaseolus > Phaseolus vulgaris. The sequence continues at coordinate 1,797,131 of NC_143507.1, forward strand.
TGTCGCGTTTTGTCCCAAATTCAGTGGAGATTCTTACGTGGAATTTCAGGAAAAAACCATTTGGGGAGAATTTTTCAGAAATTTTGCGCAGACCAAGGCTATCCTCTAGCAAAACTTGTGAAATTGCGCCCTACTTTCTGCAATTTTATTCCGGGTCCGTATTGCGCTGAAAAAATTCACGCAAGTACTTTCGTATGTTGTTTGCACCCAGGGTAGGAGGCACGTCCATAAACAAATCAAAGAAAGAGAATACGGGGAAGAAAAGTCAGGACGTTTTGTTTTCGGAAAACCGGTTTTGTCCACTCTCGGTCTGGGACTTACTGCGCCTTACTCCTTGGGTGTTTTGGTCTGAAATTTTTACCAGACATTAGTCATTGTGTCTATTGAGCTTTGGCTGAGATTTGAGCCCCAGACTCGTCCCACAAGATTCGCAATAAATTTTTTATTCATCACTGCCCGGGCTGAAAGGAAGGTTCGTCCGTGTGTGAAACTGTTTGATATTTTTCCTGGGTGAATACTCATCCGTTTGACCTGAAATCTGTCGCGTTTTGTCCCAAATTCAGTGGAGATTCTTACGCGGAATTTCAGGAAAAAACCGTTTCGGGAGAATTTTTCAGAAATTTTGCGCAGACCAAGGCTATCCTCTAGCAAAACTTGTGAAATTCCGCCCTACTTTCTGCAATTTTTTTCCGGGTCCGTATTGCGCTGAAAAAATTCACGCAAGTACTTTCGTATGTTGTTTGCACCCAGGTAAGGAGGCACGTGCATAAACAAATCACAGAAAGAGGATACGGGGAAGAAAAGCCAGGACGTTTTGTTTTCGGAAAACCGGTTTTGTTCACTCTCGGTCTGGGACTTACTGCGCCTTACTCCTTGGGTGTTTTGGTCTGAAATTTTTACCAGACATTGGCCATTGTGTCTATTGAGCTTTGGCTGAAATTTGAGCCCCAGACTCGTCCCACAAGATTCAAAATAAATTTTTTATTCATCACTGCCCTGGCTAAAAGGAAGGTTCGTCCGTGTGTGAAACTGTTTGATTTTTTTCCTGGGTGAATACTCATCCGTTTGACCTGAAATCTGTCGCGTTTTGTCCCAAATTCAGTGGAGATTCTTACGCGGAATTTCAGGAAAAAACCGTTTCGGGAGAATTTTTCAGAAATTTGGCGCAGACCAAGGCTATCCTCTAGCAAAACTTGTGAAATTCCGCCCTACTTTCTGCAATTTTTTTCCAGGTCCGTATTGCGCTGAAAAAATTCACACAAGTACTTTCGTATGTTGTTTGCACCCAGGTAAGGAGGCACGTCCATAAACAAATCACAGAAAGAGGATACGGGGAAGAAAAGCTAGGACGTTTTGTTTTCGGAAAACCGGTTTTGTTCACTCTTGGTCTGGGACTTACTGCGCCTTACTCCTTGGGTGTTTTGGTCTGAAATTTTTACCAGACATTGGCCATTGTGTCTATTGAGCTTTGGCTGAGATTTGAGCCCCAGACTCGTCCCACAAGATTCAAAATAAATTTTTTATTCATCACTGCCCGGGCTAAAAGGAAGGTTCGTCCGTGTGTGAAACTGTTTGATTTTTTTCCTGGGTGAATACTCATCCGTTTGACCTGAAATCTGTCGCGTTTTGTCCCAAATTCTGTGTAGATTCTTACGCGGAATTTCAGGAAAAAACCGTTTCGGGAGAATTTTTCAGAAATTTTGCACAGACCAAGGCTATCCTCTAGCAAAACTTGTGAAATTCCGCCCTGCTTTCTGCAATTTTTTTCCAGGTCCGTATTGCGCTGAAAAAATTCACGCAAGTACTTTCGTATGTTGTTTGCACCCAGGTAAGGAGGCACGTCCATAAACAAATCACAGAAAGAGGATACGGGGAAGAAAAGCCAGGACGTTTTGTTTTCGGAAAACCGGTTTTGTTCACTCTCGGTCTGGGACTTACTGTGCCTTACTCCTTGGGTGTTTTGGTTTGAAATTTTTACCAGACATTAGTCATTGTGTCTATTGAGCTTTGACTGAGATTTGAGCCCCAGACTCGTCCCACAAGATTCAAAATAAATTTTTTATTCATCACTGCCCGGGCTAAAAGGAAGGTTCGTCCGTGTGTGAAACTGTTTGATTTTTTTCCTGGGTGAATACTCATCCGTTTGACCTGAAAATCTGTCGCGTTTTGTCCCAAATTCAGTGTAGATTCTTACGCGGAATTTCAGGAAAAAACCGTTTCGGGAGAATTTTTCAGAAATTTTGCACAAACCAAGGCTATCCTCTAGCAAAACTTGTGAAATTCCGCCCTACTTTCTGCAATTTTTTTCCAGGTTCGTATTGCGCTGAAAAAAATTCACGCAAGTACTTTCGTATGTTGTTTGCACCCAGGTAAGGAGGCACGTCCATAAACAAATCACAGAAAGAGGATACGGGGAAGAAAAGCCAGGACGTTTTGTTTTCGGAAAACCGGTTTTGTTCACTCTCGGTCTGGGACTTACTGCGCCTTACTCCTTGGGTGTTTTGGTCCGAAATATTTACCAGACATTGGCCATTGTGTCTATTGAGCTTTGGATGAGATTTGAGCCCAGACTCGTCCCACAAGATTCAAAATAAATTTTTTATTCATCACTGCCCGGGCTAAAAGGAAGGTTCGTCCGTGTGTGAAACTGTTTGATTTTTTTCCTGGGTGAATACTCATCCGTTTGACCTGAAATCTGTCGCGTTTTGTCCCAAATTCTGTGTAGATTCTTACGCGGAATTTCAGGAAAAAACCGTTTCGGGAGAATTTTTCAGAAATTTTGCACAGACCAAGGCTATCCTCTAGCAAAACTTGTGAAATTCCGCCCTACTTTCTGCAATTTTTTTCCAGGTCCGTATTGCGCTGAAAAAATTCACGCAAGTACTTTCGTATGTTGTTTGCACCCAGGTAAGGAGGCACGTCCATAAACAAATCACAGAAAGAGGATACGGGGAAGAAAAGCCAGGACGTTTTGTTTTCGGAAAACCGGTTTTGTTCACTCTCGGTCTGGGACTTACTGTGCCTTACTCCTTGGGTGTTTTGGTTTGAAATTTTTACCAGACATTAGTCATTGTGTCTATTGAGCTTTGACTGAGATTTGAGCCCCAGACTCGTCCCACAAGATTCAAAATAAATTTTTTATTCATCACTGCCCGGGCTAAAAGGAAGGTTCGTCCGTGTGTGAAACTGTTTGATTTTTTTCCTGGGTGAATACTCATCCGTTTGACCTGAAATCTGTCGCGTTTTGTCCCAAATTCAGTGGAGATTCTTACGCGGAATTTCAGGAAAAAACCGTTTCGGGAGAATTTTTCAGAAATTTTGCGCAGACCAAGGCTATCCTCTAGCAAAACTTGTGAAATTCCGCCCTACTTTCTGCAATTTTTTTCCAGGTCCGTATTGCGCTGAAAAAATTCACGCAAGTACTTTCGTATGTTGTTTGCACCCAGGTAAGGAGGCACGTCCATAAACAAATCACAGAAAGAGGATACGGGGAAGAAAAGCCAGGACGTTTTGTTTTCGGAAAACCGGTTTTGTTCACTCTCGGTCTGGGACTTACTGTGCCTTACTCCTTGGGTGTTTTGGTTTGAAATTTTTACCAGACATTAGTCATTGTGTCTATTGAGCTTTGAATGAGATTTGAGCCCCAGACTCGTCCCACAAGATTCAAAATTAATTTTTTATTCATCACTGCCCGGGCTAAAAGGAAGGTTCGTCCGTGTGTGAAACTGTTTGATTTTTTTCCTGGGTGAATACTCATCCGTTTGACATGAAATGTGTCGCGTTTTGTCCCAAATTCAGTGTAGATTCTTACGCGGAATTTCAGGAAAAAACCGTTTCGGGAGAATTTTTCAGAAATTTTGCAGAAACCAAGGCTATCCTCTAGCAAAACTTGTGAAATTCCGCCCTACTTTCTGCAATTTTTTTCCAGGTTCGTATTGCGCTGAAAAAATTCACGCAAGTACTTTCGTATGTTGTTTGCACCCAGGTAAGGAGGCAGGTCCATAAACAAATCACAGAAAGAGGATACGGGGAAGAAAAGCCAGGACTTTTTGTTTTCGGAAAACCGGTTTTGTTCACTCTCGGTCTGGGACTTACTGTGCCTTACTCCTTGGGTGTTTTGGTTTGAAATTTTTACCAGACATTAGTCATTGTGTCTATTGAGCTTTGAATGAGATTTGAGCCCCAGACTCGTCCCACAAGATTCAAAATTAATTTTTTATTCATCACTGCCCGGGCTAAAAGGAAGGTTCGTCCGTGTGTGAAACTGTTTGATTTTTTTCCTGGGTGAATACTCATCCGTTTGACTTGAAATCTGTCGCGTTTTGTCCCAAATTCAGTGTAGATTCTTACGTGGAATTTCAGGAAAAAACCGTTTCGGGAGAATTTTTCAGAAATTTTGCACAAACCAAGGCTATCCTCTAGCAAAACTTGTGAAATTCCGCCCTACTTTCTGCAATTTTTTTCCAGGTTCGTATTGCGCTGACAAAATTCACGCAAGTACTTTCGTATGTTGTTTGCACCCAGGTAAGGAGGCACGTCCATAAACAAATCACAGAAAGAGGATACGGGGAAGAAAAGCCAGGACGTTTTGTTTTCGGAAAACCGGTTTTGTTCACTCTCGGTCTGGGACTTACTGCGCCTTACTCCTTGGGTGTTTTGGTCCGAAATATTTACCAGACATTGGCCATTGTGTCTATTGAGCTTTGGATGAGATTTGAGCCCACACTCGTCACACAAGATTCGTAATAAATTTTTTATTCATCACTGCCCGGGCTGAAAGGAAGGTTCGTCCGTGTGTGAAACTGTTTGATTTTTTTCCTGGGTGAATACTCATCCGTTTGACCTGAAATCTGTCGCGTTTTGTCCCAAATTCAGTGGAGATTCTTACGCGGAATTTCAGGAAAAAACCGTTTCGGGAGAATTTTTCAGAAATTTTGCGCAGACCAAGGCTATCCTCTAGCAAAACTTGTGAAATTCCGCCCTACTTTCTGCAATTTTTTTCCAGGTCCGTATTGCGCTGAAAAAATTCACGCAAGTACTTTCGTATGTTGTTTGCACCCAGGTAAGGAGGCACGTCCATAAACAAATCACAGAAAGAGGATACGGGGAAGAAAAGCCAGGACGTTTTGTTTTCGGAAAACCGGTTTTGTTCACTCTCGGTCTGGGACTTACTGCGCCTTACTCCTTGGGTGTTTTGGTCTGAAATATTTACCAGACATTGGCCATTGTGTCTATTGAGCTTTGGCTGAGATTTGAGCCCCAGACTCGTCCCACAAGATTCAAAATAAATTTTTTATTCATCACTGCCCGGGCTGATAGGAAGGTTCGTCCGTGTGTGAAACTGTTTGATTTTTTCCTAGGTGAATACTCATCCGTACGACCTGAAATTTGTCGCGTTTTGTCCCAAATTCAGTGGAGATTCTTACGCGGAATTTCGGGAGAATTTTTCAGAAATTTTGCGCAGACCAAGGCTATCCTCTAGCAAAACTTGTGAAAATCCTCCCTACTTATTGCAATTTTTTTACGGGTCCGTATTGCGCTGAAAATATTCACGCAAGTACTTTCGTATGTTGTTTGCACCCAGTTAAGGAGTCACGTCCATAAAGAAATCACAGAAAGAAGATACGCGGAACAAAAGCCCGGACGTTTTGTTTTCGGAAAACCTGTTTTGTAAGTCTCGGTCTCGGACTTAATGCGCCTTACTCCTTGGGTGTTTTGGTCTGAATTTTTTACCAGACATTGGCCATTGTGTGTATTGAGTTTTGGCTGAGATTTGAGCCCCAAACTCGTCGCACAAGATTCGCAATAAATTTTTTATTCATCACTGCCCGGGATGAAAAGAAGGTTCGTCCGTGTGTGAAACTGTTTGATTTTTTTCCTGGGTGAATACTCATCCGTTTGACCTGAAATCTGTCGTGTTTTGTCCCAAATTCAGTGTAGATTCTTACGCGGAATTTCAGGAAAAAACCGTTTCGGGAGAATTTTTCAGAAATTTTGCGCAGACCAAGGCTATCCTCTAGCAAAACTTGTGAAATTCCGCCCTACTTTATGCAATTTTTTTCCAGGTTCGTATTGCGCTGAAAAAATTCACGCAAGTACTTTCGTATGTTGTTTGCACCCAGGTAAGGAGGCACGTCCATAAACAAATCACAGAAATAAGATACGGGGAAGAAAAGCCAGGACGTTTTGTTTTCGGAAAACTGGTTTTGTTCACTCTCGGTCTGGGACTTACTGCGCCTTACTCCTTGGGTGTTTTGGTATGAAATTTTTACCAGACATTGGCCATTGTGTCTATTGAGCTTTGGCTGAGATTTGAGCCGCAGACACGACCCACAAGATTCGCAATAAAATTTTTATTCATCACTGCCCGGGCTGAAAGGAAGGTTCGTCCGTGTGTGAAACTGTTTGATTTTTTTCCTGGGTGAATACTCATCCGTTTGACCTGAAATCTGTCGCGTTTTGTCCCAAATTCAGTGTAGATTCTTACGCGGAATTTCAGGAAAAAACCGTTTCGGGAGAATTTTTCTGAAATTTTGCGCAGCCCAAGGCTATTCTCTAGCAAAACTTGTGAAATTCCGCCCTACTTTAAGCAATTTTTTTCCAGGTTCGTATTGCGCTGAAAAAATTCACGCAAGTACTTTCGTATGTTGTTTGCACCCAGGTAAGGAGGCACGTCCATAAACAAATCACAGAAAGAGGATACGGGGAACAAAAGCCAGGACGTTTTGTTTTCGGAAAACCTGTTTTGTTCACTCTCGGTCTGGGACTTACTGCGCCTTACTCCTTGGGTGTTTTGGTCTGAAATTTTTACCAGACATTGGCCATTGTGTCTATTGAGTTTTGGCTTAGATTTGAGCCGCAGACTCGTCCCACAAGATTCGGAATAAATTTCTTATTCATCACTGCCCGGGCTGAAAGGAAGGTTCGTCCGTGTGTGAAACTGTTTGATTTTTTTCCTGGGTGAATACTCATCCGTTTGACCTGAAATCTGTCGCGTTTTATCACAAATTCAATGGAGATTCTTACGCGGAATTTCAGAAAAAAACCGTTTCGGGAGAATTTTTCAGAAATTTTGCGCAGACCAAGGCTATCCTCTAGCAAAACTTGTGAAATTCCGCCTTACTTTCTGGAATTTTTTTCCGGGTCCGTATTGCACTGAAAAAATTCACGCAAGTACTTTCGTATGTTGTTTGCACCCAGGTAAGGAGGCACGTCCATAAACAAATCACAGAAAGAGGATACAGGGAAGAAAAGCCAGGACGTTTTGTTTTCGGAAAACCGGTTTTGTTCACTCTCGGTCTGGGACTTATTGCGCCTTACTCCTTGGGTCTTTTGGTCTGAAATTTTTACCAGACATTGGCCATTTTGTCTATTGAGCTTTGGCTGAGATTTGAGCCTCAGACTCGTCCCACAAGATTCGCAATAAAATTTTTATTCATCACTGCCCGGGCTGAAAGGAAGGTTCGTCCGTGTGTGAAACTGTTTGATTTTTTTCCTGGGTGAATACTCATCCGTTTGACCTGAAATCTATCGGATTTTGTACCAAATTCAGTGTAGATTCTTACGCGGAATTTCAGGGAAAAAACGTTTCGGGAGAATTTTTCAGAAAGTTTGCGCAGACCAAGGCTATCCTCTAGCAAAACTTGTGAAATTCCGCCTTACTTTCTGGAATTTTTTTCCGGGTCCGTATTGCGTTGACAAAATTCACGCAAGTACTATCGTATGTTGTTTGCACCCAGGTAAGGAGGCACGTCCATAAACAAATCACAGAAAGAGGATACGGGGAACAAAAGCCAGGACGTTTTGTTTTCGGAAAACCTGTTTTGTTCACTCTCGGTCTGGGACTTACTGCGCCTTACTCCTTGGGTGTTTTGGTCTGAAATTTTTACCAGACATTGGCCATTGTGTCTATTGAGTTTTGGCTGAGATTTGAGCCCCAGACTCGTCCCACAAGATTCAAAATAAATTTTTTATTCATCACTGCCCGGGCTAAAAGGAAGGTTTGTCCCTGTGTGAAACTGTTTAATTTTTTTCCTGGGTCAATACTCATCCGTTTGACCTGAAATCTGTCGCGTTTTATTCCAAATTCAGTGGAGATTCTTATGCGGAATTTCGGGAGAATTTTTCAGATATTTTGCGCAGACCAAGGCTATCCTCTTGCAAAAGTTGTGAAATTCCTCCCTACTTTCTGCAATTTTTTTACGGGTCCGTATTGCGCTGAAAATATTCACGCAACTACTTTCGTATGTTGTTTGCACCCAGGTAATGAGGCACGTCCATAAACAAATCACAGAACGAAGATACGGGGAACAAAAGCCCGGACGTTTTGTTTTCGGAAAACCTGTTTTGTTCACTCTCGGTCTCGGACTTACTGCGTCTTACTCCTTGGGTGTTTTGGTCTGAAATTTTTACCAGACATTGGCCATTGTGTCTATTGAGTTTTGCCTGAGATTTGAGCCCCAGACTCGTCCCACAAGATTCGCAATAAATTTTTTATTCATTACTGCTCGGGCTGAAAGGAAGGTTCGTCCGTGTGTGAAACTGTTTGATTTTTTTCCTGGGTGAATACTCATCCGTTTAACCTGAAATCTGACGCGTTTTGTCCCAAATTCAGTGGAGATTCTTACGCGGAATTTCGGGAGAATTTTTCAGAAATTTTGCACAGACCAAGGCTATCCTCTAGCAAAACTTGTTAAATTGCGCCCTACTCTCTGCCATTTTTTTCCGGGTCCGTATTGCGCTGAAAAAATTCACGCAAGTACTTTCGTATGTTGTTTGCACCCTGGTAAGGAGGCACGTCCATAAACAAATCACAGAAAGAAGATACGGGGAAGAAAAGCCAGGACGTTTTGTTTTCGGAAAACCTGTTTTGTTCACTCTCGGCCTGAGACTTACTGCGCCTTACTCCTTGGGTGTTTTGGTCTGAAATTTTTACCAGACATTGGCCATTGTGTCTATTGAGTTTTGGCTGAGATTTGAGCCCCAGACTCGTCCCTCAAGATTCGCAATAAATTTTTTATTCATCACTGCCTGGGCTGAAAGGAAGGTTCGTCCGTGTGTGAAACTTTTTAATTTTTTTCCTGGGTGAATACTCATCCGTTTGACCTGAAATCTGTCGCGTTTTGTCCCAAATTCAGTGGAGATTCTTACACGAAATTTCAGGAAAAAACCATTTCGGGAGAATTTTTCAGAAATTTTGCGCAGACCAAGGGTATCCTCTAGCAAAACTTGTGAAATTGCGCCCTACTTTATGCAATTTTTTTCCGGGTCCGTATTGCGCTGAAAAAATTCACGCAAGTACTTTCGTATGTTGTTTGCACCCAGGTAAGGAGGCACGTCCATAAACAAATCACAGAAAGAAGATACGGGGAAGAAAAGAATGGACGTTTTGTTTTCGGAAAACCGGTTTTGTTCACTCTCGGTCTGGGACTTACTACGCCTTACTCCTTGGGTGTTTTGGTCTGAAATTTTTACCAGACATTGGCCATTGTGTCTATTGAGTTTTGCCTTAGATTTGAGCACCAGAATCGTCCCACAAGATTCGCAATAAATTTTTTATTCATCATTGCCCGGGCTGAAACGAAGGTTCGTCCGTGTGTGAAACTGTTTGATTTTTTTCCTGGGTGAATACTCATCCGTTTGACCTGAAATCTGTCGCGTTTTGTCCCAAATTCAGTGGAGATTCTTACACGGAATTTCAGGAAAAAACCATTTCTGGAGAATGTTTCAGAAATTTTGCGCAGACCAAGGGTATCCTTTAGCAAAACTTGTGAAATTGCGCCCTACTTTCTGCAATTTTTTTCCGGGTCCGTATTGCGCTGAAAAAATTCACGCAAGTACTTTCGTATGTTGTTTGCACCCAGGTAAGGATGCACGTCCATAAACAAATCACAGAAATAAGATACGGGGAAGAAAAGACAGGACGTTTTGTTTTCGGAAAACCGGTTTTGTTCACTCTCGGTCTGGGAGTTACTGCGCCTTACTCCTTGGGTGTTTTGGTCTGAAATTTTTACCAGACATTGGCCATTGTGTCTATTGATGTTTGGCTGAGATTTGAGCACCAGACTCGTCCCACAAGATTCGCAATAAATTTTTTATTCATCACTGCCCGGGCTGAAAGGAAGGTTCTCCGTGTGTGAAACTGTTTGGCTTTTTTCCTGGGTGAATACTCATCCGTTTAACCTGAAATCTGTCGTGTTTTGTCCCAAATTCAGTGGAGATTCTTATACGGAATTTCAGGAAAAAACCATTTCGGGAGAATTTTTCAGAAATTTTGCGCAGACCAAGGCTATCCTCTAGCAAAACTTGTGAAATTGCGCCCTACTTTCTGCAATTTATTTTCCGGGTCCGTATTGCACTGAAAAAATTCACGCAAGTAGTTTCGTATGTTGTTCGCACCCAGGTAAGGAGGCACGTCCATAAACAAATCGCAGAAAGAGGATACGGGGAAGAAAAGACAGGACGTTTTGTTTTCGGAAAATGGGTTTTGTTCACTCTCGGTCTGGGACTTACTGCGCCTTACTCCTTGGTTGTTTTGTTCTGAAATTTTTACCAGACATTGGCCATTTTGTCTATTGAGTTTTGCCTGAGATTTGAGCACCAGACTCGTCCCACAAGATTCGCAATAAATTTTTTATTCTTCACTGTCCGGGCTGAAAGGAAGGTTCGTCCGTGTGTGAAACTGTTTGATATTTTTCCTGGGTTAATAATCATCCGTTTGACCTGAACTCTGTCGCGTTTTGTGCCAAATTCAGTGGTGATTCTTACGCGTAATTTCAGAAAAAAACCGTTCCGGGAGAATTTTTCAGAAATTTTGCGCAGATCAAGGCTATCCTCTAGCAAAACTTGTGTTATTGCGCCCTACTTTCTGCAATTTTCTTCCGGGTCTGTATTGCGCTTAAAAAATTCACGCAAGTACTTTCGTATATTGTTTGCACCCAGGTAAGGAAGCACGTCCATAAACAAATCACAAAAAGAGGATAAGGGGAACAAAAGCCAGGACGTTTTGTTTTCGGAAAACCTGTTTTGTTCACTCTCGGTCTGGGACTTACTGCGCCTTACTCCTTGGGTGTTCTGGTCTGAAATTTTTACCAGACATTGGCCATTGTGTCTATTGAGTTTTGGCTGAGATTTGAGCCCCAGACTCGTCCCTCAAGATTCGCAATAAATTTTTTATTCATCACTGCCCGGGCTGAAAGGAAGGTTCGTCCGTGTGTGAAACTGTTTGATTTTTTTCTGGGTGAATACTCATCCGTTTGACCTGAAATCTGTCGCGTTTTGTGCAAAATTCAGTGGAGATTCTTACGCGTAATTTCAGGAAAAAACCGTTTCGGGAGAATTTTTCAGAAATTTTGCGCAGACCAAGGCTATCCTCTAGCAACTCTTGTGAAATTGCGCCCTACTTTCTGTAATTTTTTTCCGGGTCCGTATTGCGCTGAAAAAATTCACGCAAGTAGTTTCGTATGTTGTTTGCACCCAGCTAAGGTGGCACGTCCATAAATAAATCACAGAAAGAAGATACGGTGAAGAAAAGACAGGACGTTTTGTTTTCGGGAAATCTGTTTTGTTCACTCTCGGTCTGGGAGTTACTGCGCCTTACTCCTTGGGTGTTTTGGTCTGAACTTTTTACCAGACATTGGCCATTTTGTCTATTGATGTTTGGCTGAGATTTGAGCCCCAGACTCGTCCCACAAGATTCGCAATAAATTTTTTATTCATCACTGCCCGGGCTGAAAGGAAGGTTCGTCCGTGTGTGAAACTGTTTGATTTTTTTCCTGGGTGAATACTCATCCGTTTGACCTGAAATCTGTCGCGTTTTGTGCCAAATTTAGTGGAGATTCTTACACGGAATTTCAGGAAAAAACCGTTTCGGGAGAATTTTTTAGAAATTTTGCGTAGACCAAGGCTATCCTCTAGCAAAACTTGTGAAATTGCGCCCTACTTTCTGCAATTTATTTTCCGGGTCCGTATTGCACTGAAAAAATTCACGCAAGTACTTTCGTATGTTGTTCGCACCCAGGTAAGGAGGCACGTCCATAAACAAATCGCAGAAAGAGGAGACGGGGAAGAAAAGACAGGACGTTTTGTTTTTGGAAAACGGGTTTTGTTCACTCTCGGTCTGGGACTTACTGCGCCTTACTCCTTGGGTGTTTTGGTCTGAAATTTTTACCAGACATTGGCCATTGTGTCTATTGAGTTTTGGCTGAGATTTGAGCCCCAGACTCGTCCCTCAAGATTCGCAATAAATTTTTTATTCATCACTGCCCGGGCTGAAAGGAAGGTTCGTCCGTGTGTGAAACTGTTTGATTTTTTTCCTGGGTGAATAGTCATCCGTTTGACCTGAAATCTGTCGCGTTTTGTGCCAAATTTAGTGGAGATTCTTACACGGAATTTCAGGAAAAAACCGTTTCGGTAGAATTTTTCAGAAATTTTGCGCAGACCAAGGCTATCCTCTAGCAAAACTTGTGAAATTCCGCCCTACTTTCTGCAATTTTCTTCCGGGTCCGTATTGCGCTGAAAAAATTCACGCAAGTACTTTCGTATATTGTTTGCACCCAGGTAAGGAGGCACGTCCATAAAAAAATCACAGAAAGAGCATACGGGGAACAAAAGCCAGGACGTTTTGTTTTCGGAAAACATGTTTTGTTCACTCTCGGTCTGGGACTTACTGCGCCTTACTCCTTGGGTGTTTTGGTCTGAAATTTTTACCAGACATTGGCCATTGTGTCTATTGAGTTTTGGCTGAGATTTGAGCCCCAGACTCGTCCGTCAAGATTCGCAATAAATTTTTTATTCATCACTGCCCGGGCTGAAAGGAAGGTTCGTCCGTGTGTGAAACTGTTTGATTTTTTTCCTGGGTGAATATACATCCGTTTGACCTGAAATCTGTCGCGTTTTGTCCCAAATTCAGTGGAGATTCTTACGCGGAATTTCAGGAAAAAACCGTTTCGGGAGAATTTTTCAGAAATTTTGCGCAGACCAAGGCTATCCTCTAGCAAAACTTGTGAAATTGCGCCCTACTTTCTGCAATTTTTTTCCGGGTTCGTATTGCGCTGAAAAAATTCACGCAAATACTTTCGTATGTTGTTTGCACCCAGGTAAGGAGGCACGTCCATAAACAAATCACAGAAAGAAGATACGGCGAACAAAAGACAGGACGTTTTGTTTTCGGAAAACCTGTTTTGTTCACTATCGGTCTGGGACTTACTACGCCTTACTCCTTGGGTGTTTTGGTCTGAAATTTTTACCAGACATTGGTCATTGTGTCTATTGATGTTTGGCTGAAATTTGAGCCCCAGACTCGTCCGTCAAGATTCGCAATAAATTTTTTATTCATCACTGCCCGGGCTGAAAGGAAGGTTCGTCCGTGTGTGAAACTGTTTGATTTTTTCCCTGGGTGAATAGTCATCCGTTTGACCTGAAATCTGTCGCGTTTTGTCCCAAATTCAGTGGAGATTCTTACACGGAATTTCAGGAAAAAACCGTTTCGGGAGAATTTTTCAGAAATTTTGCGAAGACCAAGGCTATCCTCTAGCAAAACTTGTGACATTGCGCCCTACTTTCTGCAATTTTCTTCCGGGTTCGTATTGCGCTGAAAAAATTCACGCAAGTACTTTCGTATATTGTTTGCACCCAGGTAAGGAGGCACGTCCATAAACAAATCACAGAAAGAGGATACGGGGAAAAAAAGCCAGGACGTTTTCTTTTCGGAAAACCTGTTTTGTTCACTCTCGGTCTGGGACTTACTGCGCCTTACTCCTTGGGTGTTTTGGTCTGAAATTTTTACCAGACATTGGCCATTGTGTCTATTGAGTTTTGGCTGAGATTTGAGCCCAGACTCGTCCGTCAAGATTCGCAATAAATTTTTTATTCATCACTGCCCGGGCTGAAAGGAAGGTTCGTCCGTGTGTGAAACTGTTTGATTTTTTTCCTGGGTGAATACTCATCCGTTTGACCTGAAATCTGTCGCGTTTTGTGCCAAATTCAGTGGAGATTCTTACGCGGAATTTCAGGAAAAAACCGTTTCGGGAGAATTTTTCAGAAATTTTGCGCAGACCAAGGCTATCCTCTAGCAAAACTTGTGAAATTGCGCCCTACTTTCTGCAATTTTCTTCCGGGTCCGTATTGCGCTGAAAAAATTCACGCCCGTACTTTCGTATATTGTTTGCACCCAGGTAAGGAGGCACGTCCATAAACAAATCACAGAAAGAGGATACGGGGAACAAAAGCCAGGACGTTTTGTTTTCGGAAAAGCTGTTTTGTTCACTCTCGGTCTGGGACTTACTGCGCCTTACTCCTTGGTTGTTTTGGTCTGAAATTTTTACCAGACATTGGCCATTGTGTTTATTGAGTTTTGGCTGAGATTTGAGCCCCAGAATGGTCCGTCAAGATTCGCAATAAATTTTTTATTCATCACTGCCCGGGCTGAAAGGAAGGTTCGTCCGTGTGTGAAACTGTTTGATTTTTTTCATGGGTGAATACACATACGTTTGACCTGAAATTTGTCGCGTTTTGTCCCAAATTCAATGGAGATTCTTACGCGGAATTTCAGGAAAAAACCGTTTCGGGAGAATTTTTCAGAAATTTTGCGCAGACCAAGGCTATCCTCTAGCAAAACTTGTGAAATTGCGCCCTACTTTCTGCAATTTTTTTTCCGGGTTCGTATTGCGCTGAAAAAATTCACGCAAGTACTTTCGTATGTTGTTTGCACCCAGGTAAGGAGGCACGTCCATAAACAAATCACAGAAAGAGGATACGGGGAACAAAAGCCAGGACGTTTTCTTTTCGGAAAACCTGTTTTGTTCACTCTCGGTCTGGGACTTACTGCGCCTTACTCCTTGGGTGTTTTGGTCTGAAATTTTTACCAGACATTGGCCATTGTGTCTATTGAGTTTTGGCTGAGATTTGAGCCCCAGACTCGTCCGTCAAGATTCGCAATAAATTTTTTATTCATCACTGCCCGGGCTGAAAGGAAGGTTCGTCCGTGTGTGAAACTGTTTGATTTTTTTCCTGGGTGAATACTCATCCGTTTGACCTGAAATCTGTCGCGTTTTGTGCCAAATTCAGTGGAGATTCTTACGCGGAATTTCAGGAAAAAACCGTTTCGGGAGAATTTTTCAGAAATTTTGCGCAGACCAAGGCTATCCTCTAGCAAAACTTGTGAAATTCCGCCCTACTTTCTGCAATTTTCTTCCGGGTCCGTATTGCGCTGAAAAAATTCACGCCCGTACTTTCGTATATTGTTTGCACCCAGGTAAGGAGGCACGTCCATAAACAAATCACAGAAAGAGGATACGGGGAACAAAAGCCAGGACGTTTTGTTTTCGGAAAAGCTGTTTTGTTCACTCTCGGTCTGGGACTTACTGCGCCTTACTCCTTGGGTGTTTTGGTCTGAAATTTTTACCAGACATTGGCCATTGTGTCTATTGAGTTTTGGCTGAGATTTGAGCCCCAGAATGGTCCGTCAAGATTCGCAATAAATTTTTTATTCATCACTGCCCGGGCTGAAAGGAAGGTTCGTCCGTGTGTGAAACTGTTTGATTTTTTTCATGGGTGAATACACATCCGTTTGACCTGAAATCTGTCGCGTTTTGTCCCAAATTCAGTGGAGATTCTTACGCGGAATTTCAGGAAAAAACCGTTTCGGGAGAATTTTTCAGAAATTTTGCGCAGACCAAGGCTATCCTCTAGCAAAACTTGTGACATTGCGCCCTACTTTCTGCAATTTTCTTCCGGGTTCGTATTGCGCTGAAAAAATTCACGCAAGTACTTTCGTATATTGTTTGCACCCAGGTAAGGAGGCACGTCCATAAACAAATCACAGAAAGAGGATACGGGGAACAAAAGCCAGGACGTTTTCTTTTCGGAAAACCTGTTTTGTTCACTCTCGGTCTGGGACTTACTGCGCCTTACTCCTTGGGTGTTTTGGTCTGAAATTTTTACCAGACATTGGCCATTGTGTCTATTGAGTTTTGGCTGAGATTTGAGCCCCAGACTCGTCCGTCAAGATTCGCAATAAATTTTTTATTCATCACTGCCCGGGCTGAAAGGAAGGTTCGTCCGTGTGTGAAACTGTTTGATTTTTTTCCTGGGTGAATACTCATCCGTTTGACCTGAAATCTGTCGCGTTTTGTGCCAAATTCAGTGGAGATTCTTACGCGGAATTTCAGGAAAAAACCGTTTCGGGAAAATTTTTCAGAAATTTTGCGCAGACCAAGGCTATCCTCTAGCAAAACTTGTGAAATTCCGCCCTACTTTCTGCAATTTTCTTCCGGGTCCGTATTGCGCTGAAAAAATTCACGCCCGTACTTTCCTATATTGTTTGCACCCAGGTAAGGAGGCACGTCCATAAACAAATCACAGAAAGAGGATACGGGGAACAAAAGCCAGGACGTTTTGTTTTCGGAAAAGCTGTTTTGTTCACTCTCGGTCTGGGACTTACTGCGCCTTACTCCTTGGGTGTTTTGGTCTGCAATTTTTACCAGACATTGGCCATTGTGTCTATTGAGTTTTGGCTGAGATTTGAGCCCCAGAATGGTCCGTCAAGATTCGCAATAAATTTTTTATTCATCACTGCCCGGGCTGAAAGGAAGGTTCGTCCGTGTGTGAAACTGTTTGATTTTTTTCATGGGTGAATACACATCCGTTTGACCTGAAATCTGTCGCGTTTTGTCCCAAATTCAGTGGAGATTCTTACGCGGAATTTCAGGAAAAAACCGTTTCGGGAGAATTTTTCAGAAATTTTGCGCAGACCAAGGCTATCCTCTAGCAAAACTTGTGAAATTGCGCCCTACTTTCTGCAATTTTTTTCCGGGATCGTATTGCGCTGAAAAAATTCACGCAAGTACTTTCGTATGTTGTTTGCACCCAGGTAAGGAGGCACGTCCTTAAACAAATCACAGAAAGAGGATACGGGGAACAAAAGCCAGGACGTTTTCTTTTCGGAAAACCTGTTTTGTTCACTCTCGGTCTGGGACATACTGCGCCTTACTCCTTGGGTGTTTTGGTCTGAAATTTTTACCAGACATTGGCCATTGTGTCTATTGAGTTTTGGCTGAGATTTGAGCCCCAGACTCGTCCGTCAAGATTCGCAATAAATTTTTTATTCATCACTGCCCGGGCTGAAAGGAAGGTTCGTCCGTGTGTGAAACTGTTTGATTTTTTTCCTGGGTGAATACTCATCCGTTTGACCTGAAATCTGTCGCGTTTTGTGCCAAATTCAGTGGAGATTCTTACGCGGAATTTCAGGAAAAAACCGTTTCGGGAGAATTTTTCAGAAATTTTGCGCAGACCAAGGCTATCCTCTAGCAAAACTTGTGAAATTCCGCCCTACTTTCTGCAATTTTCTTCCGGGTCCGTATTGCGCTGAAAAAATTCACGCCCGTACTTTCGTATATTGTTTGCACCCAGGTAAGGAGGCACGTCCATAAACAAATCACAGAAAGAGGATACGGGGAACAAAAGCCAGGACGTTTTGTTTTCGGAAAACCTGTTTTGTTCACTCTCGGTCTGGGACTTACTGCGCCTTACTCCTCGGGTGTTTTGGTCTGAAATTTTTACCAGACATTGGCCATTGTGTCTATTGAGTTTTGGCTGAGATTTGAGCCCCAGACTCGTCCCTCAAGATTCGCAATAAATTTTTTATTCATCACTGCCCGGGCTGAAAGGAAGGTTCGTCCGTGTGTGAAACTGTTTGATTTTTTTCCTGGTTGAATACTCATCCGTTTGACCTGAAATCTGTCGCGTTTTGTGCCAAATTCAGTGGAGATTCTTACGCGGAATTTCAGGAAAAAACCGTTTCGGGAGAATTTTTCAGAAATTTTGCGCATACCAAGGCTATCCTCTAGCAAAACTTGTGAAATTCCGCCCTACTTTCTGCAATTTTCTTCCGGGTCCGTATTGCGCTGAAAAAATTCACGCCCGTACTTTCGTATATTGTTTGCACCCAGGTAAGGAGGCACGTCCATAAACAAATCACAGAAAGAGGATACGGGGAACAAAAGCCAGGACGTTTTCTTTTCGGAAAACCTGTTTTGTTCACTCTCGGTCTGGGACTTACTGCGCCTTACTCCTTGGGTGTTTTGGTCTGAAATTTTTACCAGACATTGGCCATTGTGTCTATTGAGTTTTGGCTGAGATTTGAGCCCCAGAATGGTCCGTCAAGATTCGCAATAAATTTTTTATTCATCACTGCCCGGGCTGAAAGGAAGGTTCGTCCGTGTGTGAAACTGTTTGATTTTTTTCATGGGTGAATACACATCCGTTTGACCTGAAATCTGTCGCGTTTTGTCCCAAATTCAGTGGAGATTCTTACGCAGAATTTCAGGAAAAAACCGTTTCGGGAGAATTTTTCAGAAATTTTGCGCAGACCAAAGCTATCCTCTAGCAAAACTTGTGAAATTCCGCCCTACTTTCTGCAATTTTCTTCCGGGTCCGTATTGCGCTGAAAAAATTCACGCCCGTACTTTCGTATATTGTTTGCACCCAGGTAAGGAGGCACGTCCATAAACAAATCACAGAAAGAGGATACGGGGAACAAAAGCCAGGACGTTTTGTTTTCGGAAAAGCTGTTTTGTTCACTCTCGGTCTGGGACTTACTGCGCCTTACTCCTTGGGTGTTTTGGTCTGAAATTTTTACCAGACATTGGCCAAGTGTCTATTGAGTTTTGGCTGAGATTTGAGCCCCAGACTCGTCCGTCAAGATTCGCAATAAATTTTTTATTCATCACTGCCCGGGCTGAAAGGAAGGTTCGTCCGTGTGTGAAACTGTTTGATTTTTTTCCTGGGTGAATACTCATCCGTTTGACCTGAAATCTGTCGCGTTTTGGGCCAAATTCAGTGGAGATTCTTACGCGGAATTTCAGAAAAAAACCGTTTCGGGAGAATTTTTCAGAAATTTTGCGCAGACCAAAGCTATCCTCTAGCAAAACTTGTGAAATTGCGCCCTACTTTCTGCAATTTTTTTCCGGGTCCGTATTGCGCTGAAAAAATTCACGCCCGTACTTTCTTATATTGTTTGCACCCAGGTAAGGAGGCACGTCCATAAACAAATCACAGAAAGAGGATACGGGGAACAAAAGCCAGGACGTTTTATCTTCGGAAAACCTGTTTTGTTCACTCTCAGTCGGGGACTTACTGCGTCTTACTCCTTGGGTGTTTTGGTCTGAAATTTTTACCAGACATTGGCTATTGTGTCAATTGAGTTTTGGCTGAGATTTGAGCCCCATACTCGTCCGTCAAGATTCGCAATAAATTTTTTATTCTTCACTGCCCGGGCTGAAAGGAAGGTTCGTCCGTGTGTGAAACTGTTTGATTTTTTTCCTGGGTGTATAGTCATCCGTTTGACCTGAAATCTGTCGCGTTTTGTGCCAAATTCAGTGGAGATTCTTACGCGGAATTTCAGGAAAAAACTGTTTCGGGAGAATTTTTCAGAAATTTTGCGCAGACCAAGGCTATCCTTTAGCAAAACTTGTGAAATTGCGCCCTACTTTCTGCAATTTTCATCCGGGTTCGTATGGCGCTGAAAAAATTCACGCAAGTACTTTCGTATGTTGTTTGCACCCAGGTAAGGAGGCACGTCCATAAACAAATCACAGAAAGAAGATACGGGGAAGAAAAGACAGGACGTTTTGTTTTCGGAAAACCTGTTTTGTTCACTCTCGGTCTGGGACTTACTACGCCTTACTCCTTGGGTGTTTTGGTCTAAATTTTTACCAGACATTGGCCATTGTGTCTATTGATGTTTGGCTGAGATTTGAGCCCCAGACTCGTCCGTCAAGATTCGCAATAAATTTTTTATTCATCACTGCCCGGGCTGAAAGGAAGGTTCGTCCGTGTGTGAAACTGTTTGATTTTTTTCCTGGGTGAATAGTCATCCGTTTGACCTGAAATCTGTCGCGTTTTGTCCCAAATTCAGTGGAGATTCTTACGCGGAATTTCAGGAAAAAACCGTTTCGGGAGAATTTTTCAGAAATTTTGCGCAGACCAAGGCTATCCTCTAGCAAAACTTGTGAAATTGCGCCCTACTTTCTGCAATTTTTTTCCGGGTTCATATTGCGCTGAAAAAATTCACGCAAGTACTTTCGTATGTTGTTTGCACCCAGGTAAGGAGGCACGTCCATAAACAAATCACAGAAAGAAGATACGGGGAACAAAAGCCAGGACGTTTTGTTTTCGGAAAACCTGTTTTGTTCACTCTCGGTCTGGGACTTACTGCGCCTTACTCCTTGGGTGTTTTGGTCTGAAATTTTTACCAGACATTGGCCAAGTGTCTATTGAGTTTTGGCTGAGATTTGAGCCCCAGACTCGTCCGTCAAGATTCGCAATAAATTTTTTATTCATCACTGCCCGGGCTGAAAGGAAGGTTCGTCCGTGTGTGAAACTGTTTGATTTTTTTCCTGGGTGAATACTCATCCGTTTGACCTGAAATCTGTCGCGTTTTGGGCCAAATTCAGTGGAGACTCTTACGCGGAATTTCAGGAAAAAACCGTTTCGGGAGAATTTTTCAGAAATTTTGCGCAGACCAAGGCTATCCTTTAGCAAAACTTGTGAAATTGCGCCCTACTTTCTGCAATTTTTTTCCGAGTCCGTATTGCGCTGAAAAAATTCACACCCGTACTTTCGTATATTGTTTGCACCCAGGTAAGGAGGCACGTCCATAAAAAAATCACAGAAAGAGGATACGGGGAACAAAAGCCAGGACGTTTTGTCTTCGGAAAACCTGTTTTGTTCACTCTCAGTCTGGGACTTACTGCGTCTTACTCCTTGGGTGTTTTAGTCTGAAATTTTTACCAGACATTGGCCATTGTGTCTATTGAGTTTTGGCTGAGATTTGAGCCCCAGACTCGTCCGTCAAGATTCGCAATAAATTTTTTATTCTTCACTGCCCGGGCTGAAAGGAAGGTTCGTCCGTGTGTGAAACTGTTTGATTTTTTTCCTGGGTGAATACTCATCCGTTTGACCTGAAATCTGTCGCGTTTTCTCCCAAATTCAGTGGAGATTCTTACGCGGAATATCAGGAAAAAACCGTTTCGGGAGAATTTTTCAGAAATTTTGCGCAGACCAAGGCTATCCTTTAGCAAAACTTGTGAAATTGCGCCCTACTTTCTGCAATTTTCTTACGGGTTCGTATTGCGCAGAAAAAATTCACGCAAGTACTTTCGTATGTTGTTTGCACCCAGGTAAGGAGGCACGTCCATAAACAAATCACAGAAAGAAGATACGGGGAAGAAAAGACAGGACGTTTTGTTTTCGGAAAACCTGTTTTGTTCACTCTCGGTCTGGGACTTACTACGCCTTACTCCTTGGGTGTTTTGGTCTGAAATTTTTACCAGACGTTGGCCATTGTGTCTATTGATGTTTGGCTGAGATTTGAGCCCCAGAATGGTCCGTCAAGATTCGCAATAAATTTTTTATTCATCACTGCCCGGGCTGAAAGGAAGGTTCGTCCGTGTGTGAAACTGTTTGATTTTTTTCCTGGGTGAATAGTCCTCCGTTTGACCTGAAATCTGTCGCGTTTTTTGCCAAATTCAGTGGAGATTCTTACGCGGAGTTTCAGGAAAAAACCGTTTCCGGAGAATTTTTCAAAAATTTTGCGCAGACCAAGGCTATCCTCTAGCAAAACTTGTCAAATTCCGCCCTACTTTCTGCAATTTTTTTCCGGGTTCGTATTGCGCTGAAAAAATTCACGCAAGTACTTTCGTATGTTGTTTGCAACCAGGTAAGGAGGCACGTCCATAAACAAATCACAGAAAGAAGATACGGGGAACAAAAGCCAGGACGTTTTGTTTTCGGAAAACCTGTTTTGTTCACTCTCGGTCTGGTACTTCCTGCGCCTTATTCCTTGGGTGTTTTGGTCTAAAATTTTTATCAGACATTGGCCATTGTGTCTATTGAGTTTTGGCTGAGATTTGATCCCCAGACTCGTCCGTCAAAATTCGCAATAAATTTTTTATTCATCACTGCCCGGGCTGAAAGGAAGGTTCGTCCGTGTGTGAAACTGTTTGATTTTTTTCCTGGGTGAATACTCATCCGTTTGACCTGAAATCTGTCGCGTTTTGTGCCAAATTCAGTGGAGATTCTTACGCGGAATTTCAGGAAAAAACCGTTTCGGGAGAATTTTTCAGAAATTTTGCGCAGACCAAAGCTATCCTCTAGCAAAACTTGTGAAATTCCGCCCTACTTTCTGCAATTTTCTTCCGGGTCCGTATTGCGCTGAAAAAATTCACGCACGTACTTTCATATATTGTTTACACCCAGGTAAGGAGGCACGTCCATAAACAAATCACAGAAGGAGGATACGGGGAAGAAAAGCCAGGACGTTTTGTCTTCGGAAAACCTGTTTTGTTCACTCTCAGTCTGGGACTTACTGCGTCCTACTCCTTGGGTGTTTTGGTCTGAAATTTTTACCAGACATTGCCCATTGTGTCTATTGAGTTTTGGCTGAGATTTGAGCCCCAGACTCGTCCGTCAAGATTCGCAATAAATTTTTTATTCTTCACTGCCCGGGCTGAAAGGAAGGTTCGTCCGTGTGTGAAACTGTTTGATTTTTTTCCTGGTTGAATACTCATCCGTTTGACCTGAAATCTGTCGCGTTTTGTCCCAAATTCAGTGGAGATTCTTACGCGGAATTTCAGGAAAAAACCATTTCGAGAGAATTTTTCAGAAATTTTGCGCAGACCAAGGATATCCTCTAGCAAAACTTCTGAAATTGCTCCCTACTTTCTGCAATTTTTTTCCGGGTTCGAATTGCGCTAAAAAATTCACGCAAGTACTTCCGTATGTTGTTTGCACCCAGGTAAGGAGGCACGTCCATAAACAAATCACTGAAAGAAGATAGGGGGAAGAAAAGACAGGACGTTTTGTTTTCGGAAAACCGGTTTTGTTCACTCTCGGTCTGGGACTTACTACGCCTTACTCCTTGGGTGTTTTGGTCTGAAATTTTTACCAGACATTGGCCATTGTGTCTCTTGATGTTTGGCTGAGATTTGAGCACCAGACTCGTCCCACAAGATTCGCAATAAATTTTTTATTCATCACTGCCCGGGCTGAAAGGAAGGTTCGTCCGTGTGTGAAACTGTTTGATTTTTTTCCTGGGTGAATAGTCATCCGTTTGACCTGAAATCTGTCGCGTTTTGTGCCAAATTCAGTGGAGATTCTTACGCGGAATTTCATGAAAAAACCGTTTCGGGAGAATTTTTCAGAAATTTTGCGCAAACCAAGGCTATCCTCTAGCAAAACTTGTGAAATTTCGCCCTACTTTCTGCAATTATTGCGCTGAAAAAATTCACGAGAGTACTTTCGTATATTGTTTGCACCCAGGTAAGGAGGCACGTCCATAAACAAATCAGAGAAAGAGGATACGAGGAACAAAAGCCAGGACGTTTTGTTTTCGGAAAACCTGTTTTGTTCACTCTCAGTCTGGGACTTACTGCGCCTTACTCCTTGGGTGTTTTGGTCTGAAATTTTTACCAGACATTGGCATTGTGTCTATTGAGTTTTGGCTGAGATTTGAGCCCCAGACTCGTCCGTCAAGATTCGCAATAAATTTTTTATTCATCACTGCCCGGGCTGAAAGGAAGGTTCGTCCGTGTGTGAAACTGTTTGATTTTTTTCCTGGGTGAATAGTCATCCGTTTGACCTGAAATCTGTCGCGTTTTGTCCCAAATTCAGTGGAGATTCTTACGCGGAATTTCAGGAAAAAACCATTTCGGGAGAATTTTTCAGAAATTTTGCGCAGACCAAGACTATCCTCTTGCAAAACTTGTGAAATTGCGCCCTACTTTCGGCAATTTTTTTCCGGGTTCGTATTCCGCTGAAAAAATTCACGCAAGTACTTTCATATGTTGTTCGCACCCAGGTAAAGAGGCACGTCCATAAACAAATCGCAGAAAGAGGATACGGGGAAGAAAAGCCAGGACGTTTTGTTTTCGGAAAACCGGTTTTGTTCACTCTCGGTCTGGGACTTACTGCGCCTTACTCCTTGGGTGTTTGGTCTGATATTTTTACCAGACATTGGCCATTGTGTTTATTGAGTTTTGGCTGAGATTTGAGCCCCAGACTCGTCCCACAAGATTCGTAATAAATTTTTTATTCATCACTGCCCGGGCTGAAAGGAAGGTTCGTCCGTGTGTGAAACTGCTTGATTTTTTTCCTGGGTGAATACTCATCCGTTTGACCTGAAATCTGTCGCGTTTTGTCCCAAATTCAGTGGAGATTATTACACGGAATTTCAGGAAAAAACCATTTCGGGAGAATTTTTCAGAAATTTTGCGCAGACCAAGGCTATCCTCTAGCAAAACTTGTGAAATTGCGTCCTACTTTCTGCAATTTTTTTCCGGCTTTGTATTGCGCTGAAAAAATTCACGCAAGTACTTTCGTATGTTGTTTGCACCCAGGTAAGGAGGCACGTCCATAAACAAATCACAGAAAGAAGATACGGGGAAGAAAAGACAGGACGTTTTGTTTTAGGAAAACCTGTTTTGTTCACTCTCGGTTTGGGACTTACTACGCCTTACTGCTTGGGTGTTTTGGTCTGAAGTTTTTACCAGACATTGGCCATTGTGTCTATTGATGTTTGGCTGAGATTTGAGTCCCAAACTCGTCCCACAAGATTCGCAATAAATTTTTTATTCATCACTGCCCGGGCTGAAAGGAAGGTTCGTCCGTGTGTGAAACTGTTTGATTTTTTTCCTGGGTGAATACTCATCCGTTTGACCTGAAATCTGTCGCGTTTTGTCCCAAATTCAGTGGAGATTCTTACGCGGCATTTCAGGAAAAAACCATTTCGGGAGAATTTTTCAGATATTTTGCGCAGACTAAGGCTATCCTCTAACAACACTTGTGAAATTGCGCCCTACTTTCTGCAATTTTTTTCCGGGTCCGTATTGCGCTGAAAAAATTCACGCAAGTACTTTCGTAGGTTTTTCGCACCGAGGTAAGGAGGCACGTCCATAAACAAATCGCAGAAAGAGGATACGGGGAAGAAAAGCCAGGACGTTTTGTTTTCGGAAAATCGGTTTTGTTCATTCTCGGTCTGGGACTTACTGCGCCTTACTCCTTTGGTGTTTTGGTCTGAAATTTTTACCAGACATTGGCCATTGTGTCTATTGAGTTTTGGCTGAGATTTGAGCCCAGACTCGTCCCACAAGATTCGCAATAAATTTTTTATTCATCACTGCCCGGGCTGAAAGGGAGGTTCGTCCATGTGTGAAACTGTTTGATTTTTTTCCTGGGTGAATACTCATCCGTTTGACCTGAAATCTGTCGCGTTTTGTCCCAAATTCAGTGGAGATTCTTACGTAGAATTTCAGGAAAAGACCATTTCGGGAGAATTTTTCAGAAATTTTGCGCAGACCAAGGCTATCCTCTAGCAAAACTTGTGAAATTGCCGCCCTACTTTCTGCAATTTTTTTCCAGGTCCGTATTGCGCTGAAAAAATTCACGCAAGTACTTTCGTATGTTGTTTGCACCCAGGTAAGGAGGCACGTCCATAAACAAATCGCAGAAAGAGGATACGGGGAAGAAAAGCCAGGACGTTTTGTTTTCGGAAAACCGGTTTTGTTCACTCTCGGTCTGGGACTTACTGCGCCTTACTCCTTGGGTGTTTTGGTTTGAAATTTTTACCAGACATTGGCCATTGTGTCTATTGAGTTTTGGCTGAGATTTGAGCCCCAGACTCGTCCCACAAGATTCGCAATAAATTTTTTATTCATCACTGCCCGGGCTGAAAGGAAGGTTCGTCCGTGTGTGAAACTGTTTGATTTTTTTCCTGGGTGAATACTCATCCGTTTGACCTGAAATCTGTCGCGTTTTGTCCCAAATTCAGTGGAGATTCTTACGCGGAATTTCAGGAAAAAACCATTTCGGGAGAATTTTTCAGAAATTTTGCGCACACCAAGTCTATCCTCTAGCAAAACTTGTGAAATTGCCGCCCTACTTTCTGCTATTTTTTTCCGGGTCCGTATTGCGCTGAAAAAAATTCAAGCAAGTACTTTCGTATGTTGTTTGCACCCAGGTAAGGAGGCACGTCCATAAACAAATCGCAGAAAGAGGATACGGGGAAGAAAAGCCAGGGCGTTTTGTTTTCGGAAAACCTGTTTTGTTCACTCTCGGTCTGGGACTTACTGCGCCTTACTCCTTGGGTGTTTTGGTCTGAAATTTTTACCAGACATTGGCCATTGTGTCTGTTGAGTTTTGGCTGAGATTTGAGCCCCAGACTCGTCCCACAAGATTCGCAATAAATTTTTTATTCATCACTGCCCGGGCTGAAAGGGAGGTTCGTCCATGTGTGAAACTGTTTGATTTTTTTCCTGGGTGAATACTCATCCGTTTGACCTGAAATCTGTCGCGTTTTGTCCCAAATTCAGTGGAGATTCTTACGTAGAATTTCAGGAAAAGACCATTTCGGGAGAATTTTTCAGAAATTTTGCGCAGACCAAGGCTATCCTCTAGCAAAACTTGTGAAATTGCCGCCCTACTTTCTGCAATTTTTTTCCAGGTCCGTATTGCGCTGAAAAAATTCACGCAAGTACTTTCGTATGTTGTTTGCACCCAGGTAAGGAGGCACGTCCATAAACAAATCGCAGAAAGAGGATACGGGGAAGAAAAGCCAGGACGTTTTGTTTTCGGAAAACCGGTTTTGTTCACTCTCGGTCTGGGACTTACTGCGCCTTACTCCTTGGGTGTTTTGGTTTGAAATTTTTACCAGACATTGGCCATTGTGTGTATTGAGTTTTGGCTGAGATTTGAGCCCCAGACTCGTCCCACAAGATTCGCAATAAATTTTTTATTCAACACTGCCCGGGCTGAAAGGAAGGTTCGTCCGTGTGTGAAACTGTTTGATTTTTTTCCTGGGTGAATACTCATCCGTTTGACCTGAAATCTGTCGCGTTTTGTCCCAAATTCAGTGGAGATTCTTACGCGGAATTTCAGGAAAAAACCATTTCGGGAGAATTTTTCAGTAATTTTGCGCACACCAAGTCTATCCTCTAGCAAAACTTGTGAAATTCCGCCCTACTTTCTGCTATTTTTTTCCGGGTCCGTATTGCGCTGAAAAAAATTCAAGCAAGTACTTTCGTATGTTGTTTGCACCCAGGTAAGGAGGCACGTCCATAAACAAATCGCAGAAAGAGGATACGGGGAAGAAAAGCCAGGGCGTTTTGTTTTCGGAAAACCTGTTTTGTTCACTCTCGGTCTGGGACTTACTGCGCCTTACTCCTTGGGTGTTTTGGTCTGAAATTTTTACCAGACATTGGCCATTGTGTCTGTTGAGTTTTGGCTGAGATTTGAGCCCCAGACTCGTCCCACAAGATTCGCAATAAATTTTTTATTCATCACTGCCCGGGCTGAAAGGAAGGTTCGTCCGTGTGTGAAACTGTTTGATTTTTTTCCTGGGTGAATACTCATCCGTTTGACCTGAAATCTGTCGCGTTTTGTCCCAAATTCAGTGGAGATTCTTACGTAGAATTTCAGGATAAGACCATTTCGGGAGAATTTTTCAGAAATTTTGCGCACACCAAGTCTATCCTCTAGCAAAACTTGTGAAATTGCCGCCCTACTTTTTGCAATTTTTTTCCAGGTTCGTATTGCGCTGAAAAAATTCACGCAAGTACTTTCGTATGTTGCTTGCACCCAGGTAAGGAGGCACGTCCATAAACAAATCGCAGAAAGAGGATACGGGGAAGTAAAGCCAGGACGTTTTGTTTTCGGAAAACCGGTTTTGTTCACTCTCGGTCTGGGACTTACTGCGCCTTACTCCTTGGGTGTTTTGGTTTGAAATTTTTACCAGACATTGGCCATTGTGTCTATTGAGTTTTGGCTGAGATTTGAGCCCCAGACTCGTCCCACAAGATTCGCAATAAATTTTTTATTCAACACTGCCCGGGCTGAAAGGAAGGTTCGTCCGTGTGTGAAACTGTTTGATTTTTTTCCTGGGTGAATACTCATCCGTTTGACCTGAAATCTGTCGCGTTTTGTCCCAAATTCAGTGTAGATTCTTACGCGGAATTTCAGGAAAAAACCATTTCGGGAGAATTTTTCAGAAATTTTGCGCACACCAAGTCTATCCTCTAGCAAAACTTGTGAAATTCCGCCCTACTTTCTGCTATTTTTTTCCGGGTCCGTATTGCGCTGAAAAAAATTCAAGCAAGTACTTTCGTATGTTGTTTGCACCCAGGTAAGGAGGCACGTCCATAAACAAATCGCAGAAAGAGGATACGGGGAAGAAAAGCCAGGGCGTTTTGTTTTCGGAAAACCTGTTTTGTTCACTCTCGGTCTGGGACTTACTGCGCCTTACTCCTTGGGTGTTTTGGTCTGAAATTTTTACCAGACATTGGCCATTGTGTCTGTTGAGTTTTGGCTGAGATTTGAGCCCCAGACTCGTCCCACAAGATTCGCAATAAATTTTTTATTCATCACTGCCCGGGCTGAAAGGGAGGTTCGTCCATGTGTGAAACTGTTTGATTTTTTTCCTAGGTGAATACTCATCCGTTTGACCTGAAATCTGTCACGTTTTGTCCTAAATTCAGTGGAGATTCTTACGTAGAATTTCAGGAAAAGACCATTTCGGGAGAATTTTTCAGAAATTTTGCGCAGACCAAGGCTATCCTCTAGCAAAACTTGTGAAATTGCCGCCCTACTTTTTGCAATTTTTTTCCAGGTCCGTATTGCGCTGAAAAAATTCACGCAAGTACTTTCGTATGTTGTTTGCACCCAGGTAAGGAGGCACGTCCATAAACAAATCGCAGAAAGAGGATACGGGGAAGAAAAGCCAGGACGTTTTGTTTTCGGAAAACCGGTTTTGTTCACTCTCGGTCTGGGACTTACTGCGCCTTACTCCTTGGGTGTTTTGGTCTGAAATTTTTACCAGACATTGGCCATTGTGTCTATTGAGTTTTGGCTGAGATTTGAGCCCCAGACTCGTCCCACAAGATTCGCAATAAATTTTTTATTCATCACTGCCCGGGCTGAAAGGGAGGTTCGTCCGTGTGTGAAACTGTTCGATTTTTTTCCTGGGTGAATACTCATCCGTTTGACCTGAAAGCTGTCGCGTTTTGTCCCAAATTCAGTGGAGATTCTTACGCGAAATTTCTGGAAAAAACCATTTCAGGAGAACTTTTCAGAAATTTTGCGCAGACCAAGGCTATCCTCTAGCAAAACTTGTGAAATTGCGCCCTACTTTCTGCAATTTTTTTCCGGGTCCGCATTGCGCTGAAAAAATTCACGCAAGTACTTTCGTATGTTGTTTGCACCCAGGTAAGGAGGCACGTCCATAAACAAATCGCAGAAAGAGGATACGGGGAAGAAAAGCCAGGACGATTTGTTTTCGGAAAACCGGTTTTGTTCACTCTCGGTCTGGGACTTACTGCGCCTTACTCCTTGGGTGTTTTGGTCTGAAATTTTTACCAGACATTGGCCATTGTGTCTATTGAGTTTTGGCTGAGATTTGAGCCCCAGACTCGTCCCACAAGATTCGCAATAAATTTTTTATTCATCACTGCCCGGGCTGAAAGGGAGGTTCGTCCATGTGTGAAACTGTTTGATTTTTTTCCTCGGTGAATACTCATCCGTTTGACCTGAAATCTGTCACGTTTTGTCCTAAATTCAGTGGAGATTCTTACGTAGAATTTCAGGAAAAGACCATTTCGGGAGAATTTTTCAGAAATTTTGCGCAGACCAAGGCTATCCTCTAGCAAAACTTGTGAAATTGCCGCCCTACTTTTTGCAATTTTTTTCCAGGTCCGTATTGCGCTGAAAAAATTCACGCAAGTACTTTCGTATGTTGTTTGCACCCAGGTAAGGAGGCACGTCCATAAACAAATCGCAGAAAGAGGATACGGGGAAGAAAAGCCAGGACGTTTTGTTTTCGGAAAACCGGTTTTGTTCACTCTCGGTCTGGGACTTACTGCGCCTTACTCCTTGGGTGTTTTGGTCTGAAATTTTTACCAGACATTGGCCATTGTGTCTATTGAGTTTTGGCTGAGATTTGAGCCCCAGACTCGTCCCACAAGATTCGCAATAAATTTTTTATTCATCACTGCCCGGGCTGAAAGGGAGGTTCGTCCGTGTGTGAAACTGTTCGATTTTTTTCCTGGGTGAATACTCATCCGTTTGACCTAAAATCTGTCGCGTTTTGTCCCAAATTCAGTGGAGATTCTTACGCGGAATTTCAGGAAAAAACCATTTCTGGAGAATTTTTCAGAAATTTTGCGCAGACCAAGGCTATCCTCTAGCAAAACTTGTGAAATTGCGCCCTACTTTCTGCAATTTTTTTCCGGGTCCGCATTGCGCTGAAAAAATTCACGCAAGTACTTTCGTATGTTGTTTGCACCCAGGTAAGGAGGCACGTCCATAAACAAATCGCAGAAAGAGGATACGGGGAAGAAAAGCCAGGACGATTTGTTTTCGGAAAACCGGTTTTGTTCACTCTCGGTCTGGGACTTACTGCGCCTTACTCCTTGGGTGTTTTGGTCTGAAATTTTTACCAGACATTGGCCATTGTGTCTATTGAGTTTTGGCTGAGATTTGAGCCCCAGACTCGTCCCACAAGATTCGCAATAAATTTTTTATTCATCACTGCCCGGGCTGAAAGGAAGGTTCGTCCGTGTGTGAAACTGTTTGATTTTTTTCCTGGGTGAATACTCATCCGTTTGACCTGAAATCTGTCGCGTTTTGTCCCAAATTCAGTGGAGATTCTTACGCGGAATTTCAGGAAAAAACCATTTCGGGAGAATTTTTCAGAAATTTTGCGCACACCAAGTCTATCCTCTAGCAAAACTTGTGAAATTGCCGCCCTACTTTTTGCAATTTTTTTCCAGGTTCGTATTGCGCTGAAAAAATTCACGCAAGTACTTTCGTATGTTGCTTGCACCCAGGTAAGGAGGCACATCCATAAACAAATCGCAGAAAGAGGATACGGGGAAGAAAAGCCAGGACGTTTTGTTTAAGGAAAACCGGTTTTGTTCACTCTCGGTCTGGGACTTACTGCGCCTTACTCCTTGGGTGTTTTGGTCTGAAATTTTTACCAGACATTGGCCATTGTGTCTATTGAGTTTTGGCTGAGATTTGAGCCCCAGACTCGTCCCACAAGATTCGCAATAAATTTTTTATTCATCAGTGCCCGGGCTGGAAGGGAGGTTCGTCCGTGTGTGAAACTGTTTGATTTTTTTCCTGGGTGAATACTCATCCGTTTGACCTTTCATCTGTCGCGTTTTGTCCCAAATTCAGTGGAGATTCTTACGCGGAAATTCAAGAAAAAACCATTTCAGGAGAATTTTTCAAAAATTTTGCGCAGACCAAGGCTATCCTTTAGCAAAACTTGTGAAATTCCCGCCCTACTTTCTGCAATTTTTTCCGGGTCCGTATTGCGCTGAAAAAATTCACGCAAGTACTTTCTTATGTTGTTTGCACCCAGGTAAGGAGGCACGTCCATAAACAAATCGCAGAAAGAGGATACGGGGAAGAAAAGCCAGGGCGTTTTGTTTTCGGAAAACCTGTTTTGTTCACTCTCGGTCTGGGACTTACTGCGCCTTACTCCTTGGGTGTTTTGGTCTGAAATTTTTACCAGACATTGGCCATTGTGTCTGTTGAGTTTTGGCTGAGATTTGAGCCCCAGACTCGTCCCACAAGATTCGCAATAAATTTTTTATTCATCAGTGCCCGGGCTGGAAGGGAGGTTCGTCCGTGTGTGAAACTGTTTGATTTTTTTCCTGGGTGAATACTCATCCGTTTGACCTTTCATCTGTCGCGTTTTGTCCCAAATTCAGTGGAGATTCTTACGCGGAATTTCAGGAAAAAACCATTTCGGGAGAATTTTTCAGAAATTTTGCGCACACCAAGTCTATCCTCTAGCAAAACTTGTGAAATTCCGCCCTACTTTCTGCTATTTTTTTCCGGGTCCGTATTGCGCTGAAAAAAATTCAAGCAAGTACTTTCGTATGTTGTTTGCACCCAGGTAAGGAGGCACGTCCATAAACAAATCGCAGAAAGAGGATACGGGGAAGAAAAGCCAGGGCGTTTTGTTTTCGGAAAACCTGTTTTGTTCACTCTCGGTCTGGGACTTACTGCGCCTTACTCCTTGGGTGTTTTGGTCTGAAATTTTTACCAGACATTGGCCATTGTGTCTGTTGAGTTTTGGCTGAGATTTGAGCCCCAGACTCGTCCCACAAGATTCGCAATAAATTTTTTATTCATCACTGCCCGGGCTGAAAGGGAGGTTCGTCCATGTGTGAAACTGTTTGATTTTTTTCCTGGGTGAATACTCATCCGTTTGACCTTTCATCTGTCACGTTTTGTCCTAAATTCAGTGGAGATTCTTACGTAGAATTTCAGGAAAAGACCATTTCGGGAGAATTTTTCAGAAATTTTGCGCAGACCAAGGCTATCCTTTAGCAAAACTTGTGAAATTGCCGCCCTACTTTCTGCAATTTTTTCCGGGTCCGTATTGCGCTGAAAAAATTCACGCAAGTACTTTCTTATGTTGTTTGCACCCAGGTAAGGAGGCACGTCCATAAACAAATCGCAGAAAGAGGATACGGGGAAGAAAAGCCAGGACGTTTTGTTTTCGGAAAACCGGTTTTGTTCACTCTCGGTCTGGGACTTACTGCGCCTTACTCCTTGGGTGTTTTGGTCTGAAATTTTTACCAGACATTGGCCATTGTGTCTATTGAGTTTTGGCTGAGATTTGAGCCCCAGACACGTCCCACAAGATTCGCAATAAATTTTTTATTCAACACTGCCCGGGCTGAAAGGAAGGTCCGTCCGTGTGTCAAACTGTTTGATTTTTTTCCTGGGTGAATACTCATCCGTTTGACCTGAAATCTGTCGCGTTTTGTCCCATATTCAGTGGAGATTCTTACGCGGAATTTCAGGAAAAAACCATTTCGGGAGAATTTTTCAGAAATTTTGCGCAGACCAAGGCTATCCTCTAGCAAAACTTGTGAAATTGCGTCCTACTTTCTGCAATTTTTTTCCGGGTCCGCATTACGCTGAAAAAATTCACGCAAGTACTTTCGTATGTTGTTTGCACCCAGGTAAGGAGGCACGTCCATAAACAAATCGCAGAAAGAGGATACGGGGAAGAAAAGCCAGGACGATTTGTTTTCGGAAAACCGGTTTTGTTCACTCTCGGTCTGGGACTTACTGCGCCTTACTCCTTGAGTGTTTTGGTCTGAAATTTTTACCAGACATTGGCCATTGTGTCTATTGAGTTTTGGCTGAGATTTGAGCCCCAAACTCGTCCCACAAGATTCGCAATAAATTTTTTATTCATCAGTGCCCGGGCTGGAAGGGAGGTTCGTCCGTGTGTGAAACTGTTTGATTTTTTTCCTGGGTGAATACTCATCCGTTTGACCTTTCATCTGTCGCGTTTTGTCCCAAATTCAGTGGAGATTCTTACGCGGAATTTCAAGAAAAAACCATTTCGGGAGAATTTTTCAAAAATTTTACGCAGACCAAGGCTATCCTTTAGCAAAACTTGTGAAATTCCCGCCCTACTTTCTGCAATTTTTTTCCGGGTCCGTATTGCGCTGAAAAAATTCACGCAAGTACTTTCTTATGTTGTTTGCACCCAGGTAAGGAGGCACGTCCATAAAAAAATCGCAGAAAGAGGATACGGGGAAGAAAAGCCAGGACGTTTTGTTTTCGGAAAACCGGTTTTGTTCACTCTCGGTCTGGGACTTACTGCGCCTTACTCCTTGGGTGTTTTGGTCTGAAATTTTTACCAGACATTGGCCATTGTGTCTATTGAGTTTTGGCTGAGATTTGAGCCCCAGACACGTCCCACAAGATTCGCAATAAATTTTTTATTCATCACTGCCCGGGCTGAAAGGAAGGTTCGTCCGTGTGTGAAACTGTTTGATTTTTTTCCTGGGTGAATACTCATCCGTTTGACCTGAAATCTGTCGCGTTTTGTCCCATATTCAGTGGAGATTCTTACGCGGAATTTCAGGAAAAAACCATTTCGGGAGAATTTTTCAGAAATTTTGCGCAGACCAAGGCTATCCTCTAGCAAAACTTGTGAAATTGCCGCCCTACTTTTTGCAATTTTTTTCCAGGTTCATATTGCGCTGAAAAAATTCACGCAAGTACTTTAGTATGTTGCTTGCACCCAGGTAAGGAGGCACATCCATAAACAAATCGCAGAAAGAGGATACGGGGATGAAAAGCCAGGACGTTTTGTTTAAGGAAAACCGGTTTTGTTCACTCTCGGTCTGGGACTTACTGCGCCTTACTCCTTGGGTGTTTTGGTCTGAAATTTTTACCAGACATTGGCCATTGTGTCTATTGAGTTTTGGCTGAGATTTGAGCCCCAGACTCGTCCCACAAGATTCGCAATAAATTTTTTATTCATCACTGCCCGGGCTGAAAGGAAGGTTCGTCCGTGTGTGAAACTGTTTGATTTTTTTCCTGGGTGAATACTCATCCGTTTGACCTGAAAGCTGTCGCGTTTTGTCCCAAATTCAGTGGAGATTCTTACGCGGAATTTCAGGAAAAAACCATTTCGGGAGAATTTTTCAGAAATTTTGGGCAGACCAAGGCTATCCTCTAGCAAAACTTGTGAAATTCCGCCCTACTTTCTGCAATTTTTTTCCGGGTCCGTATTGCGCTGAAAAAAATTCACGCAAGTACTTTCGTATGTTGTTTGCACCCAGGTAAGGAGGCAAGTCCATAAACAAATCGTAGAAAGAGGATACGGGGAAGAAAAGCCAGGACGTTTTGTTTTCGAAAAACCGGTTTTGTTCACTCTCGGTCTGGGACTTAATGCGCCTTACTCCTTGGGTGTTTTGGTCTGAAATTTTTACCAGACATTGGCCATTGTGTCTATTGAGTTTTGGCTGAGATTTGAGCCCAGACTCGTCCCACAATATTCGCAATAAATTTTTTATTCATCACTGCCCGGGCTGAAAGGGAGGTTCGTCCGTGTGTGAAACTGTTTGATTTTTTTCCTGGGTGAATACTCATCCGTTTGACCTGTAATCTGTCGCGTTTTGTCCCAAATTCAGTGGAGATTCTTACGCGGAATTTCAGGAAAAAACCATTTCGGGAGAATTTTTCAGAAATTTTGCGCAGACCAAGGCTATCCTCTAGCAAAACTTGTGAAATTCCCGCCCTACTTTCTGCAATTTTTTTCCGGGTCCGTATTGCGTTGAAAAAATTCACGCAAGTACTTTCGTGTGTTGTTTGCACCCAGGTAAGGAGGCACGTCCATAAAGAAATCACAGAAAGAGGATACGGGGAGGAAAAGCACGGACATTTTGTTTCCGGAAAACCGGTTTTGTTCACTCTCGGTCTGGGACTTACTGCGCTTTACTCCTTGGGTGTTTTAATCTGAAATTTTTACCAGACATTGGCCATTGTGTCTATTGAGTTTTTGCTGAGATTTGAGCCCCAGACTCGTCCCACAAGATTCGAAATAAATTTTTTATTCATCACTGCCCGGGCTGAAAGGGAGGGTCGTCCGTGTGTGAAACTGTTTGATTTTTTTCCTGGGTGAATACTCATCCGTTTGACCTGTAATCTATCGAGTTTTGTCCCAAATTCAGTGGAGATTCTTACGCGGAATTTCAGGAAAAAACCATTTCGGGAGAATTTTTCAGAAATTTTGCGCAGACCAAGGGTATCCTCTAGCAAAACTTGTGAAATTCCCGCCCTACTTTTTCCGGCCCTACTTTCTGCAATATTTTTCCAGGTCCGTATTGCGCTGAAAAAATTCACGCAAGTACTTTCGTATGTTTTTTCACCCAGGTAAGGAGGCACGTCCATAAACAAATCGCAGAAAGAGGATACGGGGAAGAAAAGCACGGACGTTTTGTTTTCGGAAAAGCGGTTTTGTTCACTCTCGGTCTGGGACTTACTGCGCCTTAGTCCTTGGGTGTTTTGGTCTGAAATTTTTACCAGACATTGGCCATTGTGTCTATTGAGTTTTGGCTGAGATTTGAGCCCTAGACTCGTCCCACAAGATTCGCAATAAATTTTTTATTCATCACTGCCCGGGCTGGAAGGAAGGTTCGTCCGTGTGTGAAACTGTTTGATTTTTTTCCTGGGTGAATACTCATCCGTTTGACTTGAAATCTGTCGCGTTTTGTCCCAAATTCAGTGGAGATTCTTACGCGGAATTTCAGAAAAAACCATTTCGGGAGAATTTTTCAGAAATTTTGCGCAGACCAAGGCTATCCTCTAGCAAAACTTGTGAAATTCCGCCCTACTTTCTGCAATTTTTTTCCGGGTCCGTATTGCGCTGAAAAAATTCACGCAAGTACTTTCGTATGTTGTTTGCACCCAGGTAAGGAGGCACGTCCATAAACAAATCGCAGAAAGAGGATACGGGGAAGAAAAGCACGGACGTTTTGTTTTCGGAAAACCGGTTTTGTTCACTCCCGGTCTGGGACTTACTGCGCCTTACTCCTTGTGTGTTTTGGTCTGAAATTTTTACCAGACATTGGCCATTGTGTCTATTGAGTTTTGGCTGAGATTTGGGCCCCAGACTCGTCCCACAAGATTCGCAATAAATTTTTTATTCATCACTGCCCGGGCTGAAAGGGAGGGTCGTCCGTGTGTGAAACTGTTTGATTTTTTTCCTGGGTGAATACTCATCCGTTTTACCTGTAATCTGTCGCGTTTTGTCCCAAATTCAGTGGAGATTCTTACGCGGAATTTCAGGAAAAAACCATTTCGGGAGAATTTTTCAGAAATTTTGCGCAGACCAAGGCTATCCTCTAGCAAAACTTGTGAAATTCCCGCCCTACTTTCTGCAATTTTTCTCCGAGTCCGTATTGCGCTGAAAAAATTCACGCAAGTACTTTCGTATGTTTTTTCACCCAGGTAAGGAGGCACGTCCATAAACAAATCGCAGAAAGAGGATACGGGGAAGAAAAGCACGGACGTTTTGTTTTCGGAAACCGGTTTTGTTCACTCTCGGTCATGGACTTACTGCGCCTTACTCCTTGGGTGTTTTGGTCTGAAATTTTTACCAGACATTGGCCATTGTGTCTGTTGAGTTTTGGCTGAGATTTGAGCCCCAGACTCGTCCCACAAGATTCGCAATAAATTTTTTATTCATCACTGCCCGGGCTGAAAGGAAGGTTCGTCCGTGTGTGAAACTGTTTGATTTTTTCCTGGGTCAATACTCATCCGTTTGACCTGAAATCTGTCGCGTTTCGTCCCAAATTCAGTGGAGATTCTTACTCGGAATTTCAGAAAAAACCATTTCGGGAGAATTTTTCAGAAATTTTGCGCAGACCAAGGCTATCCTCTAGCAAAACTTGTGAAATTGCCGCCCTACTTTTTGCAATTTTTTTCCAGGTTCGTATTGCGCTGAAAAAATTCACGCAAGTACTTTAGTATGTTGCTTGCACCCAGGTAAGGAGGCACATCCATAAACAAATCGCAGAAAGAAGATACGGGGAAGAAAAGCCAGGACGTTTTGTTTAAGGAAAACCGGTTTTGTTCACTCTCGGTGTGGGACGTACTGCGCCTTACTCCTTGGGTGTTTTGGTCTGAAATTTTTACCAGACATTGGCCATTGTGTCTATTGAGTTTTGGCTGAGATTTGAGCCCTAGACTCGTCCCACAAGATTCGCAATAAATTTTTTATTCATCACTGCCCGGGCTGAAAGGAAGGTTCGTCCGTGTGTGAAACTGTTTGATTTTTTTCCTGGGTGAATACTCATCCGTTTGACCTGAAAGCTGTCGCGTTTTGTCCCAAATTCAGTGGAGATTCTTACGCGAAATTTCTGGAAAAAACCATTTCAGGAGAACTTTTCAGAAATTTTGCGCAGACCAAGGCTATCCTCTAGCAAAACTTGTGAAATTCCCGCCCTACTTTCTGCAATTTTTTTCCGGGTCCGTATTGCGCTGAAAAAATTCACGCAAGTACTTTCGTATGTTTTTTGCACTCAGGTAAGGAGGCACGTCCATAAACAAATCGCAGAAAGAGGATACGGGGAAGAAAAGCCAGGACGTTTTATTTTCAGAAAACCGGTTTTGTTCACTCTCGGTCTGGGACTTACTGCGCCTTACTCCTTGGGTGTTTTGGTATGAAATTTTTACCGGACATTGGCCATTGTGTCTATTGAGTTTTTGCTGAGATATGAGCCCCAGACTCGTCCCACAAGATTCGCAATAAATTTTTTATTCATCACTGCCCAGGCTGAAAGGGAGGGTCGTCCGTGTGTGAAACTGTTTGATTTTTTTCCTGGGTGAATACTCATCCGTTTGACCTGTAATCTGTCGAGTTTTGTCCCAAATTCAGTGGAGATTCTTACGCGGAATTTCACGAAAAAACCATTTCGAGAGAATTTTACAGAAATTTTGTGCAGACCAAGGCTATCCTCTAGCAAAACTTGTGAAATTGCCTCCCTACTTTCTGCAATTTTTTTCGGGGTCCGTATTGCGTTGAAAAAATTCACGCAAGTACTTTCGTATGTTGTTTGCACCCAGGTAAGGAGGCACGTCCATAAACAAATCGCAGAAAGAGGATACGGGGAAGAAAAGCCAGGACGTTTTGTTTTCGGAAAACCGGTTTTGTTCACTCTCGGTGTGGGACGTACTGCGCCTTACTCCTTGGGTGTTTTGGTCTGAAATTTTTACCATACATTGGCCATTGTGTCTATTGAGTTTTGGCTGAGATTTGAGCCCAGACTCGTCCCACAAGATTCGGAATAAATTTTTTATTCATCACTGCCCGGGCTGAAAGGGAAGTTCGTCCGTGTGTGAAACTGTTTGATTTTTTTCCTGGGTGAATACTCATCCGTTTCACCTGTAATCTGTCGCGTTTTGTTCCAAATTCAGTGGAGATTTTTACGCGGAATTTCAGGAAAAAACCATTTCGGGAGAATTTTACAGAAATTTTGTGCAGACCAAGGCTATCCTCTAGCAAAACTTGTGAAATTCCCTCCCTACTTTCTGCAATTTTTTTCGGGGTCCGTATTGCGTTGAAAAAATTCACGCAAGTACTTTCGTATGTTGTTTGCACCCAGGTAAGGAGGCACGTCCATAAACAAATCGCAGAAAGAGGATACGGGGAAGAAAAGCCAGGACGTTTTGTTTTCGGAAAACCGATTTTGTTCACTCTCGGTGTGGGACGTACTGCGCCTTACTCCTTGGGTGTTTTGGTCTGAAATTTTTACCAGACATTGGCTATTGTGTCTATTGAGTTTTGGCTGAGATTTGAGCCCCAGACTCGTCCCACAAGATTCGCAATAAATTTTTTATTCATCACTGCCCGGGCTGAAAGGGAGGGTCGTCCGTGTGTGAAACTGTTTGATTTTTTTCCTGGGTGAATACTCATCCGTTTGACCTGTAATCTGTCGCGTTTTGTCCCAAATTCAGTGGAGATTCTTACGCGGAATTTCAGGAAAAAACCATTTCGGGAGAATTTTTCAGAAATTTTGCGCAGACCAAGGCTATCCTCTAGCAAAACTTGTGAAATTCCCGCCCTACTTTCTGCAATTTTTTTCCGGGTCCGTATTGCGTTGAAAAAATTGACGCAAGTACTTTCGTATGTTGTTTGCACCCAGGTAAGGAGGCACGTCCATAAACAAATCACAGAAAGAGGATACGGGGAAGAAAAGCCAGGACGTTTTGTTTCCGGAAAACCGGTTTTGTTCACTCTCGGTCTGGGACTTACTGCGCTTTACTCCTTGGGTGTTTTAATCTGAAATTTTTACCAGACATTGGCCATTGTGTCTATTGAGTTTTGGCTGAGATTTGAGCCCCAGACTCGTCCCACAAGATTCGAAATAAATTTTTTATTCATCACTGCCCGGGCTGAAAGGGAGGGTCGTCCGTGTGTGAAACTGTTTGATTTTTTTCCTGGGTGAATACTCATCCGTTTGACCTGTAATCTGTCGAGTTTTGTCCCAAATTCAGTGGAGATTCTTACGCGGAATTTCAGGAAAAAACCATTTCGGGAGAATTTTTCAGAAATTTTGCGCAGACCAAGGGTATCCTCTAGCAAAACTTGTGAAATTCCCGCCCTACTTTCTACAATTTTTTTCCGGGTCCGTATTGCGTTGAAAAAATTCACGCAAGTACTTTCGTATGTTGTTTGCACCCAGGTAAGGAGGCACGTCCATAAACAAATCGCAGAAAGAGGATACGGGGAAGAAAAGCCAGGACGTTTTGTTTTTGGAAAACCGGTTTTGTTCACTCTCGGTCTGGGACTTACTGCGCCTTACTCCTTGGGTGTTTTGGTCTGAAATTTTTACCAGACCTTGGCCATTGTGTCTATTGAGTTTTGGCTGAGATTTGAGCCCAGACTCGTCCCACAAGATTCGGAATAAATTTTTTATTCATCACTGCCCGGGCTGAAAGGGAAGTTCGTCCGTGTGTGAAACTGTTTGATTTTTTTCCTGGGTGAATACTCATCCGTCTGACCTGTAATCTGTCGCGTTTCGTCCCAAATTCAGTGGAGATTCTTACTCGGAATTTCAGAAAAAACCATTTCGGGAGAATTTTTCAGAAATTTTGCGCAGACCAAGGCTATCCTCTAGCAAAACTTGTGAAATTGCCGCCCTACTTTTTGCAATTTTTTTCCAGGTTCGTATTGCGCTGAAAAAATTCACGCAAGTACTTTAGTATGTTGCTTGCACCCAGGTAAGGAGGCACATCCATAAACAAATCGCAGAAAGAAGATACGGGGAAGAAAAGCCAGGACGTTTTGTTTAAGGAAAACCGGTTTTGTTCACTCTCGGTGTGGGACGTACTGCGCCTTACTCCTTGGGTGTTTTGGTCTGAAATTTTTACCAGACATTGGCCATTGTGTCTATTGAGTTTTGGCTGAGATTTGAGCCCTAGACTCGTCCCACAAGATTCGCAATAAATTTTTTATTCATCACTGCCCGGGCTGAAAGGAAGGTTCGTCCGTGTGTGAAACTGTTTGATTTTTTTCCTGGGTGAATACTCATCCGTTTGACCTGAAAGCTGTCGCGTTTTGTCCCAAATTCAGTGGAGATTCTTACGCGAAATTTCTGGAAAAAACCATTTCAGGAGAACTTTTCAGAAATTTTACGCAGACCAAGGCTATCCTCTAGCAAAACTTGTGAAATTCCCGCCCTACTTTCTGCAATTTTTTTCCGGGTCCGTATTGCGCTGAAAAAATTCACGCAAGTACTTTCGTATGTTTTTTGCACTCAGGTAAGGAGGCACGTCCATAAACAAATCGCAGAAAGAGGATACGGGGAAGAAAAGCCAGGACGTTTTATTTTCAGAAAACCGGTTTTGTTCACTCTCGGTCTGGGACTTACTGCGCCTTACTCCTTGGGTGTTTTGGTATGAAATTTTTACCGGACATTGGCCATTGTGTCTATTGAGTTTTTGCTGAGATTTGAGCCCCAGACTCGTCCCACAAGATTCGCAATAAATTTTTTATTCATCACTGCCCAGGCTGAAAGGGAGGGTCGTCCGTGTGTGAAACTGTTTGATTTTTTTCCTGGGTGAATACTCATCCGTTTGACCTGTA
This sequence comes from Phaseolus vulgaris, assembly GCF_051622355.1. Lineage (NCBI taxonomy): Eukaryota > Viridiplantae > Streptophyta > Magnoliopsida > Fabales > Fabaceae > Phaseolus > Phaseolus vulgaris. The sequence goes on from NC_143507.1 coordinate 1,838,589, forward strand.
ATCTGTCGAGTTTTGTCCCAAATTCAGTGGAGATTCTTACGCGGAATTTCAGGAAAAAACCATTTCGAGAGAATTTTACAGAAATTTTGTGCAGACCAAGGCTATCCTCTAGCAAAACTTGTGAAATTCCCTCCCTACTTTCTGCAATTTTTTTCGGGGTCCGTATTGCGTTGAAAAAATTCACGCAAGTACTTTCGTATGTTGTTTGCACCCAGGTAAGGAGGCACGTCCATAAACAAATCGCAGAAAGAGGATACGGGGAAGAAAAGCCAGGACGTTTTGTTTTCGGAAAACCGGTTTTGTTCACTCTCGGTGTGGGACGTACTGCGCCTTACTCCTTGGGTGTTTTGGTCTGAAATTTTTACCAGACATTGGCTATTGTGTCTATTGAGTTTTGGCTGAGATTTGAGCCCCAGACTCGTCCCACAAGATTCGCAATAAATTTTTTATTCATCACTGCCCGGGCTGAAAGGGAGGGTCGTCCGTGTGTGAAACTGTTTGATTTTTTTCCTGGGTGAATACTCATCCGTTTGACCTGTAATCTGTCGCGTTTTGTCCCAAATTCAGTGGAGATTCTTACGCGGAATTTCAGGAAAAAACCATTTCGGGAGAATTTTTCAGAAATTTTGCGCAGACCAAGGCTATCCTCTAGCAAAACTTGTGAAATTCCCGCCCTACTTTCTGCAATTTTTTTCCGGGTCCGTATTGCGTTGAAAAAATTGACGCAAGTACTTTCGTATGTTGTTTGCACCCAGGTAAGGAGGCACGTCCATAAACAAATCACAGAAAGAGGATACGGGGAAGAAAAGCCAGGACGTTTTGTTTCCGGAAAACCGGTTTTGTTCACTCTCGGTCTGGGACTTACTGCGCTTTACTCCTTGGGTGTTTTAATCTGAAATTTTTACCAGACATTGGCCATTGTGTCTATTGAGTTTTGGCTGAGATTTGAGCCCCAGACTCGTCCCACAAGATTCGAAATAAATTTTTTATTCATCACTGCCCGGGCTGAAAGGGAGGGTCGTCCGTGTGTGAAACTGTTTGATTTTTTTCCTGGGTGAATACTCATCCGTTTGACCTGTAATCTGTCGAGTTTTGTCCCAAATTCAGTGGAGATTCTTACGCGGAATTTCAGGAAAAAACCATTTCGGGAGAATTTTTCAGAAATTTTGCGCAGACCAAGGGTATCCTCTAGCAAAACTTGTGAAATTCCCGCCCTACTTTCTACAATTTTTTTCCGGGTCCGTATTGCGTTGAAAAAATTCACGCAAGTACTTTCGTATGTTGTTTGCACCCAGGTAAGGAGGCACGTCCATAAACAAATCGCAGAAAGAGGATACGGGGAAGAAAAGCCAGGACGTTTTGTTTTTGGAAAACCGGTTTTGTTCACTCTCGGTCTGGGACTTACTGCGCCTTACTCCTTGGGTGTTTTGGTCTGAAATTTTTACCAGACCTTGGCCATTGTGTCTATTGAGTTTTGGCTGAGATTTGAGCCCAGACTCGTCCCACAAGATTCGGAATAAATTTTTTATTCATCACTGCCCGGGCTGAAAGGGAAGTTCGTCCGTGTGTGAAACTGTTTGATTTTTTTCCTGGGTGAATACTCATCCGTTTCACCTGTAATCTGTCGCGTTTTGTTCCAAATTCAGTGGAGATTTTTACGCGGAATTTCAGGAAAAAACCATTTCGGGAGAATTTTACAGAAATTTTGTGCAGACCAAGGCTATCCTCTACCAAAACTTGTGAAATTCCCTCCCTACTTTCTGCAATTTTTTTCGGGGTCCGTATTGCGTTGAAAAAATTCACGCAAGTACTTTCGTATGTTGTTTGCACCCAGGTAAGGAGGCACGTCCATAAACAAATCGCAGAAAGAGGATACGGGGAAGAAAAGCCAGGAC